>NW_027270014.1:75000-387927 GCF_030848805.1 Temnothorax longispinosus | reverse complement strand
CGTCTGTGTTGTAACAGAAAATAATTAGACATTCGTGGACACGCGCAACGTGATGTACTTTATTATTAATAACAGTTTACACATTCATTGGTTTATTTCTGTTTGAGATCGTGCAAGTAGCACAGAAAATCGCGTCATGTCAGAAAGTAGAGATAAGATAAATGCTCGCGCAACATGTAAGCATGCAGGGAGGGCGGTCGAAAAGACAAAATCTCCACCGTGTCATTGTAATTGCATTGCAAATAGCCTCTTCAATATTACATTCGTCAGTATAGCATGGATCTTTCTATCGACCGTATTCCAGAAAGTTCGCTAATTGCCAGCAATAACATTGCTACAGCTGACCGAGTGCACAAACAAAGTCAAGCTACCGCTCGCACACAATAGAAGAATCCATGCTATAAAAAAAACGCGCGCAAATAAGTAACGATCCTCGGATCCTCACGTGCAAACGGTGACGTCAGCGCGATGACGTAGGCCGCCGCTGGCCAATCACCTTCCCGAAATTCGTAGAAATTGGCCTGGAGGGAGTTTTGCCTCGGAGGTGATAAAACCACCGCCGCTGCGCCGCGGAATCGATTTCGCTCGCAGATCACCGCTAGTATTTCGACACAACCGCTTTGCTATACCTCTCATCACCGCTTTTCGCACTCGCTTGCTTAATTGCTATTTCGCCGCTTTCGTCGTGCTAGACTCTGTGCGCGCTCACGGCATTTTGCCTGAAAAGGAAACCAGTGTAAATAATTGTACATATTGAACATTAAAACTTTGTATTTCTGTACTTGCTGTCTCTCTCCTTGCTTTTGTGGTCGTCCTGTTACCTCGCGCAACCGCGTGCTCTCGAACATTTCTGGTCCTTCGAGCCGGATTATACCGGCAACCGCGAATTCGGGAGTGCCTCCTCAACGAACGACCGCCACCATGAGCATGGATCAGAGCGCCTTGCTGAACAGTCAGTACGACATCTACGGCCGCATCTCCCGCGCCATGGACAACCTCCGGAAGCTGGGTGCAGACAAGATTACCCTCGGCACGGTGAGCATTCGCATCCGCATTCTCGACGACCTGTGGGCCAAATTTGAGTCAAACCACGCCTTCATTCGGGCATGCTACGGGCAACTCTACAGCGAGAGTGAGTACGCCAAAACTGATTTTGTCGACACCGTTGAGAATTCTTACGCGCATCAATGCAGTTTGCTTCTCGGTCTCGAAAGCAAACTGAAACCCGCGTCGCCTAGAGTGCCAGTCGGGCCGGAGCACGCTAGCGAACACGCTCCCAAGACTTCACTACCGCGTATTCAGCTACGGAACTTTTCGGGCGCGTATGAGGAATGGTCGTCGTTTCGAGATCTCTTCCAGTCAATCATCGGTGATAATTCGTCGATTTCTAACATTGAGCGGCTCCATTACCTCCGATCTTGCCTGCGAGGGCCCGCTGAAAAATTAGTGAGTTTATTAATGTTGACCGGAGACAATTACGACCGCGCGTGGGCCATTCTAAGCAAACATTTCGAGAATAAAAGGGAGTTGATACGCTCCAACTTCGCCACGTTTACCGCCGTGGCGAAGATGAAGGGAGAAACCGCTGACGAGCTGAGCCGCATCCATAACGCCGTCACAACCGCAGTCAATGCTCAGGAGAGCATCGGGAGGCCCATCGAGTCCCATGGAATGGACCTCTTTAACCACCTGGTTGTCGAGCTCTTCGACCAGCGTACTCGAGTGGAAATCATTCGTCTCCGACTCCGTCGATCCGCCGGAGCACGAGAAGCTCACGGACTTCATTTCAAAGCGTATCCTCACGCTAAACGCCGCGAAACCGAAAGCCGCCGCGAAAGCCCCCGATTCCACTCGGTCCGCGAAGACCGAAGTGCCAATCTTCGAAGAACTGCTTTACGTGTAAGGCTCGGCATCACACGATGCTTCATAAAGCCTACGTTCCCGCGCCGACGTCCGCCGAGGTCAGCGCGCTGTCCGCCGTGCGTTCCGCTGACGACCGCAAGGCGATCCTCCTCGCAACCGCGCGAGTGACCATCGCCGACCGCCATAAAAACCCTTATCCGGTGCGAGTCCTCATCGACCAAGGATCTGAGGTCTCCATTGTCGCCGAATCTCTCGTGCAGCGCTTGCACCTGCAACGATCTCGTTCCGCCGTGTCGATTTTCGAAATCGGGGGGTCGAAATCCGGGTCAACCCGCGGGAAGGTGACGGTGAGCCTTACGTCCGAGACGACCGGAGCCACGATTACCGTCGTCGCGTTCGTGCTGCCTCGCCTCTCTCTTTACCAAGGCTCGACGACGAAGAGCCCCGCTACGTGGCCCCATCTAAAAGGGTTGTCTCTGGCCGAAGCGCGGTTTTTGGCTGGGGACCTGGTCGAGCTACTTCTCGGAGCAGTATGCCTATTTCTCTAATTTTTTAACGACAATTTTACTAGCTAGGGATATCGTTATGCAGACTTAACGACACTATAACGAAAAGTGGTATTCTGTAATTCAGTGTAACGATAAATGTCGTTAAAGTTGTCGATAAAATATCGAACTTTGTCGTTAGATTATCGAGGGGTCTCGTACCCCTCGCTAAGCAATAGCGACAACATAACTAGACATAGCGACCAATAACTTTGAGTGGCTCCGAAGCTCCGAGTAAAGTGTATAGAAAGTGTGCGAGTAAATACAGTGTATTTTTTATATAATAAAAATATATCATTAAGGAAAGCTCGCAAGAAATAATATTACAGCAAAATTAAGTATGAAAATAATATGTATTAAAAATGTCTTAATATCTAAAATTAATCAAATAAAAAATAATTTTACATACATGGATTATCTATTACATTTTGTTCGGTAACATTATAATCTTTATTATATTCTCTTTTATTCCTACCTGTAAATAAATAAATATATATATATATAACAATTTAAACTTAAATAGAAAACATACACAATTTATTATTTTTTCTTTAATTATAGTGATGTAACATATTTACGTTTTCTGCTTGTCCCGTTCTGTATTGTATTTTCATTGTATTGTTCGCTTTCATCTTTACTTGTGACGGCTAAAAAATTGTACATATTTTCTTACGTTTAAAAAATTAAGAAAAAAAATTTATAACATAATATAATAATATAAATTAGGTTACCACAAAACGTGCGTCTTTCTTACTAATAATTTTTTAAAATAAAATTGTTTTTTTTAGCAGATTATAAGAAATGCATCAAAATTTCAATTTGATGCATTTCTTATAATCCGCGAGAAATTAAATCAAAATTGCTTCAATATCATGTGCCCTTGCACACAACTTTGTGACGAACCTTTTGTAGCAACCATTGTAAATTCGAGGATTTCTTTGTTTTATAAAATTTTCTGAAGGACTATCTCTCCTCGTTTCAATCGATCACTCTCGTCGCGGACCCTTCCCCTCGCAGGTCTTCTCTCACCAGATTCGACGCACCTTCGACGAGATAGATCCGAATGATCTCGCGGCGCGAGACGGTGTTTTACTGACACAATCCGAAAAAACCCCCTCGCTTCCGCAAAACAAAACGAAACTCGAGAAACGTCCAAAGGATTGGGCGCCTTGTCGGCGGGCAAAGAATTACGAAAGAACATAAACACGTAGTGTCTCCTCCCTCGTGAACGCGACTCGACGGTGGAGCGTGGATGATGGACTGTGGCGAATCGAGCACCTTTGTTATTTAACCTCGGGGTTGATTGTGTATCTTGAAATGAGGTGAAAATTACAAAAGTGACGAAATCTAGTAAAATCTGTTTACTTTTGTAATTTTCACCTCGTTTCTCAAACCGGGAAAAAATGTTTATATACAATTTTATCTAATTACATCATATTATATATAATCATATATAATAAGATCTGTTTATGTATTCATTTATATGCAATTATATCAAAATATTTATAACTTCTTATCAAATTATGCAAAGTTATATTAGAATTTTTTTCGAGTTGAGATACATCAAATTATATACAAAATTATATATAATTGCGCCAAATTAGATATAAATATATATATTTTTTTAATGTTTGATTGAAATAATAAATAATAAACTCGCCTAAAAATACCAATAATGTAATTTTATTTTTATATGTATGCGTACACATATATTTTATTGTTCACATAATAGAATTTATTAAATTTGGTGTGTTACAAATATAAAAAAAGATTATACATTATTATATATAATCATATATAAACTTTAAATTTGGATTATCCAATATGGCATTTGATAGGATTCGTTTCTCTTATTTAAAATTTGACGAACAGTAGTATAAAAACGGTATCAAGAGACACGGCACTGTCTCAAGCAGTGCCAAGTTATAATATATGGAATAAATCATTTCACTTTTGATTCTACATATTTACCACAAAAATGGATCCATTAAAGATTTGATCTAATTGTACCCAAAAATATATAATTATATCTAATCTGGTTACCCGGGGTTCGCCCGGGAGTCGTTTTTCTTTAAACTACTTTATTTATTCAGAAAATTATTAAAAGATGAGTATTATTATTAAAAAAATATTGTTCATTTATACTTAATATTTCTCGAAACATTTATTTAATTTTAAAACCAGTTTCCAACATTGTATTTACGCCAATTTTAAGATATTCGGTTTTTTTTTTTTTGTTGCAGGAGGAAAATGCCTAATGCATACCCTAGGGCCGGTCCCTAAGGTTATGCCGGACTTGCACCGGCTAAAAACCTCCCCCATCCCCCACCTTCGTGTTAATTATGATTGATTTATTATTCTAATGCTTTCTGATAAACAATATTTTTTGTTTTTTCTTCCGGTGCATAAATGTATAAATCTTTTGGCGTGCCTACTCTTGAGCAGGCAACATATAGTTGTCCATGGGAAAAACATGGACTTTCTAAATTAATACCTGCCACCTTTAGTGATTGTCCTTGTGCTTTATTTATAGTCATTGCAAATGCAAGTCGTACTGGATATTGCAATCGCTTAAAAATATAAGTAGAAAGGGCTGTAAGGGTCACAACGCGGATCACGGTGCGTTCAGATATAAATGTGATTTATTCCTCGAATTACAAAATTCCAAACGTTTCGGCTCCTGTTCGAGCCATCCTCAGTGGTATAATATTAATATCAAAAATATATATTCTCCCTTAACATGGTGAGTTTACTGTTTCAATTTGACAGAAACTTAGTGAGAGTAAAAGGTCCAAATCTGTAACGTAATTAAGAGTTACATCCTTGTCTTAAATTAAAATTCTAGAAAAACTCACCAGTTAGTCTGGAGAAAAAATACATCGCAGTCAAACCGAATAATAAGAAAATAAGGCAAAGAGAATGATCTGTGCAGAGCGATCTATAAGACGAGATCCCATCGGCACGACGCACAACGAAAGACTGATTCGGTAAACGCACGCAGATAAACGTCTTGTAACAAACTTGACAACGTGTAGGTCATAAAGTAATAAATAATATACGGTGGTCGACGATAAAAGTAGGTAAGCTACGGGCATTCCCGGCCATCTGTAGGGATCTGAAGGGGGGTGAGGGGCGGGGGGGACCGCGGGGGAGGGGGAGGGGGAAACCGCGGGCGCCGCGGAGGAGGGGGAGGGGGGAACCGCGTGTTTCGGGCGCCGCGGGGGAGGGAAAGGGGGGAACCGCGTTTTTCAGGCGTCGCGAGGGAGGGGGAGGGGGGAACCGCGTTTTTCAGGCGTCGCGAGAGAAGGGGAGGGGGGAACCGCGTTTTCCGGCGCCGCGGGGCGACCGCGTTTTCGCCGCGCCGCGGAGCGTTCGCGTTTTCGGGCGTCGCGGGGCGAGGAGACCCGCGTTCGCGTTTCGCCGCGCCGCGGAGTCCGCGTGACGTCACACGGCACGCTCGCGTTATCTCCCCCTCGTAGATGTTTCTCCTCCGTCCCCCATTCGTCTTCTCGTTCGCGCGGTCTCTTTCTCTCGCGCGCGGTCCCTCTCGCTTCCGGCCCCCGTTCGCGTTCTCGCTCGTGGCCCCGTTCGCGGTCTCTTTTCCTCGCGCGTTCTCGCTCGCGATCGCGTATTTTTTCTTCGCCAGCGATATTTAATCGTTCAGATCTTCGCGATATTTAATTTTTAATATTACATTTAAGTAAACAATAAACGAAGACAGCTTTATGACAGGAAATGGGATAAACGGTAAATGACGAGGAAAAACTTTTTAACCATATTATATGCATTTATTTATCATGTAGCGCATTATACACAATAGTATCCAAAGCGTAGACTAATAATTCGCAATCAATAATCGAATTTTTATCATAAACGTCACGCAAGATTGTAACTGCGTTACATTTATCAGTGATACAATTTTGACGTAAAATTGTTACAAACTTTTTGAATTTTTTACTTACGCCGTGAACATTTTGACATAGTTGAAAATACACATTCTCGACGCAATGTTCTAGTTCGAACAGGAAGAGTACAGTTGACGGTTTCATGTACAAGCTGGTGCCGCACGACGTCAATTTTACAATATCTGCGTCACGTATTTTAACAAGCTCCAGATCTCGAAAAGTTAGCGATGATGGTGCCGATGACTGCACGAGTCGCTGTATATCTGCACGTTTTTCGATGAGTGTCACCCACGTTGCATGTAGCAGAATTATCCGATTGCCTCGGTTATCGCCAATAAGTATATCCACAGAGGACATAGGTCCCGCGTTGATTCCAACATCCAAAAATATATACGCTGTTGATGTCAAGGCAAATCTCCTTCCCAAAATACGTGGCGTGTAGCGGGGTTTATCAAAACTAAAAAAATACAATTATATGTTTATAAAAGTTTTTTTTTGCACAAGTATATATAAAAATTAGCGGTACTTACTCATTGTGCTGTTTCTCGCACGTTTCGTCCTGAATCGGAACGTAGTAGTTCGCACCATGAGTGTTCATCGTATCTGGAGGCTGTTTGCGACGTACTCGAACCGTATCGAACTCTTGACTGTGCTCTAGAATCCTCATAGACCATTTATACATACCCAAAACTGCAAATCTTGCAAAAATAGCGCCAATGCACGGCTGCTGCATGGTGACCGCCACCACAATCCACATATACGTTAAATGTGATATCTTTGTCAAGAACATTCGTGATGAGATCACCTCATCGGGCATCAAATATGATTTCTTTTCAAGAGCATACGTGTCTCGCGATGATTTCATCGAACACGTGCAAAACTGCAAATTTTGCAATTTCGAATAAGTCAATGGAGCGTTATTGTTTTCAAGAACATGTCGCGACATGTCTCGCGATGATTTCATCGAACACATGCAAAACTGCAAATAGCGCCGATGTACGGCCGCTGCATTGATACAGATCAAATCACCAAAAGTCAATGGCGCGTTTTCGTGAACGTACGTGTCTCGCAATGATTTCATCGAACACGTGCAAAACTGCAAATTTTGCAAATAGCGCCGATGTACGGCTGCTGAGATGAAATTAGATATGATAAGCAAACGATGCATCATTAGTAGAATATAAAATGACGAATCTAGGGGATACGCTCAATAGTCGAGAACTGGAAGTCGTGAGTGCAACAAATGGCGTTAGCAAGAGGATCGTGCAATAACATGGAGCAAGAGTTGTTGGAGCAATCCACCCTGTTAAATTCGAGGGAAGACTTTGCCGCGTGGGAGCAACGATGCGACGAGTTTATCGAATCGTTGGAAGAACAAAGCCGAATTAAACGGCCACGATTATCAATCGATCAGTCATCGATCGGTCTCAAACAGTCATTGGTCGCTTGTATCGCAAGACTCGAAGGTTTGAAAGACTTGGTACGTCAACGTTTCGTACATGTGGGTGCGGGATACAGTGCGAGTGAGACAGGACTCAGATGGTGCGAGATAGATCCGGCTTTTGAAAGCCGTATATTGACTGGTGCGGTGATAAATTCCAAACACATCGACCCTCGTCAATTTCTCAAAAATGCGAGAGAAATTGTACTCGATCGTGTGCGGAACGTCATGCAACGACATGACAATGTAAAAATTAACACAGTGTTTAATGGTGAATTTGTTGCGGGTGACAAACGCGCGAATAAAAGTATCGCAACGAGAAACTATGAAGTCTTTCGTGAGTCTAATCTGCACGAGTGGTACAAGAGACACGTCATCGAGCCTACCTTAGCAAAGCTGGAGGAATTCCAGGAACGTGATAGCGGATGGGCGTTGTCGCGTATACTCAATTTAATGGTAAATGTGAACAAATACAATCCGTTGCACGCGGGGTGTATTGTGGAAATACCGCAAGAAATTAAAAAGAAGAACGCGGTGATAAACGTGCGATCAATAGACAATGCATGTTTCGCATGGTCAGTGGTGGCTGCTCTGTATCCAGTTGAGGAACACACATATCGGAAATCGTCGTATCCTCATTACACGTCGGTGCTAGATCTTACGGACATTGAGTTTCCAATGACGTTGGATCAAATTAAAAAATTTGAAAATCACAACAACATCTCCATCAACGTGTACAGCATCGAGAAAAAAAACAAGAAACTTACTATCTTGCCAATACGGGTTACTGACCGAAAGATGGACAGACATGTAAATCTGCTGTACGTGCATAACGACAACGTGGGACATTTTGCGTGGATCAAGAACCTATCCCGCCTCGTGAGCTCGCAAATCAACCGACACCATGGTCGGAAATACTTTTGCGATCGGTAAGTACCTATAGTTCTTTTAATAATATATAGAATATTTTGTGTATAAAAAAATTATAATATTTGCGTTTATTTTTTTTTGCAGATGTTTGCACTACTTCAGCTCCAACGAGAAATTGACTGCCCACACCGTCGACTGTCAGGAGATGAATGACTGCGCGATCAAGTTACCGAGCGATAACGACAAGTGGTTGGCTTTTAAAAATCACAACAGGAAGGAACGAGTTCCGTTTGTCGTATACGCCGACCTGGAGTGTACCCTGGAGAATATGGAAGCGGATCCGGCAACGTCCAGGTACACATATCAACATCATCGCGTGTTTAGCATAGGGTACTACGTGCGTTGCTCGTACGACGAGTCGTTATCTATGTATCGGTTTCGTCGCGATAAGGATTGCGTCGCGTGGTTCGCCGAGGAGCTAAGACGTTTAGCTCACGACGTAAAAACTATATTGTCCACTAATATACCCATGGCAGATTTCACGCGAGACGAGTGGGAAAAGTTTAACAGCGCAACGCACTGTCACGTGTGCGAAAAACCGTTCGAGCCAGACGACGTGCGAGTACGCGACCATTGTCACCTGACCGGTCGATACAGAGGTCCCGCGCATTCAAATTGTAACTTAAATTATAAAGATTCGCATTGCATTCCCATAGTGTTTCATAATTTATCGGGATACGATGCACATTTTATTATAACTGAAATAGCAACAGCATACGAAGGACATGTAGATTTACTCCCGATCACAAAAGAAAAATATATTTCGTTTACAAAAAACGTTCAAAGCACCGAAGATAAAGATAAGAAAACGTGCGTCAAATTGCGATTTATCGATTCGTACAAGTTTCTCACCGCTAGTCTCGACAAATTGGCATCTTATCTCAGCAAGGATAAACTGCGAATATTGCAACGCGAATTTTGTGAATTATCCGCAGAAAATTTTAATTTGCTGACACGAAAAGGCGTATTTCCATATGAATACATTGACTGCGTCGAAAAATTGGAGGACTTGTGTTTACCACCGCGCGACTCGTTTTACAGTTCATTGACAGGTGACACCGTATCCGAGAGCGATTACGCGCACGCCGTCGACGTCTGGCAGCGGTTCTCCATTCGAACGCTCGGTGATTACAGCGATTTATATCTCAAGACCGATGTCTTGCTGTTGGCCGATATCTTTGAAAATTTTCGCGATACTTGCGTCGCGAGTTATGGACTCGATCCGGCGTATTATTATACTCTACCGGGTTTTACGTGGGATGCTATGTTGAAGCATACATACATCAATTTCGAATTGCTCACCGACATTGACATGGTCATGTTTATCGAACGCGGTATACGCGGCGGTTTGAGTCAATGTTCAAACAGATACGCGCTGGCCAACAACAAGTACATGCAGTCGTACGATCCATCGAAACCGTCGTCGTACCTCATGTATTTTGATGTAAATAATTTATACGGCTGGGCAATGAGTCAACCATTGCCATACGCAGATTTTAAATGGGTCGACGACGTAACCGATTTTAATGTTATGGATGTCGCGTTGGATTCCCCGATAGGCTACATTCTCGAAGTCGACTTGGAGTATCCGCAACATCTTCACGACGCGCACACTGACCTACCGTTCTGTCCGACGCGCGATAAACCACCTGGCAAGCGGCAGGACAAGCTCCTCGCAACATTATACAATAAGAAACGTTATGTAATACATTATCGCAACCTGCAGCAGTGTACTCGTCACGGTCTCCGTATATCAAAAATTCACCGTATACTGAAATTCGCGCAATCTCCATGGCTTCGCGATTATATAGACCTCAATACGAAATTTAGAACGTTGGCCAACAATGATTTCGAGAAAAATTTATACAAATTGATGAACAATGCCGTGTTTGGCAAAACCATGGAGAATGTGCGCAATCACGTTGACGTGCGACTCGTGACTCATTGGGAGGGTAGATACGGCGCGGAGGCTATGATTGCGAAACCAAATTTTCATAGCCGAAGCGTCTTTTCGGAGAATTTAGTAGCAATAGAAATGCGAAAACTCGAGGTGAAGTTCGACAAACCAATCTATGTGGGTATGTGCATCCTCGATATATCCAAGACATGTTTGTACGAATTTCATCACGAGTACATGTTACCGTTGTATCGCGACAAGTGTAAAGTCACGTACACCGATACTGACAGTCTCATTTATCACATCGAGTGCGACGATGTGTATGATATCATGAAGCGTCACATTCATAGATTTGACACTAGCGATTATGTGATCGATAATACGTATGGTATCCCACTCGTCAATAAAAAAGTTCCGGGCTTAATGAAAGACGAAAATAACGGTGCGATAATGACCGAATTCGTCGGGCTTAGAGCAAAGATGTACGCCTTGCGAGTGGACGGTAAGAAAGATACAAAAAAGGCTAAAGGTGTTAAGAGTAACGTCGTAGCCAGGTCGATAACGTTCGACGATTACACGCGGTGTCTGCGCGACGAAATTGAAATGACGCGACAGCAAACCTGCATAAGATCCAAAAAACACGAGGTATACACCGTGTCCGAAACGAAAATAGCTCTAAGTCCGTACGATGATAAGCGATACATTATACCCGGTTCTACCGAAACGCTGCCATGGGGACATTATAAAATACCATTGTAAATATATTGTAAATACCATTGTAAATATATTGAAAATATATTGTAAATACCGCTGTAAATATATTGTAATTACATTTAGATATTTAGAAAAATAAATGACTCATATGTATATATGTATGTTTTTATACTGTAATAAATTTTTACAATACATTAATCTTGTGTATCCACGAATTGTATGAATTATCAAATCCTAACCACTTTACATAAACCTCATCCCCTCTTTTGCGTAAAACTTTTTCAACGAGATACACATCGGGATTAGCAACGCGATGTAACTCGTATTCGTAGAAGCCGCCGGCGACGGGTTTTCCACAGGAATCTTCCAACAGAAACGTCACAGGATTAGTTTTCTGCACTCCTACTACATCACACTATTGTCACATCGTTTGTTTATCATATCTAATTTTATCTCAGTAGCCGTACGGATGCGCCTGCCGAAAAATCTGCGATGTGCAGTTTTGCACGTGTGCGATGAAGTCACCGCGAGACACGTATGTTCTCGAAAACGATATCGCGCCATTGACTTTCGGTGATTTGATCTGTAAAACAGCTATTGAACCGCTATGAAACAGCTAAAAACAGCTAAAAACAGCTATCAAACAGCTATTGAACCGCTATGAAACAGCTAAAAACAGCTAAAAACAGCTATCAAACAGCTATTGAACCGCTATGAAACAGCTAAAAACAGCTAAAAACAGCTATTGAACCGCTATGAAACAGCTAAAAACAGCTAAAAACAGCTATGAAACAGCTATTGAACAGCTATTGAACCGCTATGAAACAGCTAAAAACAGCTAAAAACAGCTATCAAACAGCTATTGAACCGCTATGAAACAGCTAAAAACAGCTATCAAACAGCTCTTGAACAGCTATCAAACAACTAAAACAGCTCTTGAACCGCTATGAAACAGCTAAAAACAGCTATCAAACAGCTATTGAACCGTTATGAAACAGCTAAAAACAGCTATCAAACAGCTCTTGAACAGCTATGAAACAATTAAAACAGTTATCTGTATAACTGCGATCTGTTTAACTGATATTGAACCGCTATTGAATCGCTATCAAACTTCTTTTAAACAACTAAAAACAGCTAAAACCAGCCATCAAACAACTAAAAAACAGCTCTTGAACAGCTAAAACATCTATATTATACTACAAAGTATGTAGGAAAAGGAAATAAAACATTTATTTCGCTTAGCGGGTCACACCGGTCGCGATAACGAAATCCTGTCGATTATCGAGGAACTTCGCAAGGCTGGACTTATTATAAATTAAGTGGCGCGACAGCGAGTCATTCAATCAACATCGAAATGCCGATCAACAAGTTTGGTATATCGCTCGGAAGAGGCGGTGCGGAACCGTACTATCAATGGAGAGGATTAATCAGAAATTACGTGCGCGATCAAAGTCGGTGGCGACCATGCAAAGAGCGTTATATGGCTACGACGTTACTCTTAACACCTTTAGCCTTTTTTGTATCTTTCTTACCGTCCACTCGCAAGGCGTACATCTTTGCTCTAAGCCCGACGAATTCGGTCATTATCGCACCGTTATTTTCGTCTTTCATTAAGCCCGGAACTTTTTTATTGACGAGTGGGATACCATACGTATTATCAATCACATAATCGCTAGTGTCAAATCTATGAATGTGACGCTTCATGATATCATACACATCGTCGCACTCGATGTGATAAATGAGACTGTCAGTATCGGTGTACGTGACTTTACACTTGTCGCGATACAACGGTAACATGTACTCGTGATGAAATTCGTACAAACATGTCTTGGATATATCGAGGATGCACATACCCACATAGATTGGTTTGTCGAACTTCACCTCGAGTTTTCGCATTTCTATTGCTACTAAATTCTCCGAAAAGACGCTTCGGCTATGAAAATTTGGTTTCGCAATCATAGCCTCCGCGCCGTATCTACCCTCCCAATGAGTCACGAGTCGCACGTCAACGTGATTGCGCACATTCTCCATGGTTTTGCCAAACACGGCATTGTTCATCAATTTGTATAAATTTTTCTCGAAATCATTGTTGGCCAACGTTCTAAATTTCGTATTGAGGTCTATATAATCGCGAAGCCATGGAGATTGCGCGAATTTCAGTATACGGTGAATTTTTGATATACGGAGACCGTGACGAGTACACTGCTGCAGGTTGCGATAATGTATTACATAACGTTTCTTATTGTATAATGTTGCGAGGAGCTTGTCCTGCCGCTTGCCGGGTGGTTTATCGCGCGTCGGACAGAACGGTAGGTCAGTGTGCGCGTCGTGAAGATGTTGCGGATACTCCAAGTCGACTTCGAGAATGTAGCCTATCGGGGAATCCAACGCGACATCCATAACATTAAAATCGGTTACGTCGTCGACCCATTTAAAATCTGCGTATGGCAATGGTTGACTCATTGCCCAGCCGTATAAATTATTTACATCAAAATACATGAGGTACGACGACGGTTTCGATGGATCGTACGACTGCATGTACTTGTTGTTGGCCAGCGCGTATCTGTTTGAACATTGACTCAAACCGCCGCGTATACCGCGTTCGATAAACATGACCATGTCAATGTCGGTGAGCAATTCGAAATTGATGTGTGTATGCTTCAACATAGCATCCCACGTAAAACCCGGTAGAGTATAATAATACGCCGGATCGAGTCCATAACTCGCGACGCAAGTATCGCGAAAATTTTCAAAGATATCGGCCAACAGCAAGACATCGGTCTTGAGATATAAATCGCTGTAATCACCGAGCGTTCGAATGGAGAACCGCTGCCAGACGTCGACGGCGTGCGCGTAATCGCTCTCGGATACGGTGTCACCTGTCAATGAACTGTAAAACGAGTCGCGCGGTGGTAAACACAAGTCCTCCAATTTTTCGACGCAGTCAATGTATTCATATGGAAATACGCCTTTTCGTGTCAGCAAATTAAAATTTTCTGCGGATAATTCACAAAATTCGCGTTGCAATATTCGCAGTTTATCCTTGCTGAGATAAGATGCCAATTTGTCGAGACTAGCGGTGAGAAACTTGTACGAATCGATAAATCGCAATTTGACGCACGTTTTCTTATCTTTATCTTCGGTGCTTTGAACGTTTTTGTAAACGAAATATATTTTTCTTTTGTGATCGGGAGTAAATCTACATGTCCTTCGTATGCTGTTGCTATTTCAGTTATAATAAAATTTGCATTGTATCACGATAAATTATGAAACACTATGGGAATGCAATGCGAATCTTTATAATTTAAGTTACAATTTGAATGCGCGGGACCTCTGTATCGACCGGTCAGGTGACAATGGTCGCGTACTCGCACGTCGTCTGGCTCGAACGGTTCTTCGCACACGTGACAGTGCGTTGCGCTGTTAAACTTTTCCCACTCGTCTCGCGTGAAATCTGCCATGGGTATATTAGTGGACAATATAGTTTTTACGTCGTGAGCTAAACGTCTTAGCTCCTCGGCGAACCACGCGACGCAATCCTTATCGCGACGAAACCGATACATAGATAACGACTCGTCGTACGAGCAACGCACGTAGTACCCTATGCTAAACACGCGATGATGTTGATATGTGTACCTGGACGTTGCCGGATCCGCTTCCATATTCTCCAGGGTACACTCCAGGTCGGCGTATACGACAAACGGAACTCGTTCCTTCCTGTTGTGATTTTTAAAAGCCAACCACTTGTCGTTATCGCTCGGTAACTTGATCGCGCAGTCATTCATCTCCTGACAGTCGACGGTGTGGGCAGTCAATTTCTCGTTGGAGCTGAAGTAGTGCAAACATCTGCAAAAAAAAATAAACGCAAATATTATAAATTTTTTATACACAAAATATTCTATATATTATTAAAAGAACTATAGGTACTTACCGATCGCAAAAGTATTTCCGACCATGGTGTCGGTTGATTTGCGAGCTCACGAGGCGGGATAGGTTCTTGATCCACGCAAAATGTCCCACGTTGTCGTTATGCACGTACAGCAGATTTACATGTCTGTCCATCTTTCGGTCAGTAACCCGTATTGGCAAGATAGTAAGTTTCTTGTTTTTTTTCTCGATGCTGTACACGTTGATGGAGATGTTGTTGTGATTTTCAAATTTTTAATTTGATCCAACGTCATTGGAAACTCAATGTCCGTAAGATCTAGCACCGACGTGTAATGAGGATACGACGATTTCCGATATGTGTGTTCCTCAACTGGATACAGAGCAGCCACCACTGACCATGCGAAACATGCATTGTCTATTGATCGCACGTTTATCACCGCGTTCTTCTTTTTAATTTCTTGCGGTATTTCCACAATACACCCCGCGTGCAACGGATTGTATTTGTTCACATTTACCATTAAATTGAGTATACGCGACAACGCCCATCCGCTATCACGTTCCTGGAATTCCTCCAGCTTTGCTAAGGTAGGCTCGATGACGTGTCTCTTGTACCACTCGTGCAGATTAGACTCACGAAAGACTTCATAGTTTCTCGTTGCGATACTTTTATTCGCGCGTTTGTCACCCGCAACAAATTCACCATTAAACACTGTGTTAATTTTTACATTGTCATGTCGTTGCATGACGTTCCGCACACGATCGAGTACAATTTCTCTCGCATTTTTGAGAAATTGACGAGGGTCGATGTGTTTGGAATTTATCACCGCACCAGTCAATATACGGCTTTCAAAAGCCGGATCTATCTCGCACCATCTGAGTCCTGTCTCACTCGCACTGTATCCCGCACCCACATGTACGAAACGTTGACGTACCAAGTCTTTCAAACCTTCGAGTCTTGCGATACAAGCGACCAATAACTGTTTGAGACCGATCGATGACTGATCGATTGATAATCGTGGCCGTTTAATTCGGCTTTGTTCTTCCAACGATTCGATAAACTCGTCGCATCGTTGCTCCCACGCGGCAAAGTCTTCCCTCGAATTTAACAGGGTGGATTGCTCCAACAACTCTTGCTCCATGTTATTGCACGATCCTCTTGCTAACGCCATTTGTTGCACTCACGACTTCCAGTTCTCGACTATTGAGCGTATCCCCTAGATTCGTCATTTTATATTCTACTAATGATGCATCGTTTGCTTATCATATCTAATTTCATCTCAGCAGCCGTACATCGGCGCTATTTGCAAAATTTGCAGTTTTGCACGTGTTCGATGAAATCATTGCGAGACACGTACGTTCACGAAAACGCGCCATTGACTTTTGGTGATTTGATCTGTATCAATGCAGCGGCCGTACATCGGCGCTATTTGCAGTTTTGCATGTGTTCGATGAAATCATCGCGAGACATGTCGCGACATGTTCTTGAAAACAATAACGCTCCATTGACTTATTCGAAATTGCAAAATTTGCAGTTTTGCACGTGTTCGATGAAATCATCGCGAGACACGTATGCTCTTGAAAAGAAATCATATTTGATGCCCGATGAGGTGATCTCATCACGAATGTTCTTGACAAAGATATCACATTTAACGTATATGTGGATTGTGGTGGCGGTCACCATGCAGCAGCCGTGCATTGGCGCTATTTTTGCAAGATTTGCAGTTTTGGGTATGTATAAATGGTCTATGAGGATTCTAGAGCACAGTCAAGAGTTCGATACGGTTCGAGTACGTCGCAAACAGCCTCCAGATACGATGAACACTCATGGTGCGAACTACTACGTTCCGATTCAGGACGAAACGTGCGAGAAACAGCACAATGAGTAAGTACCGCTAATTTTATATATACTTGTGCAAAAAAAAACTTTTATAAACATATAATTGTATTTTTTTAGTTTTGATAAACCCCGCTACACGCCACGTATTTTGGGAAGGAGATTTGCCTTGACATCAACAGCGTATATATTTTTGGATGTTGGAATCAACGCGGGACCTATGTCCTCTGTGGATATACTTATTGGCGATAACCGAGGCAATCGGATAATTCTGCTACATGCAACGTGGGTGACACTCATCGAAAAACGTGCAGATATACAGCGACTCGTGCAGTCATCGGCACCATCATCGCTAACTTTTCGAGATCTGGAGCTTGTTAAAATACGTGACGCAGATATTGTAAAATTGACGTCGTGCGGCACCAGCTTGTACATGAAACCGTCAACTGTACTCTTCCTGTTCGAACTAGAACATTGCGTCAAGAATGTGTATTTTCAACTATGTCAAAATGTTCACGGCGTAAGTAAAAAATTCAAAAAGTTTGTAACAATTTTACGTCAAAATTGTATCACTGATAAATGTAACGCAGTTACAATCTTGCGTGACGTTTATGATAAAAATTCGATTATTGATTGCGAATTATTAGTCTACGCTTTGGATACTATTGTGTATAATGCGCTACATGATAAATAAATGCATATAATATGGTTAAAAAGTTTTTCCTCGTCATTTACCGTTTATCCCATTTCCTGTCATAAAGCTGTCTTCGTTTATTGTTTACTTAAATGTAATATTAAAAATTAAATATCGCGAAGATCTGAACAATTAAATATCGCTGGCGAAGAAAAAATACGCGATCGCGAGCGAGAACGCGCGAAGAAAAGAGACCGCGAACGGGGCCACGAGCGAGAACGCGAACGGGGGCCGGAAGCGAGAGGGACCGCGCGCGAGAGAAAGAGACCGCGCGAACGAGAAGACGAATGGGGGACGGAGGAGAAACATCTACGAGGGGGAGATAACGCGAGCGTGCCGTGTGACGTCACGCGGACTCCGCGGCGCGGCGAAACGCGAACGCGGGTCTCCTCGCCCCGCGACGCCCGAAAACGCGAACGCTCCGCGGCGCGGCGAAAACGCGGTCGCCCCGTGGCGCCGGAAAACGCGGTTCCTCCCTCCCCTTCCCTCGCGACGCCTGAAAAACGCGGTTCCCCCCTCCCCCTCCCTCGCGACGCCTGAAAAACGCGGTTCCCCCCTTTCCCTCCCGCGCGGCGCCCGAAACACGCGGTTCCCCCCTCTCCCTTCTCCGCGGCGCCCGCGGTTTTCCCCTCCCCCTCCCCGCGGTCCCCCCCGCCCCTCACCCCCCCTCAGATTCCTACAGATGGCCGGGAATGCCCGTCGCTTACCTACTGATAAATACAAAGGTATATAGTCAGGGATGTATAAAATCAAATTTGTACAAATAAATATAAAACGTCGGTCAACAGATAAAAATAAAAATTCAAAAAATATAAATCAGCGGTAATAAATACATAAAATTGTAAAAAAGATTGAGAACTTGTGGAAAAGCAAAGCGTCATGGACATGGTTTACATTACAAATAAATATAAAACGTCGGTCAACAAATAAAAATAAAAATTCAAAAAATATAAATCAGCGGTAATAAATACATAAAATTGTAAAAAAGATTGAGAACTTGTGGAAAAGCAAAGCGTCATGGACATGGTCTACAGTTTATCCAAGATAGAAACATATGCATGGTGCAAAAACTCTGTATCGGCCTGAGAGTTCAAACCGTTCTTTTGCAATTTAATATACAGCATCTCTGATACCAATCGCTTCGATAAAAACCTTTCCTTATCCAGAATTTCGACGTTATCCCAGTCAAAGTCGTGATTGAAATCTAATCTATGTTCGGTAATGATGGAAAGATTTGTCGTGTTTCTACGGATATGATTACGGTGTTCAGTAGTTCTCGTTTTAAGTTGCCTCAAAGTCTGGCCCACGTAAGTCGCGTCACAATTTTTACATGAAATTCTGTACACGACGTTTTTGTGTGATAGAGTAGGAAGAATATCCTTCTGGACTTTGATATAATTATTTAATTTGGTAAAAGTTTACAATAACTTACACAGCTCGGATTACTTTGACCTTGACATATGTTGTCAAGGACATAATACTGAGTAACTTTTCCTTATAACTTAGTCGGCGGTCGCTGCTTATTAAAAAGTTATAAACAAAAAAAAGTTTGGCGACCTCACCGATTTCAATGACCTTGATATATGTTGTCAAGGTCATGACCCCGAGTGACCTTCAGAACCGTAACCACGCTTTTAAATTTCTCCGATATATATGGAACATAAGGTACAGTGAATCAATGGCCACGGCTTTCTTCGTTAGTAGGTGGAGGTTCATTCTGTATACATGTACGTTTATAAAGTAAAGATTTTATTCATGTATGGGATGATGATGGAATCTCGTCTTATAGATCGCTCTGCACAGATCATTCTCTTTGCCTTATTTTCTTATTATTCGGTTTGACTGCGATGTATTTTTTCTCCAGACTAACTGGTGAGTTTTTCTAGAATATTAATTTAAGACAAGGATGTAACTTAATTACGTTGCAGATTTGGACCTTTTAGTCTCACTAAGTTTCTGTCAAATTGAAACAGTAAACTCACCATGTTAAGGGAGAATATATATTTTTGATATTAATATTATACCACTGAGGATGGCTCGGACAGGAGCCGAAACGTTTGGAATTTTGTAATTCGAGGAATAAATCACATTTATATCTGAACGCACCGTGATCCGCGTTGTGACCCTTACAGCCCTTTCTACTTATATTTTTATCTCGAGGGTCTTTATATCACACTTATTGCAATCGCTTAAATTCGAAAGGCATGTCAGTAGGTATTATAGGAATGCGTGGAATGAACACATCTTCTCCTTTAGCACTGCCAGTTAATATTGTCGCCTCTATTACGTTTGGCATAAGTTTCTTCACACTTAACCTAGTTCCATTACACATTTTAGGTGGATCCAAATTTCGCAATAATATTATTGGTGATCCAATTTTCGAAATTAATCTATGTGGTGGCATTCCTGCTGGCGTCAAAGAATTTAAGAATTCAATAGGATAAAATACAGCCTGCTCACTTTCTATGACAGAATCGATAGATTTGTATGTTGTCGCAGATCCAGGAAGTTGATCCTGTATCTGTATATTAATATCATTAACGTTATCATTTTTAGGTGCCAAAATTGATCTTTCGCAAAGCCATTTATGATTTTTAAAATTATTGCATATATTTGGAAAAACTTTGTTCACAATTTTTTGAACCGAGGACACCAATGTGCAAAAATCTTTTGGAAATGAAATTAAATTTGTTTTTAAATCAGTAAAGAATTTTCCATCACCAAGATGCAACAATTCATGCGCAAAGTTATGTGCACTTACATTTCCCTGTATATAAACTCGCATATTTGTCGTCAATTTCATTTTCTGTATGTGTTTCCAAAGATACGATTCTTTAAGGTATGCATTCAATTCGTCCGCTGGTGTCGATCGCGGAATAACTGGCAATGTTTGGCGAAAATCTCCCGCCAAAACTACAATAGCTCCTCCCATTAACCGCTTATTTCCTCTTATATCTTGCAGAGTTCAATCAAGTGCTTCAATAGCTCTCTTATGTGCCATAGTACACTCATCCCACACAATTACTTTGCACATTTTTAATACCTGCGCTTGTCCAAAACTCTTACTAATATTACAAATTGGAGTTTCTGAGTTTGCAAGATTCAAAGGTAATTTTAATGCTGAATGTGCTGTTCTACCTCCGTCCAATAATGTTGATGCAATTCCAGATAATGCTATTGCAAGACCAATTTCATTTTGCTTTCGTATTTCAGCAAGCAGCAAATTAATCATAAATGTTTTTTCTGTCCCTCCTGGTGCATCAATGAAAAAATTCCACTTTTTTCATTTGTAATTTTATCTAGAATTGCATTATATGCCAATCTTTGATCCTCAACCAACAGTGGTTTATTATTTTCCACAAATTTTTCCAACTCATCAATATTGTAATTTTTTTTCGCAAAATGTCCTTATTAAGTCCCTTATATCCATTTCGCATAGGTGCTTCTACTCCTAATTGATGTAAATTTTTTCCGTTTATTGATATACATTTATCTTCAATTAATATGAGAGCTTAATTAAATATTTCAGATGTAAAATTCAAATTTATGATGGAATTAACTCTGCGCGCTTCTCTTAGAATATCTTCACTCATGCTTTCTTTATATGTCTCCCATAGATTATTTAGATTTGAGGGCCCGCAAGTTGTTATTATAATTGCAAAAAGATTTCGTAGTTGACCTGGAAAGCATGTGAGAGAAGCTTCAAACGATGTTGTTTCCCAATGTTTATCATTCTCAAGTAAACCATGCTTTTGACACGCTTCTCTATATGTTAAAATACTTCTCCGTTGACAGTTTTCAATGATATAAAAGAAGTCGGTCCTCTGATTATGTAAAGCAACAATCTCAGATAATAGCATTCCGCATTATTTGGGTGAATCGTATACACACGTCCTAAGGCTTCTGTTGCATACACATTATATCCTGGTACTCGCGCGCACCTTGTTTCCTCTTGCAGAATATTTTTTTACATGTATTCCAAGTATAATATTTTGGTACTTCTGAATACAACAATGTTCTCGCAAAAGAATCTTGTTGACACAAAAGAAAGAAGCTGTCAATGTTGTATTTGGTGGTTGCATTGATCTTTCTCTGGCATTATTTTCCGTAAAATAAACTCGTTGTCCATTTTCTAGATGAACACTTAAATGGACAACAGTTGGATAATGATCGTGAATTGAGAAATTCAGAATACGCCAAACTGCTTCATTACTGCTGATATACCTTCCCATCTGATATTGTGTAATTTCATCTATTGTCGTTTTATCTTTCGCAAATCCAAAAACTGCCATATCACTGCCCTTATTAACATATTTAATAGACTTGTATTTAATAGACTTTACTGAATTACAGTATTCAACGTTGATATGGGCTTGAAATATTTTTGAAAGCAGAGGAGTATAAGGTACAACCCATCTGTTATCTACCTCAATTTGTCTATACTGGTTGTTTCTCTTAAATTTGATAATCGCAGAGTATCCTCCTTCTCCTGGTTTTTGTCTTCTATAAAGAGGGTAGCCATCATTTCCAGTTTGAGTTTCCTGTTTCAGTTCGCGAGGGTACTTTTTTGTACATTGTCCTTCCTTCATGCAAGGAGAATTACGATTCAGTGGTCCACACGGTCCATGAATCATATTCTTAGTAATAATTTCAAAAAGTATAGAATCTTCTTCTGGATTTGGAAGCTCCGCCGAAATAACGCTATCAATTTGATTTGAACGAATTTTGTCCTTAAGCCATATTAAGATATGAGCATGTGGAAGGCCTCTTTTTTGCCACTCGATTGAGTACATCCAACAGCGAATTTCCCCATAAATTTCACTTTTAGTTATTAAATACATTAGTTTTGTTAATTTTTGCTCAAAAACTCTTGCTGTTAAATTATGCCGATCAGTTGATGCCTGACCATTCAAAAGCTCTTTTTTAATTTCAGACTAAGCTGGATTACATGTAAATGTAATAAAGAGATCAGGACGCCCATATGTTCAAACATATGTCATTGCATCTTGAGCATATTCATGCATATGTCTTGGACTTCCTGTAAATGTAGCCGGTAATATAACAATTTGTCCAATGTCTGCCAACATTTCCATCATTTACCACAGCATCACGTAAATTAATATAATTATCCACTCGAAGTTTCTTTTGGTTTAACCGAATATAAAGAAGACGTTCACTCTCAATTTTGGCGTACATATCAACAATAAATTGATGAAAAAGCTGGCGACATTCTAAAATATGGTTTGCTAAACCAGTTCTTATCATTATTCGATATGTATAAAAATCCTTAGCACTTACTTTTTTATTCGTAGTTCTACCAGTGCTAGGGTCAATTTGCATTATACTTAAATGATATCCATCCTCACCTTGCCAAAATATTAATGGATACTGAAGAGCATCATATGATCTATGTGTTTCTGAAATACGTTGTAAAATTTCGCTCCTTCTATGAATAATTATATCTCGCCTATCATATTCATTTCCAACTATTACAACTGCCACTTCATTAATAGTTGGAGCATTGAAACGACGTTCATGTTCGCCAACTGGTCTCTTGTCTGCTCGTATTATAACTTTATATTCATCCGTAGGCATTCTATCCAATGCCGTTTTAAATATCTTTATTAAATTATTATTTTGATGCAATAATCTTTGCATTATTAAAACAATGTTTCGCCTTATTCTTGTAATGTTTTCACATCGTTGATCGACTTCTACTTGTTCATCACCCATAAAATAAATTTGTAAAAACTTCGGATTCTCATTAGGATAAGGAAGTATTGATCCTGCTCTGTGATAAATTTGGCCTTGCACTTTAAATGTAGGCATAAAGCCAGTTTTTCCAACTGTTACACTTGCTCCGAAAGATGTCATCTGAAAGCATGAATTATATCTCCTTATGTTTTGTAGAAAATGTTTTGATTCTGACGTAATTCCTGACATAAACATAAAAAGTGTGTCGGGTGGCTGATTTAAAAGCGGTAACTTAACTTTTCCGTTTGAACAACACATTCCAGATGCTTCAGTTTTAAACTTTTTTGCTTGACAATAATCACATATTACATCCATTTTTCCAATTATTATTCTTGGATGAAATTGATATTCGTAATTTGGATCATAACTAAATGCTTCTAATTTCAAATCGGACTGCATAAATGTTTTCCTTGATCGAACATGTCGTAACCGATCTCTTTCCACTCGAATTTCACGCTGTTGAGTCGTCTCCTCTGCCCTCGACTCGCCATTTCTTTTTCAATTTTCTTCAAGTCGGGTTTCAAGCTGTTGAGTCGTCTCCGTTGCCCTCAACTCGGCATTTCTTTTTCGATTTTTCTCAAGTCGGGCTTCAAACTGTTGAGTCGTCTCCGCTGCCCTCGACTCGGCATTTCTTTTTCGATTTTCCTCAAGTCGGGCTTCAAGCTGTTGAGTCGTCTCCGCTGCCCTCGACTCGGCATTTTTTTTTCGATTTTCCTCAAGTCGGGCTTCAAGCTGTTGAGTCGTCTCCGCTGCCCTCGAGTCGGCATTTCTTTTTCGATTTTCCTCAAGTCGGGCTTCAAGCTGTTGAGTCGTCTCTGCTGCCCTCGACTCGGCATTTCTTTTTCGATTTTCCTCAAGTCGGACTTCACGCTGTTGAATCGTCTCTGCTTCTCTTAATAATTTAATTTTCTTAGATTTTAAACTGATTTGTCCAATAGATTTTCTCTTTTTCGGAGGCATTCTAAAATTATTTTTTTAAGATTTTATTCTATAATATAGATCCTTTAAGAAAAATAAAGTTGATAATTCAAATTTAGAAAAAAAATCGGTCCCTAAAAAATTGTAAATTACTTATTTCAAAATATTACGTTGCTCGCTCGCGTGCTTTCCTTCACGTTCAACCGAACTTTCGCAACAGGCATTACAAAAAATATTGTAAGTATGTAATATTGTAAGTATATGTTATTTACGGAAAACGACGTTTTACTTATCTATTTCAAAATATTGCGTGCGTTGCTCGCTCACGTGCTTTCCCTCACGTTCCCAATCTCCGCTCTTCCCGACTCTTCCGTACTTACAAAAATTATTAACACACACAGGTTCACAATTTAGAACTATCTATTACAATTAATATTTGCAATTAATATCACTGACTCACATTTTAAAACTGATTATATTTGCAATTTCAATACTGCTTGCGTTATGTTTGTTTGACTTGAATGCTCGCGTTATGTTTGTTTGACTTGAAGTTTCAGCTTTGTAACAAACTTAAACGAAATTCATGCGAGACAAAACGTCAATTCGTAACGGTATTCACTTTCACAACAAGCATTACAAAAAATATTGTAAGTATGTGGTATTTGCGGAAAACAACGTTTTATATACAATTCTTTAAAATTCGGTCAGTTATTTCCCGAAAAATTAAAAAAATTTCAGATACCGGTTCCCAAAAAGATCGGTAACAATGAACTATACTCTCAAAAAATTGGAAAAATTTCGGATACCGGTTCTCAAAAAGATCGGTAACGAAAAACTATGCACTCTGTAACACTCCCCGAAAAATTCTACCTCTATTTTATATACATTTGGTAAAAATTCGGTCGAATAGTTTAAGAGTGTATAAAGAACATACATACATACATACATACATTCTATTTTATATATATAAATTTATTTATATATATATATATGAAGTATGCGTAGTTCGATCTAATTACATATAATCATATACAATTTTATCTATTTATATATAATTAGATCAGGTCAAAATCCATATATAATTATATCTACAAAGTTATATATAATTAGATAAAATTGTATATAAACATTTTTTCCCGGGATAAGATACACAATCGACCCCCTCGACTTATTTTAACGTTCTTAAACTCATCAGAAAGGATGTTTCAAAGACGAGATTTTATTGGCTGGATATTACAACGATAGAGTTACATATATGAATCCGAGTATACTTGTTTCGGTAACGACGTCGGTACCGCATTTTGTATTGATACGGTATCGTTAGCCTAAGTTACAGAATAGTTTTATCGTTACAGTGTCGTTCGCGCAAGCGACAATCGTCGCTACATAACGATAGCGACATCGTCGTTAAAAAGTTAGAGAATAGGCATACAGAAGTGTGCTCCACCATCCTCGAAGAGGGCATTAGAAAGGGCGGGCCGCACGCCCCGATCGCGCAGAAGACAGCCTTCGGGTGGATCCTCCTATCCGGTGGCTGCAATGCTTCAGCCCTCCACACGCGCGGCAGCTTTCAAGCGACGGCCGGCCACGAGCTGAACGATTTCGTGCGCTGCTTCTGGGAGCAAGAAGCAGAGCCTTCCGCTCCCGCCGCCCTCACGCCAGACGAACAGAAGTGCGAGGACTTCTACGTGCAAACGCACTCCCGCACGGAGATGGGACGGTACGTGGTCCGACTACCGTTTTCCAAGGTGCCAACGATGTTGTCCGAAACTCGCCGACCGGCCGAACGCCTGTTGACCGCAATGGAGCGTAAGAGACTTCCAAAGAGACTCCCGGTTCGGCGAGCTCTACCGCCAGTTTAAGCAAGAATTCGAAGATCTGAAACACATGGAGTTAGCTACGGTCTCGCCATTCAATGAAGATGACTATGGATGCTTCTTACCTCATCATGGAGTCCTCCGAGAATCAAGCACTTCCACCAAACTCAGGGTGGTATTCAACGGGTTGCAACAGACGACGTCCAGCGAGTCGCTGAACCATTACCTCCTCGTAGGCGCCAATTTGCTGCCCGCTTTGGCCGACGTATTGATGCGCTGGCGCTGGCACCGCTACGCCTTCGTTACGGACATCGAGAAGATGTACCGGCAGATCCTCATCCACCCGGACGACAGGACGTACCAGTGCATCCTCTGGCGTTGCACCCTCCTCGCCCGCGTGTGCGTGTACCGGCTCCTCACGGTAACGTACGGTCTTGCGTGCGCGCCCTTCTTAGCCATACAGACGTTGCAATAGTTGGCCCACGACGAACAATCGCGATATCCCCGGGGAGCAAGAGCTTTGCGGGAAGACACGTACGTAGATGACGTCGTCTCGGGGGCGAACACGGTGTCCGACGCGACCGCCAAACAGGCAGAACTC
Organism: Temnothorax longispinosus; assembly: GCF_030848805.1. Classification (NCBI taxonomy): domain Eukaryota; kingdom Metazoa; phylum Arthropoda; class Insecta; order Hymenoptera; family Formicidae; genus Temnothorax; species Temnothorax longispinosus. The sequence continues at coordinate 361,126 of NW_027270014.1, read as the reverse complement.
CGCGGGCTGTGCACGGCGGACGGGTTTCCGCTGCGAAAGTGGGCCGCGAACTGCGAGGAAGTGCTGTCGGGAATTCCTCCCGAGCACCGACTCCACCACGAACCGCACTCGTGGGAAAATGAAAGTTTTTCTACTCTCGGGCTCTTGTGGCACCCAAGCGAGGACACATTCGCGTTCGCGATTCACCCGCGCTCGGTCACAGAGTTCACAAAACGACGCGTCCTCGCGGAAACCGCTCGACTCTTTGATCCGTTGGGATGGCTCGCCCCCGTCGTGATTCGCGCGAAGATCCTCATTCAGTCCGCGTGGCTCCAGAGACTTGAGTGAGACGATCAGTTTCCCGCCGCCGACGCGCACTGCTGGAGAAGCTTCCTCGAGGAACTGCCTCTCCTCTCCCGCTTATGCGTAAAACGCTGGCTTGGCAGCGGAGACGAGGACGCACAAGTGGAGCTACACAGTTTTGCCGACACATCCGAGCGAGGATACGCCGCGGCCGTGTACCTCTGCATCACCCGGAACGGCACCGTGGCCATTCATCTGTTGGCCGCAAAGAGCAAGGTGGCCCCGGTCAAGCAGGTGTCACTGCCACGGCTCGAACTCACTGCCGCCGACTTGCTCACTTCTCTCACATGTCACACTTGTTCCACATTGCGTTTGTTCACAGCACTCACTTTCCTTTGGACTGACTCGCAGGTAACACTCCACTGGATCCGAGGGCACGCCTCCCGCTGGAAAACCTACGTGGCGAACCGCGTGGCCCACATCCAGCGGAAGCTTCCGGACGCTCAATGGCGACATGTCCCCGAGCGAGACAACCCGGCTGACTGCGCCTCCAGAGGAATCGCTCTGGGCGAACTGATGGACCATCCCCTGTGGTGGACTGGACCCGCTTGGCTCCGCGAAGACCGAGCCCAGTGGCCGAGCGAAAGCCGGGAGATGTCCGACACCGAGCTGCCAGAACGAAAAGTCGTAGCGCACGCAGCCACCGAGAAAATCGATGCCGAGCCCGAGATGCTTCTCCGATTTTCCTCGCTGCACCGACTTCTACGAGTCACAGCGTGGTGCTCTCGCTGGCGACGTACCGCTTCCCGCACCACCGCACTTACGTTGCTATCGGAAGAGATGGACGACGCACTGCTTCTCTGGCTTCGCGTGGTGCAAGCCCTGCACTTCGCCGCCGAGATCACTTAAATCTCCGCAAACCGCACTGTATCGCCTCGAAGTCCTCTGGTGAGCCTGAGTCCATTCCTGGACGACCACGGCATTTTGAGAGTTGGAGGCCGGCTCAAGCATGCCCTGCTTTCCACCGATGAGCGACACCCGATGATCGCATTGCCTTCCTCGTGGCTCACTCGGTTAATCATCGAGTCGTGCCACCGTCGGACACTGCGCGGAGGAGTGCAGCTCACCCTTGGCCTGCTTCGTCTCCGCTTCTGGATTCCTCGAGGCCGCTCCGTCGTCAAGCAGCGTTGCATCGCTGTGTCATATGCACCCGCTGGCGAGCTACGACACCTCAGCCGCCGATGGGCAATCTTCCGAGAGGACGAGTCACTCCGGCACGCCCATTCCTCCGGACCGGCCTGGACTACGCCGGCCCGATTTTCATCCGAACGAGCAAAGGCCGCGGACACCGAGCGCACAAGGCCTTCATCGCCGTATTCATGTGCTTCTGCACCAAGGCTGTGCATCTGGATGTCGTCTCAGACTACACGACAGAAGCCTTTCTCGCCGCTTTCCGTCGCTTCATTTCCCGTCGAGGCCTTTGCGAGGAACTGTACTCGGATTGCGGCACCAACTTCGTGGGAGCCGACCGAGTCCTGAGAGAGCTCTTCCGAGCTTCATCCGCCGACGGCCGTCGCCTTGCTCACGCCGCCGCCACGGATGGCATTAAATGGCACTTCAACCCGCCGGCTGCACCGCACTTCGGAGGACTGTGGGAGGCCGCCGTGAAGTCGACCAAGTTTCACCTCCGTCGGGTCATCAGAGAGACCACGCTCACGTTCGAGGAAATGAGCACCTTCCTCGCTCAGGTCGAAGCATGCCTGAATTCAAGGCCGCTGCGGGCTCTGTCCGACGATCCGGACGACGTATCCGCTCTCACACCAGAGCACTTCCTGATCGGTGCTCCTCTTCTGGCGGTTCCCGAGCCCTCTTTGATTGACGAGACTGAGAGCTCACTTTCACGGTGGCAACACCTCGAAAGGATGCGCGATCACTTTTGGTCTTGATGGTCGCACGAATACATAAATAGAATGACCGCACGCCCGAAGTGCTCAAACTCAAGGATGCACCAGCCGGCGGATCTCTTTGCCTGATACGCGCCGAAAGCTCGCCACAGAGCCGATGGCTACTTGCCCGCATCATTCGGTTGCATGGAGACGATGGCATCGTTCGAGTGGCGACAATTCGCACCGCCACGTCAGAGCTGGTTCGGCCGCTGTGCAAACTCGTGCTTCTCCCCGGGACTGAGGACAGTGAGCCCATCAACACTCTCTGTCAATCAATTGTTTTTGTCGGCTTTCCGCCAATTTACGTTCACTTCACTTAAGTTCACTTCACTAAGCAGGCCTTCTGCCAACGATCAAGCTTCACCGTACACAATCGCGCACTTCAGCCTTCCGCTTCAACTCACCGCAAGTTCGCGTCACGTTACGCCACTTTTCACGAGCGCAGAAAACGTCACGTGTATTGCGATTTACGTATATATGTTTCTCGCTCGAGATCTCTGCGTATTATGCCACTGCGCAGCCGCGCGCCCCGCAACATGGCCGCCAGCACTCGCGCCGGTATTGCGATCATCGCAAATCGATCGCAAATCGATATTTCCTGCCGCGACTGCAGCCGCACCATCGAACGCACCATCTCGTTTCGTCAAGCATGACGAGGCGGGTGGGATGTTTAAGATCGTGCAAGTAGCACGGAAAATCGCGTCATGTCAGAAAGTAGAGATAAGATAAATGCTCGCGCAACATGTATGCATGCAGGGAGGGCGGTCGAAAAGACAAAATCTCCACCGTGTCATCGTAATCGCATTGCAAATAGCTCTTCAATATTACATTCGTCAGTATAGCATGGATCTTTCTATCGACCGTATTCCAGAAAGTTCGCTAATTGCTAGCAATAACATTGTCACAGCTGACCGAGTGCACAAACAAAGTCAAGCTACCGCTCGCACACAATAGAAAGATCCATGCTATAAACAAAACGCGCGCAAATAAGTAACGATCCTCGGATCATCACGTGCAAACGGTGACGTCAGCGCGATGACGTAGGCCGCCGCTGGCCAATCATCCTCCCGAAATTCGTAGAAATTGGCCTGGAGGGAGTTTCGCCTCGGAGGTGATAAAATCACCGCCGCTGCGCCGCGGAATCGATTTCGCTCGCAGATCACCGCTAGTATTTCGACACAACCGATTTGCTATACCGCTCATCACCGCTTTTCGCACTCGCTTGCTTAATTGCTGTTTCGCCGCTTTCGCCGTGCTAGACTCTGTGCGCGCTCACGGCATTTTGCCTGAAAAGGAAACCAGTGTAAATAATTATACATATTGAACATTAAAACTTTGTATTTCTGTACTTGCTGTCTCTCTCCTTGCTCACTTCTCTCACATGTCACACTTGTTCCACATTGCGTTTGTTCACAGCACTCACTTTTCTTTGGACTGACTCGCAAGTAACACTCCACTGGATCCGAGGGCACGCCTCCCGCTGGAAAACCTACGTGGCGAACCGCGTGGGGGTTTACACCGTGTCGGAGCAAAAACTAGCTCTCAGTCCGCATGACGATAAGCGATACGTGACGTTGGACAGCGAGAAAACGCTTCCGTGGGGACATTACGGAATACCGCTGTAACAAGAAACAATATAATATAGGGTTTCTAAAATTGTTTTATTGTAAAAAAATTAATAACACGTAAGAAACTGTTCGAGAGCAGTTTCTCCTGCCGCTTACCGGGCGGTTTATCGTGCGTCGGGCACAGCGGCAGGTCCGCGTGGGCATCGTGCAGGTCCCGCGGATACTCGAGATCCATCTCCAGAATGTAACGCTGTCCGCCGGCACGGTCGTCACGTCGAAATTCTCAGGGTCGTCGAGCCACTGGAAATTCTCGTACGGCAGCGATTCACACATAGCCCAGCCGTACAGATTGTTCACGTCGTAATACATGAGATACGTAGTGGGCTGGGACGAGTCGTACGTCGGTACGTGCCTGTTGTTGGCTCGCGCGTACCTGAGCGAACATTGATTGAGGTCGCCGCGTATTCCGCGTTCGACGAACAGCGCCATGTCAATGTCGGTGAGCAGCTCGAAACGCACGCCGGTGTACCTCAGCATGGCGTCCCACGTGTACCCCGGCAACGTATAATAATGCGCGGGATCCAGCCCGTAACTCGCTAAACACGTGTCCCGAAAATTTTCAACAATATCCGCCAGAAGAAGCACGTCGGTCTTGAGATACAGATCGCTGTACTCGCCGAGATCTTGCACGCGAAAACGTCGCCAGACCCTCGTCGCGTGCTCGTAGTCGCTCTCACTCGCGGTCTCGTCGGTCAGGGAGCTGTAAAAAACCTCGCGCGGCGGAAGCTCGGTCTCCCGCAGTTTGTCCACGCTGTCAACGTACTCGTACGGAAATACTCCTTTGCGAGTGAGCAGATCGAGATCCTCCGTGCTCAAATCCGCGTGCTCCGAGCGCGTTATTCTCAGCTTGTCCTTGTCCAGATAGGACGCCAGGGTTTCGATACTCGCGGCTAAAAATTTGTACGAGTCTACGAATCGAAGCTTCACGAATCGGTTCCACATCCCGTCCGTTTGCGTCTCCTTAACGGTCTTCGAAAAAGATATGTAATTTTTCTTCGTCAGCGGCAGGAGATCGACCCCACCCTCAAAATCGTTCGCGATTTTCTTGATGATAAAATGCGCATCGTAACCCGACAGATTGTGGAAGAACACGGGAATCACGTACACGTTTCTGTAATTCAGATTGCAACAAGAATGCGCCGGACCTCTGTAGCGTCCGTTTAGATGACAGTGATCTCGCACGCGCTTGTCCTCCGGTTGAAACGCTTTCCGACACACGTGACAATGCGTCGCGCGCTGAAATTCGAGTTTCTCGGCCTCCGTAAGTTCTACTATCAATATATTGGCGGAGAATTTAATCTTAGCGTGACGTGCGAGAACGCGAAGTTTGTTCACGAACCACGAAACGCAGTCCTCGCCGTGACAATATCTGTACGTGGATACGGTATTGTCGTAGGTGCAGCACAGATAATAGCCCAGGCTGAACGGTACGTGACGCTGATAGGTGTATCTTTCCGTTCTTGCGCCCCCTTCGGCATTGTCCCTCTCCCGTTGTTCGAGAAGACACTCCAGATCCGCGTACACCACGAAGGGGAGTTGCTCCTTTTTGTCGTGATTGTCGAACGACAGCCACTTATTGTCCTCGTTCGGAAGAACGATGGCGCAGTCGTTCATTCGACCGAAGTCGACGCTGTGAGCGGCCAACTTTTCTTGCGTATAAAAATAGTGTAGACATCTGCGAAATAACGTGCGTGCGATTACTATGCGTATATATAAAATAACACCGCGTCGTTTCCTTGTTCTTCCGGTTTTTTTACTTACCGATCGCAAACGTACTTCGCACACTGGCTCACGGTCAATTGCGAACCCACCAATCGCGACAGATTCTTTATCCAGGCGAAATGGCCCCTGTTGACGTCGCCTAGCGTATCGCGCAGATACAGGAGATTTACGTGTCTATCCCTCTTATAGTCGGTCAACCGCAGAGGCACGATCGCGTTGTCGTCAGCGCCCCGTCCGAACCTAATCTTTTTTTCAATTTTTTCCCGAGTTGTAAATATGTTGATCGACACGTCGTTCTGACGTTCGAACTTTCCGTTCGCTGATTTTCACGATCGGTTTCCTGATTTCAGGATTGACCCAGTATTGACGGCCCACATACGATCGAGCAACTCAGCTATATCGAAGGACGAGGATACAAAAGGAAACGAGGACAGGAGACGAGAGGGCAATCGGAGTCAGGGAGCAGATCAGTAACAGGCTTCTCTTGTACGGAAATAACTGTAAAGCAGATTCAATTAAAGTATTTTTTATTCGAAGTGCCGTTTATCTAAGAGTGTTCTATCAGTCACCCATCCCGCCTCCTCCTTGAAAGGATCGAATCTTAGTGTACCCAAAAAGGGGCACAACAAAATGGTGGCAGCGTGAGGGATCCATTGGCAGGAAGACGGGAACGGCAGCTGAAACAGAAAAATAAGTGAATCAGTGAAGCAGTGCAACATCCTCAACGAAGACACGGCAGCCAGATTCAAAAGCAACGGACAACACGGTAGCGGCCGACGAGGGGCAAGCGAGCAGCGTAACCCGAGAAGGCACCGACCTATCTCAACGGAGGCTCACCGACAGATAAGGCGGCACGAGCACCGACCAGCAACATGCGACTAGCGACCGTAATGTAAGTCGATTAAGCAAATTATGTAAAGCGCAATCACCGTAGATGTCGGAAAACAAAAATCCACCTGCGGAACTAAACCAATCGTGGCTCCATAGCGAGACGTCACGACACGACGAGCGCATAGAAATAGACCGTTAAGCCCCGTGGAAACGACCGAAGAAGTCGTAAGCGATAATCGCGAAACCGTGCGTAGAAATTTAAACGCGTACTACTCAAGCAAAAGCGAATCGGAACCAGAATTACACCCGAACAGCGTAATCGAACGCAAATCCCAATTCGACGATTCCGTTATAATTTTAGACGCGAGAGTAATAGGACAAAATAACTGCCCCGACGAAAATAGACTCCACCCCTCACACGCGCACGCACAATCCAAAGACGCGGACAGTACGACCAGTAGGCGAACACACAGACGAGAGTTCTCATTGACCTCGTATGATAGCAGCGTATTTGACCCGCAAGAGTATTATTCTGCCCCGAGACACGTGAACGTAATCGAGATGGCGGAAGCAACAAATAGCAACCACGACGCGAATAACGTAAATGACAACGCGCCAATAACCCCAGAGGAAATAGACAAAGAAATAAACCGTCTTAGTCAAGTGCTATCACAAAGAGGCACCCCGGCGAATCACCGTAACCGGATACCCGCACGGGCCGGACTGCTGCGGGACGATAGAGATTCCATTCTCGACGAGATATTAAACGGAATCCGCAACTTACAAGATCGCGTAAATCAACTAAAAACGGCGAATCCTGAACGCCGCGAATTTCACGCGAGACGTGAGCCAAGTAACCTCCCGTTCAAAGTAACGTACGGAAGAACGTCATACGATATTCGGAACCAAGCAGAGCTCGCAATCGGATATCTACGTTTAAAAGAGGCACGAGACATAATACTCGAGTTCGACGGAGCCTCGAGTAAATTACAAGAATTCTTAAGCGCCGCGTCATATGCAATAAAAAACATAAATCCTATGGAAGAAGGAACGCTATTAGAAGCAGTGTTATGCACAAAGCTAAAAGGAAAAGCGATGATAGACTTTCAAACGCGAGAGATAAGAGATTTCGCACAACTAAAGAAGGAATTAGAAGTTTGCTATTTGAGCCGCAAAAGCACAACACACTTACAACTAGAGTTTAATACACTCAAGCAAAAACCCGGAGAAAATGCAAGAGCATTCGGATTAAGAGCCGATAAGCTAGCGATGGAGCTATACGACTCTATGATAGAGGGAAGAAATCACACCATAGAAAGCAAGCGAACTATATTAGAAACGATTCAACAACAGGCATTACAGAATTTCCAATTAGGATTGAGAGACGAGATCAAGTTACTTGTCCGAGCTCAGCATTTCACAACATTGCAAGAAGCGATTGCCGGAGCGAGCGCCGCGTCCCAAAAATAATTATGCGTACTCGCCGCAACCCCGCGATAACCGATCGATACTACAATGCCAAAAATGCGGAAAATACGGGCATCACGGAAGGGAATGTCGTACCAGTAAATACGCGAACCGTTTCCCCTTACCGAAACCCGATAGGACACCCCGCGTAAACGCGATGGATAAAGTCTGCAATTACTGTAAGAATGCAGGACACATGCGCGAAGAATGTTGGCTGTTAAATGGTCGACCAAATAAGGAAAGAACAAACCACAACAAACCTAATAATCCAAGAGGACAAAATAAAAATTTTCACCCAAAAACGAATGGCCCGAGGAAAAAGGACAGTAATTCAGCCGCGAATAGCGATGAGGAAGACAAAGAGGAGACAAAGCAGCGCCGACCGGCGTTAGAGTATCAGGTGTCACACATGACGAACAAACCGCGAAAGCATGCAGGGCTGGACTTAATCACTCTGCCCATGCGAGAAGCAAAGCGCGAAAAAATAAATTTACTGTTCGATACCGGAGCGGCCGTATCAATAATAAAGGTAAAACATTTGAAAGGCAAAACAATGATAGAAGAGGATAAAATGGCCCTTACAGGAGTAACAGGTCATAAAGCCCATACGATTGGAAAATTTACAGCGACTATAGACTTGAAGGATAGAAAGATCAAGCACACGGTATATGTCGTCAAGGATGATTTTCCGATTGAATACGACGGGATATTAGGAGTTGATTTTATAAAAAAGCATCAAGCATCATATAGTTACGAATCGAACTCAATAAGAATAGGGAAAAGTACATTAAAATTGTACCCGTATAAGAAGATGATTCTGAAACCGCGAAGCGAGACAACAGTACAAGTCGCGACCGATAAAAATTCACTAGGAATAATACAAGCAGAAGAGACAATGCCAGGAGTGTTCATAGGAAACTGCCTAGTGATGCCAGAAAACTTTCTATGTCCGGCAAGCATACTAAATACGACGGAGAAGACAGTCGAAATGCTAATGCCGCAAGTAACGTTAGAGGAGTTAGAGCAAAAAGAAGCAAAAGATATAGAAATAAACCAAGTAAACAAAGCAGAAGAAACAATGCCGCGTAGCGAAAAAGTCGAAAAATTGATACGCACGCAACACTTAAACGAAGAAGAAAAGAAAACCATTATGGAAATTTGCAGAGATTACAGCGATGTATTGCATGTGGAAGGAGAACCACTGACATGCACTGATATCGTCGCGCATAAGATTACCACGAAGGCGGGCAGCGTACCGGTCAACGTCCGACTGTACCGTTTGCCAGAAAAGCACAAGGAAGAAGTGAATAGACAAGTGAAAAAGACGTTGAAAAACGGAATTATTAAACCTAGCACGAGCCCGTGGAATGCGCCGTTGCTAGTAGTACCGAAGAAAAGAGACGCATCAGGAAAATTAAAACTGAGAGTGGTAATAGATTTTCGGTTTGTGAACGACCTAACGGAGGGAGATTCCTTCCCATTGCCAAACATAACCGATATCCTAGACCAACTGGGAAAAGCAAAATATTTTACCACGCTAGACCTCGCCTCGGGATATCATCAAATCCCAATGGAAGAAGAAGATAAAGAAAAAACAGCGTTCTCGACACAATACGGACATTACGAGTATAATCGAATGCCTTTTGGACTGAAAAATGCCCCAGCGACATTTCAACGAGCAATAATAGCCGTTTTAGCAAGACTAGTAAGATTACAATGCTTAGTCTATCTAGACGATATAATAGTATACGGAGCAAGTTTACAAGAGCACAATAAGAGATTAATTAAAGTGCTAAAAAGACTGAGAAACTATAATTTGAAATTACACCCCGATAAATGCGAATTCCTTTGGAAAGAAGTGACGTATCTCGGACATGTAATAACAGAAAACGGAATCTCGCCAGACCCTTCAAAATTAGAAGCAGTGAAAAGCTTCCCGAGACCAACAAAGGTAAAGGACATCCAGGCTTTCGTAGGATTAGCCGGATATTATCGAAGATTTATTAAAGATTTTTCAGCAATCGCCAAGCCACTCACAAAAATGACCAGAAAAGATATCAAATTCGAGTGGAACGCAGAACAACAAAACGCATTTAAAATACTTAAAGAAAAACTAACCTCAGCACCGGTATTAAAATACCCGGACTTCTCCCAAGAATTTGTAGTAACGACCGACGCGTCAGATTACGCAATAGGAGCCATACTGTCACAGGGAAAGATAGGTCTAGATCAACCCGTGGCGTATGCGAGCAGAGTACTATCTAAAGCCGAGCAAAATTATAATACTACCGAGAATAAATTACTAGCGATAGTATGGGCGGTAAAACACTTCCGACCATACGTTTATGGAACAAAATTTACCATAGTAACAGACCATAAATCATTGGTTTGGCTATTTAGCGTAAAGGACACCGGATCACGATTAATCCGATGGAGATTAAAATTAGAGGAATACGATTACACTATCGTACACAAGGCCGGTCAAGAGAATAGAAACGCGGATGCACTGAGTCGACATGTGCCAACAGATATCAACAAGATAGAGAAGGAAGAGAATAACGAAGGGGAGAGCGAAAAAAAATATACAGAAGAAGAGAAGCAACGTATATTATACGAATATCATGATGCACCTGTAGGAGGACATCAGGGTGTGGAACGCACCATAAACCGAATAAGGTTGACGCATAATTGGAGAGGATTAACTCGAGACGTCGAAGACTACATTAATAAATGCGAACTATGTCAGAAGAACAAGTTATCGCGAAAAAATAAAGCACCCTTAGTAATCACAGACACCGCGGACAAACCGTTCGAAAAATGTGCCCTCGATATAGTAGGACCACTGACGGTAACCGAAAACGGAAATAAATATATCCTCACGTTTCAGGATAATTTATCAAAATTCAGTAAGGCGATACCCGTACCTAATCAAGAAGCGAATACAATCGCGAAAGAATTTGTCACAAAGATTATCTTTGAATACGGTATCCCCGACAAAATACTGACGAATAGGGGAACGAATTTCCTTAGCGAGATATTTAAAAGCACGTGTAAATTATTAAAGATCGAAAAATTCAAACAACGGCGTACCATCCTGAGAGCAATGGAGCATTGGAACGCTCGCATAGAACATTAGCGGAATACTTGCGACATTATATTAACGCGGACCAGACAGACTGGGACGAATGGACGCCATACGCAATGTTCGCGTATAACACGACGCCACACACTGCGACCGGGTTTACACCCTTTGAATTGGTATACGGGCACCGAGCGACACTACCGACGGCACTGTCGCAACCACCGAACCAACGTATACGTATGACGATTACGCGCAAGAGCTAAAAGAAAAATTAAGAGCGACACAACGAGTTGCAAAGGAACATTTGCGAAACGAAAAATCTAAGGCCAAGGAGACGTACGACAAGAAGACAAAAGAAATCAATTTCCGAGTGGGAGACAAAGTTCTCTTGCACGACAAAACGGTGCGTAGAGGGAGATCGAAAAAATTAGAATCCCCGTGGATAGGGCCGTACGAATAAATAATTGAAAAACACTCAGACGCGTAAATTATACGATCAAAAAGGGACGGAAAACGACGCGAGTGCACGTAAACAGGATAAAGCCCTTCATAGAGCAATAAAGGCAGCGCAAAAAAACAAAAACAAGCAATAGAAAGTAAGCAATAGAAAGTAGGCGATAGAAAGTAGGCGATAGTAAAAACTAAGAAAAATAAGATAATAAGTACTTACCGAACATCAAACACGGCGCACCACACGGCGTCCGGTGGCCACATCCACCGTGATCTCCAAGAGATGGATGAGCACCCATGTGCCCGGGGGTGTTAAAGCCGCCTCCAAGTAGGAGGGAGGGGGCGAGCGAGACAAGGAGGGCCCCGCACACGCACTATCAGTAGGTGCACTCACGGCACCCGCTCGCGCCGCCCTTAACCAATAGGACCGCATACAGGCGTCGCAAGACACCGGCGCGAAATACAAGTTGCACTGTATACATCGCATTGTCGCAATAACCAAATTAATCCGAATGATGCGATCCAAGCAGAGGCAGAAGCGCGACTAAACGCGCAACAAAAATTCAGGAGAAGGCATAACTAAACCAAGAAAAAATTCGAAGAAAAGTAACATGAGTCTTTATCTTACAGGACGCTGATCGTCGTCCAGCACTTCGCGAAAAAAGCGAAACCTGAGACAGCACCATCGTACGAGATACGACAATTCAGCAGCGAGCCGGGAATATACATTGAGAGAACCGGACAATTGCAACAGGTAGAAGCTACATGGAAACTAGCGATTAAAATCGACGTAGCAGCCCTAGGAAACCGATATCACCAACTTCAGAAATTTCTACAGCAAGCCGAAGAAGTATGCGAAACGATAATCGCAAAGGACACGCACCAGACGTGCAAAAACATTCTCCATACGATAGAGAAAGATAACAAAAAATTAACGCAACTATTAACGCGATTACAGACTATATATAAAACAAATAATAATAAACGAGGTTTAATAGACGCGATCGGCACGATCAGCAAAACGCTGTTCGGCACTATGGATGCCGACGACGCAAAACACATACAGGAGCAGCTTGAACTGATACAAAATCAGCAACAGACTCTACGGCACACCGCAAAAAGTCAATTAAAAGTGATAAATGCCACAATAGGCCACATGGAGCCCTTAGAAAAATCGTTATACCAAAACGAACAACTGATGACGAACGTCACGAGACGGATACAGCTGGACACAGCACTGTACGCCAGAAGAGAAGAAATAGACGAACAGTTATTAATACTAACCACAATTACAGAGGATCTAATAGAAGACGTGAAAGACACGATAGACTACCTCATATTCGCGAGAAGGAGTCATACTCACCCGCTTATTACCCATAGAAAAAATAATAACCGAACTAAAAGAGGCAACGTCACAATTGACGCGTGGATCCCACTTTCCATTTAAAGCTAGACTAGAAAATTGGAACGATATACAAAGCTATGTAGAAATTAACGCGTATTATGATAAACCGAACATTTATACGATAATAAAATTTCCCGTGGTAGCATACCCCGTGTATGAAATAATAAGAACGACACCATTACCTGTCTATAACCACGCGAATATTTTTACATTTTTAAGAATTACTCACAACATATTAGCAATAGATAAAGAGAATCATAATTACATAACGCTAGAGGAACGCGATTTAAACGACTGTAAACGAAACGGAATAAAATATGTATGTAACCGAAACTACCCGGTATACTTTGTAAAAGCCGACGCACCATGCGAAGTACAAGTTTACGTAAAAACGCCAAAATATGTAAATACCTGCGAGAAACGTCAAATAATGTCAAACGTAACCTTATGGATAACATTAAGCGAACCACAAACGTGGCTATTCTCAACGCCGAAAAAACAACAGCTAACGATTCAATGTAATGAACAGGCAGAACAAAAAATAGAAATAGAAAGAACAGGGAAACTAAGTATAATTGAAAATTGTAAACTATCCACACCCGACATTATTATAAAAACAAAAAAACAAACGACTATGAAACAAATAGAAATGCACTTAGCAGATTTTAACCTAACGCTAACAAACAAAAATAAAAATACTAACGAACAAGCGAAAAAAGAAATTAGATTAGAACCTGTAATTAGGAATCCGAACGAATTAATGGAATTAAGTCTAGAAATAAGCGACATAAATAAAGAGTTGGAAAAATCCCAAGACACCCTAATAAAAAATTCCTATGTCATATATCCCGTAGGATCAACCCTTACGATAATAATAATACTAAGCGTAATAGGAATAAGTATCTATGTAATAAAAAGAAATAAGAAACGAGCAAGCGCCCGATCGCAAATACAGGGCGATCCAGCGATGTTATATTAAAAAATAAGAAAAATGTAACCGTAGGAAAATAATAAAGAAAATAAACCTACCTAATAGAAATAGAAACAGAATAAGCAGCGAAAAAATTGTAACGAAAACTACAGACCGTAGTTTCCTTCTCTCAAAGGGGGAGGGATGTTGCGGCCCCAATTAATGTAATAATAAAATATAAATTAAGAAAGACAAAGAGAATAATAATAGGGAACGCGACCGCGAAAGCCCGAAAGAATTACGCAACGCCGATCAGCAAGAGATGAGTTGCGCGATCGGCCCACATACGATCGAGCAACTCAGCTATATCGAAGGACAGGACGAGGATACAAAAGGAAGCGAGGAAATAACTGTAAAACAGATTCAATTAAAGTATTCTTTATTCGAAGTGCTGTTTATCTAAGAGTGTTCTATCAGTCACCCATCCCGCCTCCTCCTTGGAAGGATCGAATCATAGTGTACCCAAAAAGGGGCACAACATACTGCTCTACCTTGTATCCTTCCGGTTTTAGCACATATTTTCAACTTCAGCCTGACATACGGTGTTTATCCTTGAACTTGGAAGACGGCTATCATCTGCCCGATTCCGAAGGTTAAATGTCCGTCGGAAATGCGTGATTATAGGCCTATTTCGATTCTTTGCGCGGTCTCTAAGGCATTGGAGCGCATCGCGACTGAGCAATTTCGAGCTACATGGAGGAAACAGGCACCTTGGATCCATTTCAATCTGCATACGGGAAGGGAGTTTCTACACAGTCTGCGTTAATTCGCGTTCTTGATGATGTGAAACAGGCTGCCGATAGTAGGATGGTGACAGTTGCGGTCTTTTTTTATTTTACCAAAGCATTCGATTATGTCAATCATTATATTTTAATTGACAAATTAAGAGACCTTGGCCTATCAACTTCAGTCTTAAGATGGTTATGCTCCTATCTCGATGACAGAAAATAAGCTGTGCGTGATCCTAAAACGAGGACGACGTCGTCAGAGCGTCCAGTGTTTACCGGTGTGCCTCAGGGCTCAGTATTGGGACTTCTATTATTTGTCCTCTACTTAATTGGTTTCGGCAGAGTTCTCAAACACTGTAAATATCATTTCTACGCTGATGATCTGGTGATTTATTTTCACACTGAGCTCAAAAATCTATCTGAGGCTATTTTTAGAATAAATGAGGACATTACTAGCATCACGCACTGGGCCACATCTAATAAGCTTTCTCTTAATCCTAGCAAAACCAAGGCCATAATCATGGGCACCCCTAGATTTATCAGCGGATTGAACTTGGATAAATTACCTAAAATCTATATTAACGATGCAGCTATTCCTTACTGTGACACAGTGCAGTACCTGGGTGTCCATATTGCGAGCACACTTGCTTGGGATAAACATATAACAAAAATATCAGCCAAAGTCAATGCAACTCTCCATCAGCTAAAGCTCTGCAAACAAGCTCAGATCACGGCTTATTGCACCGCACTTACTGACATCACTGCCGAACACAACCTTCGTCTACAAAGGTCTCTGAATACTTGTGTTCGGTTCATCTTCCAGGTAAAACGGGATGAGCACATAACTTCTTTGTACGAAAAACTTTAATGGCTCAAGATTAAATCCAGGCGTAACTACTTTGTCGGGTGTATGACCTTCAAACTCTTAAATCTTGAAACCTCTGATGTTATTTCTTGTAGATTCAACGCAGATGCGATACAGTCTCCCGTGATACCAGGGCATCGGCTGATGCTCTCATCCTGCCGCAATGTCGCACAGAATTCTATAGACGCTCTTTCATCTGCTCAGCTGTCGAATTTTGGAATAGTATTCAACATGCATATGTCTCGCACCTACTCTTGACGCATTCAAACTAAAATTGTACCACTATCTGTTCAGTAATAACGTCTTATGTCTTCTGCCATACTCTTGTAATATATATACATACTTTTCTTAATTATTTTTCTATCTTTTATACAATATTTGTTATATTTTGATGGCAATTTATTTTGTATAAATTTTTTTACGCTTGAGGGGACTTTGTTCCAGAGCGTATAATAAATAGCGATTTCTTTCTCTCCCTCCTCTCTCTCTCTCTCTCTCTCTGCGTGATCCGTCCACTGGGAAGCCGTCGACTGAGAGAACTGTTCGAAAAGGAGTGCCTCAGGGTTCTGTTCTTGGACCGATCCTTTTCTTCCTCTACCTGGTGGATTTTGGAAATGTGCTACAGCACTGCAAGTATAATTTTTATGCGGACGACCTTATGATCTATCTGCATGCGGAGCCTGTATGCGGACCCTGAGTCTCTCTTGGACGCTATCAGAAGGATTAATGAGGATATTGAGAAGATTGTGCAGTGGGCAACCGACAACAAGCTTATGATTAACCCTGGGAAGACAAAAGTAATGATCTTGGGAACACTTCGCTTTGTTAGAAGCGTCGATCTTGACTCTGCGCCTCAGGTTCATGTCGGGGAATCCGCGATTCCTTTCTCGGATTTGGTGGAGTACTTGGGTGTCACAATTAATAGCGCTCTCTCATGGGAAAACAGGTGACTAAAACGATCTCCAAAGTGAATACTGCTCTCTATCAGCTTAAACTCTGTAGGCAACTCCTCCCTGTCCCTCTTCGAGTGAAGCTTGTCTCTGCCTTGATGCTTCCTCAGTTTGACTACTGTTGTACGGTTTTCACCAATATCACAGGGCAGCATAACCTGCGTCTGCAGAGAGCTCTGAACAGAAGTGTCCGCTTCATCTTCAACTTAAAGCGCGACGAACATATCACCCCGTGCCTTGTCAGATTGGGCTGGCTCAGGATCGATCTTAGGCGGTCGTATTTCGTGGGAAACTTGACATTCTCGGTACTCAAGAAGAAAAAAACCGCAAGTTATCTACAGCAATTTTTCATTTAGGCATGAAAGCGTGCAGCGCCATACTAGAGCTCCGACTGATGCCCTAAACCTTCCGCTCTGCCGTACTAAATTTTATAAGCGATCTTTTTGTTTCTCCGCTGCTGAACTGTGGAACTCTCTCCCTTCTGACATGCGACGTGTATCGGCTCTTTCAAGGCCAAACTATACGAATTCCTGTTCTCTCAAGTTTCATCTTTATAGGTGCAAGATACTTCTGCCAGCTGATCTGAGCGTATCTTTGGATTATAGCGTAAACTATCTTTATTCTACGGCTTTTGTAAACTATCTTTTATCCTACGGCTTTTGTAAATAATCTTTCAGTCATGGCTTTTCCTTTTCAGTTGTAAGCGCTAAGATACTGTAGTAACACGGCTCATTTATATTATTTGTATTTTCTTTATATATATATTTTTTTTCTTTATTTTCACATTTTTCCTTTGTAGCCGCTTTTTATACAAGAATGCATGAACGTCTTATACTTTTGTTACTCTTTCTGTAATTTAGTTTCGACGCTTTAGGGGACGTTGTAATAAATGACGATTCTGATTCTAATTCTCTCTCTCTCTCTCTTTCTCTCTCTCAGCAGAAGCAGACGTGTGAAACATCGCTCCGTAAAAGTGTTATTTTTGAGTAGTTTAGAAGTGAGGGAGAGTGTTAAAAAGTTGTGTAAAGAATATCTGCATAGACCGGGGTTAGCCATGAGTGTTATCTAGCCGAAATATGCTGATACATAGGTACGAGAACTGCATTTCGTATAGATGTCATCAAAGCCTCGTACGACAGGTAGACATCGGCAACGAACCAAAACGCTGACGTGTGAAAGTGACGTGTGAAGGTGACGAGTCAATTAACTGTCTCTGCCGATATTAGCGGAATGAATGAGGAATACGCCGAGTATCGATGCTCGGCATGTAAGAAGTCGATTAAAACTGAGGTAATCGCATGCAAGTCCTGCGCTAAGCTTTTCTTCCATCCAGGATGTGTATCTAAGCACAAAATTTATGATAAAAACCGCGAATTGGTGTCGTGTCCTGGCCCATTCGAGAAGTTCATTATTAGTGATGGTGATAAAGTAGCTGATATAAATAAAGTAGTGGCAGCAGCAGGAAGAACAACGGGACCTGCAAAAATAAGTCCGGCGACAAGCAGCGGGAATAAAGTAGCAGCCGCGAGTGGAACAGGGGATATTGATAGAAAAATAGATTGTCTTGTAAAAACAGTAAAAGAATTAAAAGATAAGACAGCATGTAAAAAGGAAATGAAGTCAATGATAAAAGAAATAGTCCGTGAGGAGATGGGAGGCATTAAACAGGAAATAGAAGAATTGAGAAAAATGTTGACGCAAGGGGCATATGGACCGTCAGGTGGAGCGACAAGAAAATATAGCGATGTGATTAAAGAAAGGAAGGAAGAAAATATCTTGATTATAAAACCAAAAGTACAACAAGAGAGTGAAATTACAAAGAAAACAATTAAAGATAAAATTGATATAACCAAGATGGA
Organism: Temnothorax longispinosus; assembly: GCF_030848805.1. Lineage (NCBI taxonomy): Eukaryota > Metazoa > Arthropoda > Insecta > Hymenoptera > Formicidae > Temnothorax > Temnothorax longispinosus. Next base: position 342,941 of record NW_027270014.1, on the reverse strand, counting down.
AATAGGAATTACCAAATTAAGAAAGGGAGGTAAAGGGACAATGATCTTAGGATGTAAGACGGAAGAAGAGAAGGATAAGCTAAAGGCGACGGTACAAGCGGCAATGGGCGAGGAGGTCAAGGTCTCTGAGCCACAGAAGAGCAAACCAAAGATTAAAATAATTAATGTTGGTGGAGAAGAAATGAAAATGGAGGATAATGAACTGATAGATACAATCAAGAAGCAGAATAGAATTGGCGAAGAATCCTGTATGCACCTAGTGAAGAAAATATTAAGAGGAAAAAATAAGGATACTGAGCAAGAATCCGTAATAATTGAAGTGGATGAAAGCACTCATAATTCACTAATAAACAGAGGAAAAATAAATTTAGGATGGCGAAAGTGTCCTATATTTAATTATATTAGTGTTAGAAGATGTTTTAAATGCTGAAGCTATTACCATATTGCCAAAAATTGCACGAGACAGGAAACATGCTATAAACGTGCATAAACTCATAAAGCGAATAAGTGTACGACGGCAAAGAAGAGGTGTGTAAACTGTACCTATAAGAATCAGACGTACAACTTGAAGATAAATGTTGAATACGAGGATTCGGAATGTCCGACATTTAAGAAAGTATTGGAGGAGAAGAAAAAAAGAGCCGGCTGGGAAGATGCAAAATAGCAACCACAGGGAGAAGCGGAATTACTCTGGTATACGAATGCGCAAAGCTTCTTGGTGCATAAGGATGAAATTCAACATCAGATTATGAAGAGGGTGAATCCTGCGATTCTAGTGTTATCCGAGACTAGATTGACTATAGAAATTGAGGATAGTGAGGTTGTAACCGGACGGTACTACGGGAGGCACGAATCAACGGTCGCCACTCGGTTTGACCTTGAACCACCGAGAAGGTAAGTGTGGCGGCTGAATCCTCACAGCGCCACGGGGCACCGCGCCGCAACGCTACACGCCTGGCGAGCCGCGCCGCTCGGGCGCGCCGCACGGTCGAACCGCCGCACGCGCTAGCGAGTTCGCCGCGCCGCCGCTAGACGGCCAACGCTCATGCAGTTTCGCGCGAGCCAGATTTCGCGGGGGAGTAATAAGAAGACCACCCGCTGAGAGGACTTCAGAGCCTTTTCTCGACTTGAAGCTTTTTTGCACAAGGGCTAACAATCGAGATAAAAGGTCGGAAAACAGTTCCTACGGAACTACAGAGCGAGCTCCTCCTCCTGGTGGGCCTCTGAACAGAGAGAGCCTTTTAGGCATAACTCTGCATAACGAAGCGGGTCTCCGGGCCTCTGGTAACAGAGCGAGCTCCGGGCCTTCGGTTCTAACTTGTCCCCGGACCTCTGGTAACAGAGCGAGCTCCGGGCCTTCAAATCCAACGCGCACCATCACTCGACAAGCTGCCGCGGAAGAGGAAGTCGCGAGATCGTCCTCGCCACGGGCAACCGCTCGCTCCAAGGGTTTGGCCTACCGTCGAGTCCTTTCCGAAGACCGCTTCTCCGACGCAACTTCAGCAAGGGAAAGTGGACTCCTTCCGGGCGTGGATATTGATTCCTTGCGACTTACCGGACCTACCGAGCTCCCGCACTTGGAAGAATCGCTTGGCAGAGTTGGCCTTGCCGAAGAAGACAGCATCGCCAAAGAAGATAGCCTCGCCGAAGTGTCAACAGACACAAACTGACTCTTTGCCGCCCTCGCTGGTGGTGATCGATCCGCCGAGTCCGCCGCCAACTACGCCTAAGCGGATGCCCAGGACTCCGGGCAAGGGCTTGATTCCGAAAAGATACACTCGGATCAGCCGTCAAAGACGCTCCCTGCTAAAGGAGCTATTTGGAGAATAGAAAATCTCCTTGCATTGCGCCTCCGGAATATAACCCTCCGGGCGCCTTGCACACGTGCTCCGCACGTCGCCCCGCATCTCGCGGGGCCCCAAAAGAATCTAAAAACAATTCACAGGTTCACCTCGGACGTCACTGGATCACGATACAAATCGTGGGCTGAGATCGTAAGTACGGAGATAGCACCCACAGTAGGTATCGTCGATATCTCGAACTATTAATTAGACTAATTAATCTTCTTTTCAGGTTCCTGCCACCGCTGGATCATCGCCGTCGCCGATCAGGATCGCCGCTGCCACCGTCATCCAGGATCAACAAGGGACTTCGAGTGATCGACGCCAATGGATCAGGTAAGTAGAAGGCAAGTCCAATTAAATAATTCTCGAAATCTTTTACGAAAAGGATGTTTAATTTATTCAATATTATTGATTTCCAGTGATAGTTGTTCACAAAAGTTCAAGTCACACAAGATGTCGGACGCTCGTATACGTGGGCACACACGCCCCGTTTCGCTACGACGCACGAAGTTATTTCGGCCCGAATTAGCCGTTCGCCAATGTAAAAGCGATAATTAACGCGTTCCGCGGGCGTTCCCGGTTGTTAAGGATGTTGCCGATAAATTATTAGCGCACTCGTATAACGCTCGCGTGACTTAGCGCGACGACGAAAGAGCGAGGCTTATTACGTGTTACTCGTACAACGATCCCCGAGAGACTGCCTCGAGTTGTTTGTCTCGCTTGAGCTCCCCACCATCGATATCGGCGGCCCTCACTTCGACGCCTATTCGACTTTCTCTTTCTCGAAGCTTCCTAACTGCGCATATTACCGCGGTAATTTTCCACGCGGGTGTTTACGCGGATTCCCCTGGAAATTTCCATGGGCGTTGCGCTCGCGCGGTCGCTCCGTCCCGATGCCGAGGTAGTGGTTTTCCACCGCTGACAATATAGCCCGACTGTTGACGCCGACCTGTGCGCCCGGGCTATTTTCGCGCGTACAATGTCCTTCCGGACGACTTCCTCGAGGAAGACGCCCGGGTGCAGAACACCAGGCTCGCCGACGACGTCGACCCCTCCTGACCGTTATTTGGGACCTGGTAACGCGGTTTCCGCGGTCCTTCCCCGTAGACGAGGTCTAGGTCGCGAGATAGCGGACGGTTCCGTAACTTGTCTCCCGGTCGTCGGATTTCGACGGCGACCGGATACGGATCTTCCTTGGGATGTCCCCGTTCAGGGGTGTTGTTTCCCTGAGGATGACGCACCTGGTGCGAGATCCCGGACGGTCCGCTATTTCGTTTCCCGGTTGAGGGATTTCGTCGGGACTCGACTATGTACACTCGGAGGAGTGCCCCTCGGGGTCAGGTGTACTTTATCCCCGTGGACGATGCACCTGGTGCGAAGTCGCGGACGGTTCGCCATTTCGCGGCTACGCTCCCGTATCGCGTCGTTAACCCCGTATGGGTCATCTCGGGCCCCCGCGCCTACGTCAGGGACGTGTCATATCAACGCAAGTCCCACGGTTGCAAAATTTTCAGACGGTCCGTTATTTTTTGTACGCGTCGCCGGACTCGGGTTTCTATCGGCGAAGTACGTTTCTCGGGTCTCCCCCTGTGGCCAGGGGTCGGGCATTTCCGCGTCTATCGCGCCGCTCCCTAGTTCGCGGACGGTCCGCCATTTTCTTACCCCGCGACATACCGCCGACAGGTGCAAATAAGTAAGCGTAGACACCCAAAAAAAACGAAATAAACTCTGTGCTATGTGCTCTTGTGCTAGAGCCGCCAACTAAAGAAAATACTGGCGCGGTGTTGTAATCTTAATCCTAATATCGCGTCGGATGGGACCGTTAAAGCCAGCAACAAATCTCTGCATTGTTTGCTGTGAACGAAAAAAGAGAACGGAAACAAAACGACGGGCGGTCGCCCGGATACGTCTCCCATCCTTGGAACGCCGTGTCGCTTTCTTACACCCAACTGTTCGGGTACTGTTCGCCTTTGCTGCTTTCGGTCCCCTGGTCATCTCCGGTGATGCGCGCGGCTGCAAGGTCAATGTACCGGGGTATAGTATAGTTAGATATGATGCTGAAAATAGAAACACAGAAGGAGTACTGTTATATGTTAGAGTGTGACCGGAACAACGATTAATGCAATAAAAATTTAAGTTTTAGCCACTTACTACTTGGGCTGAAATTACGGTCGCCACTGTATTTTCAGGCTTAAATACAGAAACCCGAATCGTATGCGTTGCCCCGTCCTTCCTCTCAGCTTAATGGCTGCCGTCTTTTACGCCGCGGACGTGTTCAAGGCCGTCGGCCACGCCCTGGTTGCGCGTTGCGTAATTCACGGATATTGGAACAGGATTATCACTGGGGTCGCCAATAATGACTCGTTTGTTTATTATAACAAATAACAATTTAATATTTCACAGTTTACAGTCTCTCCGTTATCGCGGTCTCGTTCACTCGCGCTATCACCGGCTACGAGCCTTCTCGAATCTGAGTACCGTCGATTCAGAGCTAATTGCGACTAAAAGTCGTTTCGCGTATATGGAACGTGCTCGTACTTGTAATATACGGCTGGATGTTCGCGCTTATCGTAGGCGATCACGGGATAAGTCGTACTGAACCGAGTTATATCGCGCAACGTGTTGTCGCCTCGAGATTCAACCGTAGACTGTCCGGGAGAAACGGGTAGAGTCCCCCCACTTTGATGTTGGCGCCGGCGCGGTGACTCGCATTTTGGCGCGAACAGACTCTATCTCGCGCGCCTACCTCTCTCGTCCAATCGTATCGCTTGCTGACGAGCGACACGATCCCATTCTAAACGGCGCATCGTTCCCACGTGCTGAGCCGCTGTGATTGGCTCAGCTCTGGTAGATCAGAGAAACAGCGATTTGATTGGACGACGGACAAGGGCTCTCGCTTCGGTCTCGGCGATGCGGCAACCAATGCCAGCCGTCGCAATACGCACAAAGTGCATCTTCGCGGCTAGTCACTCGGAACGGTTCCGAGTGACCTTGTATGGTCATTGTGACGTTCCTCGACAGTGCAGGTAAGTATTTCGTTTACCGGAATCAAATTCTATTAATTCCCCTTTTCCCTTTCAGGTACCCGCGTTTCGTAGGATCGTCTCGCCCAATCAATGGACGTGATTGGCTCACCGGTAATTACAACGTCGCGTCGGTGAGTATACGGTAATACATAACATGTAATAAAATATGGTTAAACATAATTGTCTCGACAGGAAAACATAAAATAATAATTATATAATGTAAATTCGCGCGTTTCGACATTGTCTCGCTTCGCTGAGCTACGCTCGCTTCCTATTGGTCGGTTCGTCGCGATTATCTCAAAAGGTTGCGCCTCGCGCTCTCATTGGCTGAAGGCCTCGCAAAATCATAAAGTATTCTGAAAACATGTAAAATTAAGTCAAAATGTTAGGAATCGTTCCTATTGGCCATCGCTGTGTCAAGAATGTGCGATACTGATAAATCTACCGAAACTAATGCTAATCTTAAAAAAATTGACTGGATCGCTCCCCATTAATCGTCTCGACTCGACATGACTGCTTTGCTGTCAAACCTTTTAATATTAAATGAATAAATGTGAAACCGTCTATCTCGGACTCCATTGGCCCTTTCTCATGCAAAACTCTACTCCGACGGTTCATTGTTCGTCGATGATCAATCGCGGATCGATCTCGATACTTATTAATAATATGTATAGTGTAAAAATCATTGTAACTGTCTGTACGTCTGGAAATGAGATTATTATGGGAATAAAGATGATTAATGTAACAACTATGTATTCTTTGAACTGCATCGCTCTGATTGGTCGTTCTACGTTAAGTAATAAGGTTCTGCTTTCACCCGGTGTGAATAGGCTAATAACAGTATGCAGATGATCGCTATTGCAAATAAAACAAAAATAAATGACAAAACTAAGATACGGAACTTGTCCGAATCTATCGCTTTTAAACTTTGACTCTGGCCTCTGATTGGCTCTTTACTCGACTCTAATAACTACTTTACTTTAATATTGGATTTTCTGTCTCAGGATGATTGGGATTGGTAAATGTGTGTTTTAAATGTATTTCAGTCGTGTTTTATAGGTCAGTCTTGTTTTTAATGTGTTCGTAAAATAAATCGCTCGCTTACATATATCTTTTACGCTTATCTCGCGCTATTTCTCTAATACTTATATAAAATGAATAAATCACTCAAAAATAAAAGAAAACATTCGTAAATCTCTAACATGCTCAATTGCACCTGTCATAATTAAAAATATAGAAATAAAATGAAATAACTCTCGCTCGGAGATTCGCGCTCTGTCGCGTTTCGCTTTAACATGCGTTAATATACTTTTCAATAAAATACACGAAAATCAAAATGAAAATAAGTAATAATAAAATATATCGAAATATCATTCGAAAAGGTTTCTCAGCCACGGGCTTACGCCTCCGTGCGCTGCGATTGGTCCTCCGGTATCGTCGACTCGACCACCTCCTCCGCTGCTGGGGATTGGCTGGCCACCACGTCGTCAACCTCGCCTGGTCCAGCGGGCTGTTCGGCTTCTTCGGCAAGGATGATAGCTTTCGCTACCCCTCGTGGAATTTGTTCGAGGATTTGTGCGATCTCGGTGTCCTCGAGATTACTCACCTGCTCCTCATTGGCCGCCTGTGTCGTCGGCGCCGTCGCCTCCGTCATGCCCGCTCTCGGCACTGTCGCCCTCTGCACGCTCATTGGCTGTCGGATGTCGTCTGCGGCGCAAGCGGAACTCGACGCTGGAACGGATGATTTATCACCCGGTTCCAAGGGATGATATTAAATTTAGAATAGTTGATAAGAAAAAGATAGTGTCAAATTGTTGGTGCATGGTGGTAGAAATGAGAGAGAATTTGTATAAAGGTATGATAGCAGTAGTGTATCATTCGCCGAGTGCGTCAAATGGCGATTTCGTAAGATTTTTGGAAGATACGGTTGAAGATTTAATAATAAAGTATGACTGTATAATGATAAGAGACTTTAATATAGATATAATGGTAGATTCATTTTACACAAAGAAATTATTAACGGTAATGCAAAGCCTAGGGATGAGGCAGTATGTTGATTGTCCAACGAAAGTTACAAAAGATAGTCGAACGATGATAGATTTAATTTTTTCGAATAGGGAAATAAAGGTACAAGTGAATGAGAAACCTAAAATAACGGATCATGCATGGCTAAAAGTAAAATTTAATATGAATAAAAAGAGAAATAAATATAAAGAATTTAGAGGCAGGGACTATAGTAAATTTAATGTAGATGAATTTCTTAGAATAATGGAAGAAAGAACTGAGCAAGGTCAGGGGCTAGATATAAGTATAAGAGCGGAGAGATTTGTTAATAGTATAGTAAGTGTATTGGATACTGTAGCACCTAAGAAAAAGTTTAAGATTCCGAAAGTATGAGAAGGAAAAATGTGTTATTCAGATGAAATTAGAATGGCAGCAGATAGAAGGGATGAGGCTCACAGTAGAGCAATAAGCACAGGTAAGGAGCAGGATTGGGAATATTTCAAGAATGAAAGAAATGCAGTAGTAAAACTTATCAGGGAAAAAAAAGGAATATTATGAGAATATGATAAATAACAATAAGAGCGATCATACAAAAATGTGGAAAACTTTGAAAGAATTCATTAAGGGTGAGCAAAGGGATTCAGAGAACATCGATAATGTAGATTTTGAAATATTAGAAGACATGGAAGAATGCAATGTAGCTGATAAATTTAATACATATTATGTAAAAGTATTAGTAACATTGTGCAATCTATTAGTAATAAGGGGATAAAAGGCACAGGTAGGAGACCTATTTATGTAATTGAGAATAAGGGAATTATGGAAAATTTTGAGCCAATTAGCGCAAAAGACCTGGAACAAATTGTTAGGGAACTACCACGAAAAAACGGAACAGAGGAAGGGATAAATAGTGATATACTGAAAATGGTGTTACCTGTGATAAAATATGAGTTTGTAGGGGTAATAAATGATTCGCTTAGGACAGGTAAATTTCCAGAAGGATGGAAAACATCCACGATAATACCGATACCAAAGGTGAATAAACCAAAAAAAGCGAGCGCGTATAGACCGATTAATATGTTACCAATATATGAAAAAAGTATTAGAGTTAGTTATAAAAAAACAGTTGGATAAATTTCTAGAAGACAATGAAGTAATAAGCGAATACCAATCGGGATTTAGGAAACAGCAGTCGTGTGAGACAGCAATTCAAAGTTTTATCGAGAAATGGAAGTTGATAATTAAGGAGAAAAAAATGGTGGGGGTGTTATTCCTGGATCTCAGGAGAGCGTTTGAGACAATAGATAGGGTAAGATTAGTGGGAAAAGTATATCAGTATTGAATAAGAAGAGTGGTACTGGAAAAAATTATATTGTATTTAAGTAATAGAAAGCAGCAAGTTAGATTCAATGATATATGTTCTAAAATAATTGAGACAGTAAAGGCTATATCGAATCACATACTACGACCGACTTTCAAATGGTGATATCTACAGTGATCTTGATCAACCACCGCTTGCTAGCCACATTACCTTGTAATAAGTGCATCTCTTGACTGTATTAAGCGACTAGTATTTACCGACAACTTATGGAATCACGCGCATGCGCCAGATGTAAAAGTCGATTGCGATACATTGGTTGAGTGCGAGTGCAGAAGAGTGTTCTATCCAGGCTGTATCAAGCCATATGCCATTACTAACAATAAGTACGCGGATACTTGTTGCAAATCGTTATCTACCTCATTAATAACACCTTCTACTCCAGAGGTGGATGATACCGCGCGATTTGATTTTGCAAACATGGCAACTCCTGCGGGCACGGGCACTGGCACTCAATCACGAACTGACATCACAACTAATGAGCTGTTGCGTCGTCTATGTGCAAATTAGGGATTTAGATGCTAAATTCTCAGCTTTTATGGAAGATCAGCGGAAAACAAACAAGGAGATTAATGAAAAACTGAGCAGGCTGAATTGTATTGCGGAAACGGTTGCTAACAACACCCTGTGTATCGCCAAACTGGAGCAGGAGAGTTCCTCTCTGGTGCGCGATATTCAAGTGTTAAAGACTACCCAGTCTGTCCCGCGAACTGGAGACGAGAATAGGTTGGTTATTTCCGGAGTACCGGCGGCGCTTTCGATCACTCCATCCAAACTAGTTAGCAATATGTTTAGTGTCCTTGACATTCGGAGTCTCTCTTGTCATGTTCTTGATGTTAGAACTATGGCAAGGAAACCGCAGCCAGCAGCACCTGGCCGTTCCTCGAATGTTGGTGATACGGGATCGCTTGTGGTTACCCTGGCCTCTGGTGCTGTCCGTGACACTATAATTTCTAAGAAGCGTGCAAAGCGGGTGCTTAAGCAGCGTGAGGTGTGTGGCAATAACTCTGATAAGAATATATATATTAATGAGATGCTACCCAAAGCCACACATGATCTATTGCAGCAGGCTATCCCGGGCTATCTAAAACACGTGCAGGTTAACTTTACCATTTGGAATTATTTCCTTTCGTCTGCCTTCCTCTGGTTCCCTCTCATATTCTCTTCACACCCTCCGCTCTATCGCGCTTACCTTTTTCGCTTTTACCTTAATTTTACTCCCCTTTCACCACCAAGTCTTTCTACGCTCTCCGCTTGCTTCCCTCTACTATTCTTCCTCAACTTTCGTCTTCTACCGCTACCCGTACTACCAACAAGCTCACTATGCCTTGCTGCTACCGCGTGCTCGTCTTCCTCGCTTGCACCCCTTCTCGATCTATCGATCCTATCGATTTCTTGCTATCGATTTCTCGCTATCGTGCGGACCCGGCCCTTCCTTCGCTCTCCCGTGCGCCATCTACATCCCCCGCCACGGCCCGCACTTGCGACTCTAAGTTTCCCCGCACTGCCCTCGACGCCCCGCAGTGGTGCCAACCCTCTCTTCAAAGCGGCCGACACCCCACGCCGTTTCGATCCCAGCCGCGCCCCTCCCCAACCTATCGCCATGGCTCCGTCCCGCCGCTAGCGCACGCGCCAAGCACCCCCCTCCTTCCCGTCGAGTCATTTGTCCTCTTCTGCCGTCCCCACCCCTTTATCCTTCCTTCTTCCTGCTCTAACCTCTAAATTCTTCCCTCCGAAATTCCCGTTTCGTGCTCCATCCACCTCTCCCTCGGGGCCTCCTCCATTTTCCCGGCCTCCTCCCCTCTTCCTCCGTCCTTACCTCTGCTCTGTTCCCATCCTCCTGCCTCGCCTCTTCCGCAATACTCCTTTTTCTCACCTCTCACCTCCAATCCATCCGACCGCTCCAACGACCCCCCGAAGTTCAATATAATAAATAATAGCAATAATTTATGGAATTGTATTGTGACAAATTTTATTTTACATAATTTATTATATTTTTTACATAAACGCCATACATGCATTACAACGGGACAGATATAAAATTTAATTTTCCTTTCATCCTATGTATTATCCATAGAGAAAGAGAGAGAGAGTGAGAGAGAGAGAGAGAGAGAGAGAGAGAGAGAGAGAGAGAGAGAGAGAGAGGGAGAGGAGGGAGGGAGAGGGAGAGAGGGAGAGAGGAGAGGGAGAGAGGAAGAGAGGGAGTGAGGGAGAGAGGGGGAGAGGGGGAGAGGTTGAGAGGGGGAGAAGGGGAGAGGGGGAGAGGGAGAGAGGCAGAGAGGCAGAGAGGGAGAGAGGGAAAGAGGGAGAGGGAGAGAGGAAGAGAGGGATTGATTGATTGAAGTTTATTAGCCTTCTCGCCTATTTTTTACATACAATATCCTTAAATTAATTCCTCTACATGAGGTAATATATTCTCTTAACCTACGTTTAAATGGTACAATTCTCTCGCATTGCTTAATTTTTATCGGTAGGGCGTTGTACATATTCAAACCTTCGTAAAATAGACTTTTCTGTGCGCTTCTCGTCCTGCGATATTAAATTCTAATATTCTCAGCCTGCCTCGTTTGCCGTCCACTCACATCTCTTACTATTTCTATCCTATTACTTAAGTGTTTTGGCATTATGCCTCTTACTATCTTAAAAATAAAAATACACACATTGTACATTAGCCTCTGTCTTACATTCATAAACTTAAGGGTTTGCAGCATCAAATCTACCTTTGTATATTGCGAGCATTGCAACCCAGGAAAAAATGGAAGAGATCTGAACAGACTTGAGCAGATCTCACCAGATCCAATCCACTCAGATCTGGTTTGATCAAAATATTGGCCCTATCTGATCAGATCCAATCAGACATGAGTAGATCCGAGCAGATATAAAATAGATTGTTCTATTTTAGCATATCTGACTCTGTCTGCTAGAAACGGATCAGATCTACTCATGTCTGATTGAATCTGATCAGATAGGGCCAATATTTTGATCAAACCAGATCTGACAATGAGTGGATTGGATCTGATGAGATCTGCTCAAGTCTATTCAGATCTCTTTTATTTTTTCGCGGGCTGTAATAAAATAATTAGAAATAATATATGTATATATGTAGCAAATATTATTTATTAATATACTTATATTCTATATGTTTACACGGTGTATTATACATATATATTTAATATCACGATTATAATATTACACACCGGTTTTGTAACCTTTATATATAATATATATATGTATGCATGTATATATGACGTAGGAATCATTTAGCATTATTTATAAACTTAAAAAAAAAGAAAATTGAAATCAAAATAAATGAACCCATACAATATATTAAAAGTACAGACTATATAATATTATAGTAGTAGTAGAATTTGAACAAAATCAGATATTCAAAATGAGGCATATTTAGCATGAAATATTCATACGTACGAAAAATATTAAAAATATATAATAAAAATGTAGAATAGTCAAATGTAAAAACTTATTTTTCTTTAAATAGTTTTATTTTTTGCTGCTTGTCTTTTTAGTTCTCCGACCTTCTGCGTCATCGCTTGTTCGATTTCTTTTACACTCTGTTTAGGCCAACTTTTCTTTTGGCCATACATTATCGAAAAAACTGTAAATCATAAAACGATACCTAGCTTTCATATAAAACTTATATTTTTTGTAAGTATAATAAACTTCTTTTTAATGTATACGTCACACTTTTATATTGTTATTTAATATAATATGTATTGATATGAAATTATTTACACACCAATTATGGCGTCTTTTGCAACACCTTGTAAACAGTCCACTTGTACCGGATTTTGCTGTTTTGTCATTCTGGGACTTTGACCTTTCAGCGTTGATGTAACGATTGCCTCGGGTTTAAAAACAGCAGGTATTAATTGCCGAACGAGATGCGATGCTTTTTTCGCCGTTGAAAGAGCAGCTTCTAGCATTCGTCTTTTGCAAAAAATATTATTTTCTAATAAAACCATCTAGATGTAATAAAAAAGTAATATACGTACGTATTATGAAGGAGTACCTTTTTCAACTTATTGTGAATAAAATAAAAAATTGTGTTTTTTAAATTTCGGTCTGAATGTTGTTTTAATTTATATATTAATAAAATATATAGTAGAAAACTGCAATAAAATATTTATATAAAATGCAGTAAAGCTTACTTTATCGTTTACCCAATCGGGGCCAAAAAGTTGCTCATCGTTGTAATAATAATTTTGGACTTCATGGTCGCTAAAATTACTTGGGCTTTGAATAGGATGATCTTTTATTAACTCCTGTTTTCCCTCATTTTCACTTGCAACGCTAGCGGTTTCATCGTCTACATCTACAAGTTGTCGTTTCTGGGATTCGGTATTCGTATTGTTATATGCTATTGTTTCATCGTCTACATCTACAAGTTATCGTTTCTGGGATTCGGTATTCGTATTGTTATATGCTATTAAAAAATATTTACATAAATAAACACATTTACCAACAATTTTCGTAATTTTTTATGGAGGCCGGTATTCATAGACGAATCTTATTTCAAGACCGTCTCAAAAGTATAAATGTTTTAAGATGCTAATACGGCTCTGTGATTGGTTGATGACATCTTAATAAGATCGTACTTATAAGACGTTCTTAAATATAAGAACCAACTATAAATACCGACCTAAGTATTATGCTTACACTTAATTCTTTGTGTAAAAACCTATATTACATATTTCATTTTTTATAGTGTACACAACCCGTATAGATCGTGGGCTATGGCGGTGAAGGAAACACTGAGTTTTAATTGTTGACAAAATAAAATATATTTAGAATATAGCAGGATAATTTTCAATCGTATTCATAAACCATTATGGCAAAATTCAATAATCATATTAATCAAGAAACAATATATAATTCACATTGTAATAGTCCGTTCAATGACAGGAATATAAACATTAGTTGACTGTATGATATTAATTTGAAACTTGAAATGTAAAATAATAATATATTACAAGGTAATTATAACGAAAGAATTAATATGATATGATATATTTAAACGTATCTTTAAATTATTTAATCACTGAAAAGACTATTAGACATGACAAGAAAATGATATCATAATTAATAATGTACCAAAATAATCATACACATAAATTTTTATAAGTGAATAATGCGTTAAATAATAATCTTTATTAAACGCATTAATTCAACATCGATTCATGAAAACGCAACGAAGATTTAAAGTATTTCATATGAATCGATGTATTGTGTGTTACACCGTTGAATATAATTTCTGAATAAATGAGCGTTGAATTTTATGGCGAATCTTGTTCAGAACAATTGAAGCAATATACATCTTATCTTAAACATTTGACGCATTAATTCGTATTGATTAAACAAATGAATCTCTTCGCAAATATGTATAAATAAATATGTGAAATTAACTATCACACAAAATAGAATTAAACGTGTCGTAAGCTTACATAATTTACTTTACTTGGCCAAAATGAAATAGCACGAATGAACAGTCAAAAAAATGGTTGCAACCCGTAAATAAATATCTTGAGTACTCAAGTGAAAAGAACGATTATCGTTCCGGTCAATAAATGCTTCGCTGGAGCGCGGAAGCCTTTTAAACGTCCTTTACTGGACGGTAGATCTCTCGAGATTTCTGAAACCAAAGATCGAGTAGATTGTAGACTTTTCCGACAATCTTTATCTTAGTCGTGATCGATGGCTTCTATCAGAAATCTAAGAGTTACCTGATTACTAGTGTCCACCGTGTGTGGAAGCACTTCTAGAAGAGTCGTTTCCTTTTCATTTATTTATATCATATCGTCATCATCAAGAAACGGAGTAATGGCGTCAATCTTATGCCGTCATCGTCATCATCAAGAAACGGAGTAATGGCGTCGATCTCTCACACGTTTGAGAATGAAATCGAGCCCTAGTCCTGCCGTGCGTCAATTACAATCCCTCGGATCTTCTCGTACTTCTCATTACAGTCCCTCGGATCCTCTCGTACTTCTCAATCGATTTCATAGAGTTTCACAACTTATCGTTAGAACGACTCACATTAATATAATACCGAATTCAGATTATACGGCAGAAAGTCAGAAACATGTCTTCACTTATTGATAAACAAGAAACGAATAACGCCGGTTGCCCGGGCCGCAAGCTTGTGCATGCACGCGCGCTTTCTTCTTCACGCGGCAATTACATGAATTGAATATCGATACGTCGCGCCTCTAGCGCTTTACGCTATACAATTTTTCTAGGGAACTAGATTCGCTAACTGAAGTGAGTTTACAAAATTGCTAGTACTTTTTATGAAATATCATAGATGGCAACATTCACCCTTTTCTCCTCAATGTCTCATCGCGTTTTCAAACATATAGAATTATTTTTAATTTGTCATAAAAACAAGCCAGTATACGAAAAAAGTTTATATATAGTTATGTTTTTAGTAATCATGTTTGTTAAGAAATATAAAAAAAGAGTATTTTAAAATTTCTGACTAATTATTATAAAACACGTACATGTTTTATCTCTTCAATTTTTATGAATTTGATGGGATTCCAATTATTATGTATAAAATGAGTTTTTACAGAAAAATGTTAAAAGTAATTGTTGCGAGCGCGCAATGACTAGGTAATTCGATAGGTAGCGACAGAAGTCGAATATGATTTCCACCGAAACTCCTGACGATTGCATCGGACGAACGATCATCCGATGCAAGTCGACACCGGAACCCGGAGCGCGGATTCCGGAGCGACCGAAATCGCTGACGCGAAGGCCATCGCGAGGCGTCGGCAACGAGAATTCCGCGCTAACTCGGAAGCCCCGAGTTAGCAACAAGACTCGGTCGCAAGACTATAAAAGACCGCCGAATTGGCATGCCAGGCAGTCGGTCGAAGAACAGCTAGCAGTCGCGTCGAAACACCTACGATTTCCTGAAAACGAACCGCAAGGCGGGAACTCAACAAGAAGAGACAACTCGTGTAGAACAAGCCCATTTATTCAATAAAGATATAAATTGGAAATCGGACGTGTTGATTCACTCCTTTCTCGCTCGCAAGCGGAACTCGATCCCCTTAGCCGATACCCGGCTAACAATTTGGTGGCAGCGGTGGGATTACGTTTCAGCCATCTTGCGAGGAAGGACCAGCCCACATCGCCATCTCACGTCTGAAACAGACCAAGTTCAATTAATAAGGGAGGCAACGCATCCCGGAAAGGAAAAGTCAGATAAGACGCGAGCTAAGAGACGGTAGCAGCCGCGAGTGCAGAAGTGACACCTGAGACGGCCACGACCTACCGCACGGCATCACCGGCCCGAGCGACGACGCAGGGACACAGCGAAGCAGCATAGCAGCGCAACAGGGACGCAGCGACGACAGGGACGCAGCCAAGCAGCGAAGCGGCCCGACGACCAGGCGATGCAGACAGGCAGCAACATGCGATTCGCGGCGATATTGTAAGTGCGAAATTTATTATATCCGCGAGCGCTAAGTAGATGTCGGACGACCCGAACCGACAGACGCCCGTCCGACAAACGTCGTTCGTCCATAGCGAGTCCGCGCACCGCGCTTCGCGTAATCTAGTTAACCCGGTGAGTGCGACGCGATCCGAAAGCGAAGGGTTAAACCGGCCCGCTGAAAGCGAAGGGGTGAACCGGCCCGCTGAAAGCGAAGGGTTAGACCGGCCCGCTGAGCAAGACGGATTAGATCAAGTTCGACAAAATTTAGATTCGCGTTTTGCCGAGGAAGAGACGCCCGTGCTATCTCCAAACGTTGTCATAGAACGCGAGTTTCCGTTCGACGAAGTAGACGTAAGCGTAACAGGCGAACG
This sequence comes from Temnothorax longispinosus, assembly GCF_030848805.1. Lineage (NCBI taxonomy): Eukaryota > Metazoa > Arthropoda > Insecta > Hymenoptera > Formicidae > Temnothorax > Temnothorax longispinosus. The sequence continues at coordinate 326,862 of NW_027270014.1, read as the reverse complement.
CGAACACCGCGATAATAATACAGAGCGACCGACTCCGACTGACTCACTGACAGACGTCCCCGACGTCACGCCAAGCCACGTGCCACAACGAGGAGAATTTTCCCTCACTTCATACGACACCGACGTATTTGATCCTAACGAGGAGGACTATACGCCTAAAGCTCTCAAAATGAGTCAGACAGGAAACGCGACTCCAAGCCGAGAGAACCGCGAGGAAAATCCGGACCCATCTAGAGTGTCCGAACAGGCCGCCACCGAAATGGCGCAAAATGGGCCGCCCGCCAGGCGACCTCAGGCCCCAGAGCCGACGCGATCCGAGTTGAGAGCCCAGGACGTTGTAATTACCGATTTAATTAATCTAATGCGCGACATGCAAGAACGCATGGACCGCATCGAGGCTACGGAATTTGACCGATCAGCCGAACTCCTTCGCGCTTTTCGCGAATTGCAGAATCGCGTAGGCCGGATGGAATCCGCCACATACGATTCCGACACGCGAGACCGTCGCGTACACAGCCAGGGCCCGCTGGATATCACATACGGACGAACGCGTAGCGACGTCCGGAACCAACCGGGTCTAGTTACCGGGTACCTCAGCCTTAAGGAAGCGCGAGCAATGATACCCGAGATCAATGGAGATTCGCGAGAACGCGTCCGAGAGTTCATAAACGCTAGCACGTACGCCATGAAAAATATACAGCCGACCGACGAGTCGATGCTACTCGAAGCTATTCTGTGCACGAAATTTAAAGGGAAGGCAATGACGGACTTCGATACACGCGACATACGCGATTTTGACCAATTGAAGCGCGAGCTCGAGTCAGAATATCTAGGGAAACGCTGCATGACGCATCTGCAGCTCGAATTTAACTCGTTAACGCAAAAGCCAGGCGAGAGCGCGCAAGACTTCGGTAGGCGCGTCGAGAAATTAGCCCGCGAGCTTTACGAAGCAATGGAAGAGGGCAAAGGTCATACGCAAGAACAGCAAAAGGCCATACTAGATAATATCAAAATTCAAGCGCTGCATAATTTTCAAATTGGATTACATGATGACATAAAATTGTTAGTGAGAGCGCAGCGATACCAGAGCCTGCAAGAAGCGATAACAGGCGCCAGCGCGGAGGAGAGAGTTAAAGGCCCCTCCCCGCGGAACGCACCGGCAACGGCAAGGAATAAATATCCCGCGATAAATGCGCGAACCGCAGGGAAAACGGTAGAATGCCACAAGTGCGGAAAAAACGGTCATTACGCGCGAGATTGCCGTGCGAGCCGACCCGCTAACAGATATGCATTGCCGAAAGCCGAGAAGTCTAGCATTAACACGATAGAGTGCTCGTATTGCAAGAAGGCAGGGCACAAGCGCGACGAGTGCTGGTCGTTAAACGGACGACCAAAACCCGAGCGACCGCGCCGAACGAAAACGGAAGCAGTTAAGAAAACGCCCGTGAGTACCGTCAGAAAGACGAGGACGCAAGAATCTAGCGAAGAAACATCCTCTCGCAGTAGCAGCGAGGAGGATGAGAAGCCTAAAAGGAATAAGGCGCGCGCCGCCGAGACGTATCGTGTTGCACAGATAAGCAAGAAGCACGAGGAAGGCCCGCTAGACTTAGTGACGCTGCCCGTACAGGAGGCAGAGAAAGGAGAAATGGACCTGTTATTAGATTCAGGCGCAACACTCACGTTAATAAAAGTGGGAAATTTGAAAGCGAAAGCGATGGTGAAGGAAGAACGGTTAGCGCTAATCGGCGTGACCGGACACCAGATTCACACGATAGGGAAGATAAAAGCCACTGTGAATCTCGGAGATAAAAAAATTCGCCACACGATGTACGTGGTGAAAGATAATTTTCCCATGGAATATGAAGGCATTTTAGGAAACGACTTCCTCTCAAAACACAAAGCGGATATTTCAAATTCGAAAAAGCGATTAAAAATCGGCTCAGCTTCCTTTAAGCTCCGACCTTTTCGCAAGGTAAAACTTCCGCCACATAGCGAAACAATCGTGGAAGCCGTCACCGATCATAATCGTGTCGGCATTGTGCGGAGCGGCGAACCTGCCCCAGGGGTCTTTATCGGGCATTGCCTAGTGCAGCCCGTCGGATTTAAATGTCCGATTAGCGTATTGAATGTGACGGACAAGCCCGTGGAGATACTCACTCCACATGTAACTTTAGAAGACCTGCCGCCGCCCGACACCGCGGACGTTCTCTCGTTACGCTCGAGCGACGAGCGCGAGACCATCGCCGAACGACAAAAGAAAGTACGCGAGCAAGTACAGCTCGATCACTTGAACGCCGAAGAGCGAGCAGCCGTAGAACAAATTTGCGATGATTACTTTGATGTGTTCTATATAGACGGCGACCATTTAAGCGCGACTACCGCAATAGAGCACGAGATAAATATCCGGCCAGGTAGCGCGCCCGTGAATGTGAAACCATATCGGTTACCCGAGAAGCATAAGGCCGAAGTGAAAAAGCAAATAGAAAAGATGCTCGAAGACGGCATAATCAGCCCGAGCACGAGTCACTGGAACGCACCGATAATAGTCGTTCTTAAAAAACCGGACGCATCCGGAAAAGTGCAATTTCGCGTGGTTATTGATTTTCGGAAAATGAATGATTTCACCATGGGAGATTCTTTCCCCATGCCGAACATAACCGACATTTTAGACCAATTAGGTAACGCGAAATACTTTACCGTTTTAGATTTGGCTTCGGGGTATCACCAAATCCCCATGCATAAAGACCACAAAGGCAAAACAGCCTTCTCCACTCCGGATGGGCACTTTGAATTTAATCGCATGCCTTTTGGTCTGAAAAACGCACCGGCAGCATTTCAGCGGCTAATGTACGCGGTGCTGGCCGGCCTGCTAGGGCTGAGATGTTTCGTGTATATCGACGACATCGTCATATACGGGGCGACGCTAACGGAACATATCAGAAGAATAATAGACGTGCTACTCAGGCTTCGAAAATACAACTTAAAGTTGAAACCGAGCAAATGTGCATTTCTACGTAAAGAAGTCGTGTACCTGGGTCACGTGATTTCGGAAAAAGGAATCTCGCCGGACCCGTCGAAATTAATAGCTGTAAAAGAGTTTCCGACTCCTAAAAAACTGAAAGACATTCAGTCGTTCATAGGCCTAGCCGGGTACTACCGAAAATTCATCGAAAATTTTTCGAAACTAGCCAAGCCACTGACCAAGCTCACTAGGAAAGGGGAAAAATTTATTTGGTCAATAGAGCAGCAAAACGCGTTTGAATTATTAAAGGAAAAATTAACAACCGCGCCGGTGTTAAATTATCCCGACTTTAATAAGGAATTTATCGTGACGACAGACGCGTCAGATTTCGCTATAGGAGCTATCCTCTCACAGGGAGTAGTCGGCCAAGACCGACCGATAGCGTACGCCAGCCGCGTATTATGCAAAGCGGAACAGAATTATAATACGACGGAGAAAGAACTGCTAGCCATCGTGTGGGCAGTCAAGCATTTTCGCCCCTATCTTTATGGCGTTAGATTTAAAATAATAACCGATCACAAACCATTGATCTGGTTATTCAATGTTACCGACCCCGGTTCAAGATTAATTAGATGGAGGCTCAAATTAGAGGAGTATGATTATGAAATCATACACAAGTCAGGGAAGAGCAACCTAAACGCCGACGCATTGAGCCGTAACCCGATAACAGAGGCGTCAGCTGTGCACACAATACAGCAAGGAGAAGAACATGCGCCCCGAGAATACTCGGAGGAGGAAAAGAAACAGATACTATACGAGTATCACGACTCGCCTATCGGAGGGCACCAAGGAGTCACACGCACTTTAGACCGAATCCGACTACAACACGATTGGAAAGGTATAACAAAAGATGTCGAGACTTACATCGGCAGATGCGAATACTGCCAGAAAAATAAACTAAGCAGAAAAACGAAGATGCCAATGGTCATCACGGACACGCCAGAACGACCATTTGAAAAATGCGCTCTCGACATCGTCGGTCCGTTAACAATTACAAATCAAGGAAACAAATACATTCTGACGTTTCAGGATAATTTAACAAAATTTAGTAAGGCGATACCGATTGAAAATCAGGAAGCCAAAACCATCGCCAAAGAATTCGTAACAAAAATTGTGTTAGAACACGGAATTCCGGAGAAAATTCTCACGGATCAGGGCACGAACTTTACGAGCGAAATGTTCAAAAATACGTGCAAATTATTAAAAATTGAGAAGATTCAAACAACGGCGTACCACCCTGAGAGTAACGGCGCACTAGAGAGATCGCATCGCACTCTCGCCGAATACCTGAGACATTATATAAATCAAGACCAAACCGACTGGGACGAATGGCTCCCTTACGCGATGTTTACATATAATACGACGCCACACTCTACTACCGGGTTCACGCCATTTGAATTAGTTTACGGGCACCGACCTGACCTACCAACGGCCTTAACAAAACCGCCGAAATTGACATATTCATATGAAGATTATGCAAAAGAACTACGAGAACGGATCCGTGCAGCGAATCAAATCGCGAAAGAAAACACGAAAGATGAAAAAGCAAAATCAAAATTACAATACGATAAAAAAAGCAAAAAGGCAACCTTCAAAGTAGGCGATAAAGTACTACTTTATGACGAAACAATACGACGAGGCCGCTCAAAGAAGCTCGACTCGCAATGGGTAGGACCGTATGTAATTTTGGAAAAGCACAACGACGTAAATTACACAATCAAAATTAAACGGAAGACGCTACGTGTTCACGCGAACCGATTGAAAGCGTTAGTCGAAGAATAAAAAGCACACGGGTAAAGCAAAAAAAAAAAAAAAAAAAAAAGAGAGAGAAATTTAACAAGTACTCACCTAGTGGTTAAAATTCGTCGAAAACCACGGGTGACCTCCCGCGCTCCCGTGTTCACATTCACAAATACCCGCAGGGGGGACACTTCCTCCCGAATCGCCTCGATATATGAAGGAGGCGGAAGGGCGCGGGAAGCCTGAGCCACCCGCATGTCCTGCTGAATCGCATCCTCATAGGGCGGAGGCGGCGAGTCAGGCGATTCAGGCTCTGCAACCTGGGCTCGAGGAGCTCGAGCTACTTCCAGCCAATACGTGCGTAGGCACGCATCGCACGTCGAAGGCGCGAAATATCTATCGCATCTAAAGCACCTCATTTTTTTATTTTATTATATGCACTCCACAATTCAAACATATAGTACCACTCGAAAGGCAGCAGTGGACTAACGCGAAACGCGCTACTTGAAAGAAACGACTCTCGCTGACGGATTAAGTCAGCATAAAGTAAAAGATAAGTAGAATATCTCCAAGAACTTATTCACATTACAGGCTAACTATCATCCTACACCTCGCAAATGAAACAAAATCAGAGCAACTACCGTACGAGATGATAACGTTCACTGCCGAGCCCGGCATATATTACGAAAAAATCGAACAACTATTAGTATTAAACGCTATTTTGAATGACCTCACGACAGACATAAACGACATTACAGACTACCTGACTCACGCAAATCACAATATTTTATTAACGCGCGCACTCCCGATCGAAAAAATAATCATAGAACTAAGAGAAGCGACCGCACACATAGACAGGAGATTGAATTTTCCATTCAAAATACAAGCCGAAAACTGGAATTCTATCCAAAAGTACCTAAATGTAAACGCGTATTAGGATAACTCGAACATATACACTATTCTTCTGTGCCCATTGATAGCGTACCCAACATACGAAATTATAAGAATCACACCTGTACCAATACACAATGACCATAATGTTTTCACACTCCTAGAACCTTCTCACACCCTATTAGGAATAAATCGAGAAAATCACAATTATATAATTCTAAAAGAAAGCGATTTAAATGAATGTACGCGAGATAATACCAAATTCACTTGCGCCCAAAATCTCCCTGTCTATTTTATAACTCCGAATGCGCCGACCGAAGTACAACTCTATGTAAAAACGTCTAGATATATGGAAAGCCGAAAACAGCGTCACATAATTTCAAATGTAACACTCTGGATTGCAGTATCCGAACCGCAGACATGGTTATTTTCCACTCCAAGAACAACCGATAAAGTTTTACCAGGATTACCAGAAAATAAAGTAAAAATAGAAAGAACCGGAAAAATTACATTACGCGACAGTTGCAAACTAAACACACCGGATATGTATTTAGAGACCCAAAACCGAGTATATAATAAAAACGTAAAAATATATTTACCAGAGTTTAATGCAACAGGCTCAGTAGAAAAAAGCATAACAATAAACAATAAAGTAGATTCTGATAAAGAAATACATTTAGAACAGATAATCAAAGACCCGACAGAATTAGTAAAATTAAGTATGAGTCTAGAAGAGATAAAAAAAAGAAGTGGAAAATAACCAACCAAGCATATTATATACCCTATAGGCTCCACGACCATAATTGCAATAATAATAAGCATCATAATCATAGTCATTTATGTAATAAAGAGAAAAAGGGACCACTAAAAAATTTTTCTTTGTAATACCAACAATAACGTAAGAAAAAAAAAAAAAAAAAAAAAACTTAGATTGTAACCCCTCAAGGGAGAGAAAAACGCACATAAATAAACGAAAAACTACGTTTTTCTTTTTCCGCGGGGGGAGGGATGTTGCGAGCGCGCAATGACTAGGTAATTCGATAGGTAGCGACAGAAGTCGAATATGATTTCCACCGAAACTCCTGACGATTGCATCGGACGAACGATCATCCGATGCAAGTCGACACCGGAACCCGGAGCGCGGATTCCGGAGCGACCGAAATCGCTGACGCGAAGGCCATCGCGAGGCGTCGGCAACGAGAATTCCGCGCTAACTCGGAAGCCCCGAGTTAGCAACAAGACTCGGTCGCAAGACTATAAAAGACCGCCGAATTGGCATGCCAGGCAGTCGGTCGAAGAACAGCTAGCAGTCGCGTCAAAACACCTACGATTTCCTGAAAACGAACCGCAAGGCGGGAACTCAACAAGAAGAGACAACTCGTGTAGAACAAGCCCATTTATTCAATAAAGATATAAATTGGAAATCGGACGTGTTGATTCACTCCTTTCTCGCTCGCAAGCGGAACTCGATCCCCTTAGCCGATACCCGGCTAACATAATAAAAAGTGTATTTCCAAATTTCTGATAAAATTTATACGAATTAAATATATAAAGATGTTTGTTTCTTGAATTTTCTATTATATGAATTTGATATGGTTTTCACATCATAATAAATCATATTGTATCACAGATTTGTCTTTAGAGAAATAAATCGTTATTTATAACAAGTAATAATCATACAATACGTATATACAGAAAACATTTTTAATCCTACAGCTACTAGTTTCGTTATTTTAAATTAATTTTCAATTTTAATGATTTTTGTCATTGTCGCGTATAAGTATATTATCATTTTAAAGTAAAAAAACGAAAAAAAACGATAAAATATATTTTATATTTTAATTATATATATATAGTTAATAAACAAAATATATAAAATAGAAATTGTAAAAAAACAAATGTAAAATAATTTTTAGATTATATTTCTATACATACGTAATGATTTAACTTCCAATGATTGCATTTTTGCAATTTTTTTATTAGCATCCTCCAACAACTTTGCAAGTTCTTCCTTAGTAGGACTTTTCCTGTCTTTTATCTCTTCGTCAGAGGAATATGTCGTCGAAAGACTTCGAGACGAATTCGTAGACTCGTCCAAATCTTTTATTTTTTTTTCTTACCACTTGTGTCACTGATGTTCATCTCTTCAATGTTTTTACTTTTCTGTTTATGGAAAAACAATAATGATATATATATTATAATATTGATATAATTGACAAATGACAAATTTCAGCCAGTTATAAAATAATATAAGTTGCGGATAGAACAATAAGATATCCTTGTAAAAAATTTTTCATATAAAAACATAAATATTTGTTTTTATATAAAAATTTTTTCCCGAAATTAAATCTTACTCTAGGAAAAGCAGTAAGATTTTCAAAATAGATCATCCGTTCTTTAAATTTAATTACATAATAAAATAAAAAATAATATATATATGTATTTACAAAAGAATATGTTGTTTTCTTTTTTTCTTCTGTTGTCTTTTTTGGCATTTTACCGACAAGTTTGTCATTGCAGGGTTTCTTTACGACGAATCTTTTACGGGCATGCTTTGACTTATTGCTATTTCGTTTCATTTTACATTCTGTCTTATATCTCTTCAGCTCTTTTTCAATTGCATCTTGGTTATCTACACATGAAAAAGAAATAAATCTGAAGAAATTCTAGCGTGCAAATTTTAAAGATTAGATTAGGTTATATAGGTTAGGCCAGGTACTAACATGCTAGTTATCAAATTATAAGAACAATTAATACAAATAAGGAATAACGAACCTGAGAACATAAGGACAGTTCCAGTATATTGTTTCTTGTTGTAATAGAACCGAACAGTCTCTCCTTTTTTCACCGTTTCATCATCGAAAATAACATCTTCGTCATTTACCATGCAATATGACTCGTCTTCGTCGCACTTCAAAAGACACATTTTTTCATCCAAAGCAATATGAAAAACACAAAATCACGGAATCCGTAAGTACTTTCAATGAAAATAAGATAATATAAGCGAATATCTTGGTGTGATTTCGAGATAATGTTCCACGACATGCACGAGATGCGAGCGGAAGCGCGAAAAACGTGGATTCAACCATGTGGTTGCGAGTAGCGAGACCAGCGAGGAACGCAAGAAACCGCGCGTTCTGTGCGCCTGCGCAATAAAAACACCTTATCTCTACGGTCTACCTATGACGCTATAAAAAAACAATTGGTAATTATATAATTTAAAATAACAGTGGCACTTCTTTGACAAATTTGAGATAAATTCTGCAATCTATGTATGTGTGTATATATATATATATGCCCGTCTTTCGGAAGAGACGTTAAACTGTTGGTCCAAAGGAGGAAACAGTAAGGTAGTAGGATGAATTGGAGGTTAGGGTTGGGTACGTCCCTTCAAAACGCCCTTTAAGGCCCCTTGGGGTATATAAAGTAAAATTCTTTATCCTTTATATGTATATATATATATATATATGTAGGTCTAGAGGTATGTTCCGGGACTGTTTACGTTTTTTGAAATGTACAGTCCTGGAATATAACGCATATATATGTAATCAGATTCAAAAAATTGTCCCGAAACGTGCCGTAGGACATGAATTTTTTCCAGGACAGTCCTGGAAACTGCCAAATGTCCTGGAATATACCGATGTAAAAAAATAAAAGTCCCGGAACATACTTCCGGACCTACATATATATATATATATATATATATATATATATATGCGTAATACATATTCACAGAATTAGTTGCTTTCCATTTCTAAGTCACTCAGTTATGTGAGTATTTTATACTCAGGTAAGATATGTCATTTTGTATTTACCTGCTTATTTTGGTGACAAAGCTATTGCATAATAATACAGGTCCAAAGCCTCACTTTTAATGTGAGTTTATTAAATTCATTAAAGCACATGGTTTCGAGTGTGGATAAAAACTCAGTTGAATCTCACTTGCCAGCATGCAAAAAGAACGTGCATTTAAGGTGGTCCTTTCGCGGACCCAGCTAGTCAAGTAACAGTCCGTCATGAGGTAATTGAAAACAAACATATTGCAACATCCCAATAATTATAATAATATAAAATGATTTTACACGCACGATTTAATCATATTTAAGTATATTTACTAATTTAAAAAATATCACAATAGTAGTGCGGTTGGACTCGATTTTTTCGTCCGATTGACGTACAGATACATTTGGCAACACCGCAGTAGCTAGTCTTTTGTATAACCTACAAATTTGTTATCACGTCTTCGTCTCCGTCTCCGTACGTCACGTCTCCGTCTCCGTGTCTCCGTCTCCGTATCACGTCTCCGTTCCATGAGCAATGGAAAGGCATAATATTCGTGCTATGCACGGGCGTGAGAAAGGACGCTTCGTTTCGAAATCTAAATATCGTTGGAGACAAAATGTGCTTGCGTCGAAAAAAAAAGCTGCCCCTCCGGCTGTCTCTAACGTGCCCGATTTTGAAATCTGTGGTCGCCGTATTGTAGAACTGAAAACTCTTGCTCTCAATCTTTGGTGCATAGCTTGTGACATTCCTCTATCACTTCGTTACGTCAAAAGTGAGCAGAAATTCGGTCTGGCAAGCGTACTTGATGTGAAATGTGTAAAGTGTAATAAAATCTACACAATTCATACAAATAAACACCTACTAAATGAGAGATTATACCATGTGAACCTCAAAGCGGCAACAGGTATGTTGATTTATTATAAAATGCGTAAACACAACGTTTTGTTCTCTGCTATATTTTAAAGCTTACGTCATTTAATTTCTTCTTTGTAATGCATTGCAGCAATGATAGACGGTGGCATTGGAGAATCGCAGCTGAACATAATCCTTTCTGCTCTAGATATACCAAGTTTTTCAACTGCAACACTAAAACGTAATGAGAGAATTGTCGGTCCAGCTATCGAGAGTGTAGCTCGAAATAGCTGTCGAGAAGCTATCAAAGTGGAAAAATCCCTAACAGTAGCTGCAAGCATTACTCCTGAGGCAGAGCTATCAAAGTGATTTTTTTCCATTCAATAAAAATAGAATTAAAGTAAAGTTCAATTTGTTATCAGATTACACATAGTCAGATATTGGGTTGTATTTTCAGCAATCCCGAACAATCTAATGATGAAGAAAACAGTATCACGATGGCAGAGGTGAATCAAGAGGAAAGCGTCAAGATCGTCGTATCATACGACGCTGGGTGGCAGAAGCGCGGAACTGGTCGAGCTTATAACAGTCTCTCTGGTTTGAATTTATGTAACCACGAGACTTTAAATACTTTATAGTTAGTTCGTTTGTTCGTTATTTGCGTCGATACTTAGGTCAAGGCAGTCTCATCGGGCATCGGTCGAAGTTAATCCTCGGGTACGCAGTTCGATGCAAGGCATGTGCATTTTGCACACGGGGGCACTCCCGCGACGATCATGACTGTCGTAAAAACTATGAAGGTAGCGCGAAGTCTATGGAGCCTGACATGGCTGTGGAGTTGATCGTTCATAACCAGCATCTGAAGGACGAAAACGTTTGCGTTAACGTACTGATTGGCGACGACGACTCATCAACTATTGCAGCAGTACGGCGCGAATCTACCACACGAATAGATAAGTGGTCTGATCTAAACCACGCATCCAAGGCGATGATTAATGCGTTGTATGGTTTGAAGCTGCCAACTAAAATCATCGAGTATTTTTCACGATGCTTTACTTGCGCGATAAAAAAGAATGAAGGCAATCCTGAAGCAGTAAAGGATGCGTTAAAAAACGTCGTGTCTCACGCTTTTGGCAGTCATGAGCGTTGTGGCGAGTGGTGTCGCTATTCTAGCATGGGTGAAAAGTATCAGCACAAAGGCCTTCCTCATGGAAAGCCCTTATCGGATCCACAGCTAAAATCTGCACTTACTTCTGTCTTCACGAGATTCGCGAATAATTCTGACAAATTGGCACCGTGCGGTTCTAGCCAAGGCAACGAATCCTTTAACAGTACAGTTGCCAGCAAAGCTCCAAAATCGAAATACTACGGAGCGTCAGAGTCCCTCAATTTTCGAGTAGCTGCATCAGTTTGCCAAAAAAATATTGGAGTGACCTACATTGAACAGGTGATTATTTTAGTTGTACGAAACTCGCCTGTATTCAATCGATTTCTCATCCGTTCAACCGATTTGCAACTCCAATTTTATTTACTGCTATGTTCAAGATTTATAAAGAGCTGAATCTGTCGCCGAGCACAGTAAAATTCCGCGAATCGAAGGAAAATGTCAGAAAACGAAAAATCGAAAATTTACGGACTGTCGAAGCGAAACGAAGAAGACTGTTTCATAAGAAAAACCGATCAAGTAAAATGGCATCCGTACAGCGTCGCGAAGGAATTACGTATGAGACCGACAGCGGATTGAACAGTGTGTCTGGATTCATTGATGAGAGTCCTTACCAAGGTATCCTCTGCACTTACTCTTATAGACGCTGGTTTTCATGAACGGTCATCCCCAATATAAATGCGAAAAATATTTACTTTTAGCTGATACTTCCGACCACCAAGATGCGAAGATAGTAATTTTTGACTTGGAAACAACCGGACTGTCGAAGTCCTCAGAAATATGCCAGGTCTGTCACTATTGTGAAAGCTAGAAGGCGAAACACTTGACTCAGGTTTTCCTACACTTTCAGATAGCAGCTGTGCACGAGAAGGAAACATTTAATGCATATATTGTTCCAGCGGGAGGCATGTCTTCCAGGGCCGCAGAAGTCACTGGGCTTCAAATCCATGGGGGTGAGATGTTTTTGAATGATCAGCAAGTTGACACAACGCCACCTCAAATGGCATTCAAAAACTTCATTGCCTATTTACGGAGTATCGGAAATAGTATAATTCTCACAGCTCACAACGGATTTAGGTGAATTTCAGAGAATTAATTTTATTCATGCACTAACAGTAAAACGCTATTTTTTTTTATAGAATTTTAGGTCAAAGAAACGTTTTATATCGCACATTATTAAAGTCAAAATGCGTCTGATAATGGTCGAATATTTTATCGGTTATCATGATTTATGTTAGATTCGATGCACCGTTGATATTGCGACACATGAAAAAGTTCGGATTTCTTGAAGAATTTCAGTCTGTCGTAATAGGTTTCGCAGATACGTTGCATCTCTTTCGCAATTTACTTCCGAATCGGAAGAAAGAAAAGAAAAGGTATACCCAAACAGCTCTCGCGGAAGATCTCTTAGGGTCTGAGTCGATAGCAGGAGCTCATAATGCTGTTACCGACGTCTCAATTCTAAAAAGATTAGTTTACAGTAGCGGAATTACCGACGATATGATAAAGGAAACAATAAAAACGACCGGTGAAATCTTGCGTGCAGAGAATAATGCTGTCGTCCATGCACACAACAAAATCACTCTCGAAAGTTTGAAAGACATCTCGGCTGGCATGAAAACTAAAATGGCAAAAGCCGGCATCACATTGGAAATACTTGAAAAGACATTCGCTGATTTTGGACCGGAAGGGATTCGAATGCTGCTTTGCGAAGATGTTAGAGGCAAGCCTCGAGTAACGAAAAAAAATCAAGTACTCATGGCGATTGTGCAACAGCTCGAATAGAGCAAACTTCAAACATTAATTAAAGTGTATAATTTATCATAATATAAGTGAATAAATATTGTATGTATAACAATTTAACAATATTTGAATATTTTTTATTCATATATATGCTCAGTATATGTACCCTGCAATTTTATTCATTATTCCACTGGATTCTATCTTCCTTTGAGTCTCGAATTTTTCACTCTATGTATGGTAAAGGGAGAAGATAATATGTATAGGTAGAAAAAATAGAAGTTACCACAGATAATACAAGGCAAATAAAAAAGAAAAGAAATTGCAAAACAATCCTTTTTACAATTTTCGCAGAATTTCGGGCTAACATGTATCTGAAAAACAGTTCATTACTTACATAATGCAATACCACTAATTAATATCATTTTTTATTACATTTTACATGCCATAAAAAAATATTTTTTGTTACTAAGGGGCGCATTTTTTTCTTTCGCCTCGAGCGCCGAAATGTCTAGTCCCGGCTCTGACATACAGCGTTGCCAAATTTACCTCGCCACCATGACGGTACGAGTAAAGCAATATGCGATTGGATCCACTACTTATTTAACCTCATATATCAGAGCAAAACATTCGACAAGCCCTTATTTTCAAGGTACGTACGAAATCTGGAAACTTCAGGGAATATTTTAAGACATGAATAATGTATTCATCTGATCGCTAAGTACATGTATTATTCGTTGAAAACCTCGGCCGTGGCGATTTTCATCATTCTATCTTTCTCGTCCATTAGATATAAACAAGGATAGAATGACAATGGCACGCTCCGCGAACGCACATTTAGAATGACTTATTTCTTGTAAAGTGTCGGTAACCTCACCTGATTTTTCGTACACATGCCCCTTATTACTGCATATTTAACATATATCAAATTTAGGTACCTATCTAATACTTGGTCTCACGAAAGGACTACCTTAACTGAGTTATGACGTCACAAGTGAGAATTATCTGAGTTTTGATGTAAATAGAAAACAACTAATGTCTTATCCCAAAATGTTACAAATTTTGTTGCGCGCGACTGTCGATCGTCAACTATTATCCTCCACTAATGTCGAAGTAGAACGAACGTTTAAATTCGAAAATATATTTAAGATGTTTTTACGGTGCTGATTTTGGTATGAGACATATTTTATGCATAATGCACATTTTAATTTATTTTTCCTCTTTTTTATTTAATTTATAGTAATAATAATAATATGATATAGATTATTGCCTCCTACATTTGTTGCTCCACCATTCATCATGTTTGATAGTGATGACAGTTATAATGACAATAATAATTGTCAGCCCAGAAAAAAATATAAAACATGGCAGATGGACCAAAGCATTCCGGTATGTACACAACTGTAACCGTTAACAAACTCAGATAAAAATATACAAACAGTATAATTTTTTATTCAAATAAATTATAAGAGAGAAAGGTGTTATAATAGTTGGTCGAATTGCCCATGTTTTTATGTGGAACAAATCTATATATCAGAGCCGGGATTTAGTTGCACATTTCGGGCCGATTCCCGAGGCGACGCCTCCTATACCCCCACTACCGCTCGAGGCGCAGCGGCCGAGCCGCCGATCGCTCACGTGACGCGTCATCTCAGGAGCGTCGCGCGTGCTATAAGCATGATGAAACTGCAATCTCCCCCGAATAATATACCGATTAAAAAGTTAGTTATATAGACGGTTAGAATATGTAATTATAATTAGGACAATAGTTTCCGCGCCACCCATGGGATACTATTGCTGACGCGTTTTTTTTCAGTGGTTTTTCCAGTAGGCCTATTCCACTAAAAAGAAAAATAATGTGAAATATATTAATGCACGAAAGAACTAGCTCGCATTAATAAAGTTAATGATTTATCGTTTAAGTTTAAGGAAGAACGTTTATCGGTTTTATGATTTCCCTTTTCGAAAACGAGCATTCACATAAGAATGTTGATCCAAACATGAAAAAAATTCGAAGACCACAATTTTTAAGATTAGGGTAACTTGAATTATTTAAAATCTTAAAAAAGTCCGCCTCTTTTTCTAGACAAGTCTTGAGGGAAAGATCATTTTGCAAATCGCAAAGTTCCTCTTGAAAGTCTAAATTTTGTTCTTTGATTTCCGCAGTGAGAGGATATTTGAACAGACCAAGTCCCTTTTAAGACTTTCGAAGTCAGTAAAACGCGTGTCGAACTGACTTATTAATGAGTCAATTAAGTGAATGTTTTTTTAAATTACAGCTTGTGCTGTATTTTTCGAAAAGAATTTGGCAAGAGAGATAGAAATGGAAAATACCTTTTTTCAAATGATTTTTAAATAAAATTAATTTTCTATGAAATAAATCAATATGACTAATTAATTGACATATTGTTTGGTTGGCCTTTTGCAGCTTTAAAAATATTTAAATGATTGGTTACATCTGTGATAAGAGCGAGTTCACGAAGAAACTTCGTATTTACGAAGAGAGATTTAAATTTCCTACGTTAACTATACCGCGTGTCTATGCCGCGCATTCGATATGCAATTGTTTTGATTCCTTCTTGTTTTCCAACCGTTATTGTCGCTGGCAGATCACTTCGTGAAACGTGGGTATAAAGTGCGTGGATATAAACTCTTGTTATTCTTCGTTATTCTTATATCTTCGAAAAGTTATAAGGTAGGTTTTTTTGTGTAGTTTTTCCTTAAGTGTGCGTGCTAATGATTGTGTAATTTTTTTGTCAAATCAGTACGATGGCCAGTGAGCAAAAGTATGAACAACATTTTGATAAGAAATGGGAGGATAGTTTTTTTACACTTATTGGCAATCACACGGTGTGTATTTTATGCAAATATCAACCTACTGTTGTGAAAAAATTTGTCATTGAGAGACATTATAAAAAAAACATTCAGGTGAATATTCAAAATATGAAGGTCAAGA
Organism: Temnothorax longispinosus; assembly: GCF_030848805.1. Classification (NCBI taxonomy): domain Eukaryota; kingdom Metazoa; phylum Arthropoda; class Insecta; order Hymenoptera; family Formicidae; genus Temnothorax; species Temnothorax longispinosus. The sequence goes on along the minus strand of NW_027270014.1, from coordinate 310,713 downwards.
AAAACGTAATTTAATAGAGGGTTTAAAATTAATTTATCAGGAAAGTTTCAGTTCTAATGATAATTCTAATAATGCTAATTCTTCGGTAAAAGCTGTCACTGCATCATATGCTATTTCGCTTCTTATTGCCCAGCATTCTAAGCCGTTTATGGAAGGTAATTTTATAAAGGAATGTCTCATCGAGGCAGTAAAATCATTCGGCAATTCATTGACGCTTGTGAAGCTGCTAGCATTCCTTTAACTAAAAAGACAGTGGCAGCAAGAATTACTGATATTGCTTGTTCGATAGAAGAAAAACTAAAATTTTTGTTAGCCAGTTGTGCTTATTTTTCATTATGTTTAGATGAAAGCACCGATATGGACATGTGAGTCAATTGAGTATTTTTGCTCGAATTGTACAAAACGATTTTTCACATGTTGAGGAGCTCTTAGATTTTGTTCCATTACATGACACAACAACAGGTCTAGATATTTTTAAAGCCGTTGAACAAACTCTTCAAAAATTTGACACCAATTTTTCAAAATGTTCAGCCATAGTAACAGATGGCGCAAGAGCGATGACAGGTCAAAAATTGGTTTCTTCGGTCAACTAAAGCAGCGCAATTTAAAATTCCCCCTTATTCATTGTATTATTCATCAAGAAGCATTATGTGGGAAAGCTATAAAATTATCTACCGCCATGAAAACTGTTACAAAAATTATTAATTTAATAAAAGGCGGCCACAAGTTTCTTTCTCATCGCAAATTTCAACACTTTCTCGAAGAGCATAATGCAATTTATACAGATGTACCCCTACATTGTGAAGTCCGATGGCTCAGTGCTGGGAAATGTTTAGAGAAGTTTTTTGCGATAAGAAAAGAGATCTTCCTTTTCTTGCAAGAAATGTCTATTGCCAAAGATGATGACATTAAATATCTCTTCGAAGACACAGAGTTTCTTTGTGAACTCGCTTTCATCACCGATGTAACTAATCATTTAAATATTTTAAATTCAAAGCTGCAAAAGACCAACCAGACAATATGTCAATTAGTTAGTCATATTGACTCATTTCGTAGAAAACTAGTTTTATTTAAAAATCATTTAGAAAAAGACACTCTTCATTTCTACCCCTCTTGCCAGATTCTCTTCCAAGAATACGGCACAGTTTGCAATTTTAAAAAATATATTCAGTTAATTGACTCATTAATAACTCAGTTCGACACGCGTTTTACTGACTTTGAAAGTCTTAGAAAGGACTTAGTTCTGTTCGAAAATCCTCTCACCGCGGAAATCGAACAACAAAATGTAGAATTTCAAGAGGAACTTTGCGATTTGCAAAATGATCTTTCCCTCAAAACTCGTCCAGAAAAAGGAGCGGACTTTTTTAAGATTTTAAACAATTCAAATTACCCTAATCTTAAAATTTTGGTCTTCGAATATTTTCCATGTTCGGATCCACATACTTATGTGAATGCTCGTTTTCGAAAATGAAAATTATAAAATCCGATAAACGTTCTTCTTTAAGCGATAAATCATTAACTTCATTAATGCGAGCTAGTTCTTCTAACATTTCTATAGATATCCCATCTATTGTAAAATCATGTAAACGGCCTAGAAAATCGACCAATTAGTAAATGAGAGTGCGCAGTGATTACTTTATCATTCAAAGGAAAAAAATAAAAATACATATTATCTTTTCAGTGGAGTAGGCCTACTGGGGATACCACTTAAAAAAAAACGCGTCAGCAATAGTACCTCATGGGTGGCGCGGAAACTATTGTCCTAATTATAATTACATATTCTAACCGTCTATATAACTAACTTTTTAATCGGTTTATTATTCGGGGGAGATTACAGTTCCATCATGCTTATAGCACGCGCGACGCTCCTGAGATGACGCGTCACGTGAGCGATCGGCGGCTCGGCCGCTGCGCCTCGAGCGGTAGTGGGGGTATAGGAGGCGTCGCCTCGGGAATCGGCCCGAAATGTGCAACTAAATCCCGGCTCTGCTATATATAATGGCTGAAACTACTAATTATATATATAGAAAATATTTTACAAGATTTACTACAATTTATTTTGCTTTTTTCATAGGTTCCCTTGAGGACAATATCAAGATATTCAAATTTGTCTCACTTAAATGCAAATGCCATTGAAGAAAATGCAGGAGTCTTGCCAGAATCAAACTGTGAAAACATAATTGACATCAGTAATGCCAATGACGAAATAAATGACGATATTGCGTTAGAAAATTACATACTCAGCAATGACGATGATGATGATAGCAGTGTTACTGAACCAGATGATGATAATAATTAGGAGATATTTTCTAAACATGATGAACCTTCCATTTGTGTTTCGAGTAGTAATTCTGACAGCGATATCGATATTACTCAGAATTACAGTGAGAGTGATGAGGATGATGACACTGAACTTCGAGAACAGTCGATGGTTTATGAAAATAGTAGACAAACAACGGATGAAACGGTTCTATCACTTCTGCAATTACACGTAAAACATAAATTGACCAAAAACGCTTTGAAAGATACATTAAAAACAGTTTGTGATTAAAACAATGATTTTAAGCCTTAAACCATTTTAATCGGTTCAATAGAATTTTGGAGACGGCCCTGTCCCGGTTGACATGAAACGTCCCATATATATGTATGTTTTAATGTATATAATTTCAATAAATTTAAATTAATTGAGAAAACTATATATTTTTAATTAATTTATATATAAATTAAGAATCGATTTTTTTGTCAAAAATCTCATTTAAGCTTTTTTTACAGAATTAATATTATTATTTATATTTTATATAATGTTTAACATTTTGGGTGTAAAAATTATAATATAATGACGATTCGAGATAACGAAATTTTTATAAGTCCTACACTGACGAAATCCGCTCAGATCCGACAAGATCGGAAGAGATCTGATTGGATCAGCAACACAACTTTGTAAGCTAAGATTGGTCTTATATGGTGAGGTCAAGATATGTCTGGCTAGGTCTGGTCAGATCCGACAAGATCGGAAGAGATCTGATTGGATCAGTAACACAACTTTGTAAACTAAGATTGGTCTTATCTGGTGAGATCAAGATATGTCTGGCTAGGTCTGGTCAGATCCGACAAGATCAAAAGAGATCTGATTGGATCAGCAACACAACTTTGTAAGCTAAGATTGGCCTTATATGGTGAGATCAAGATATATCTAGCTAGGTCTGCTCAGATTCGGCAAGATCTGAGGCGTGATGTTTGCTCGTACCTCAGGAGATCTGAAGCAATCAGATAATGTCCGATTAGATCGGAAGAGATCCGATTGGATCTGCGATTCAATATCGAACGGCAGCAATGGTCAGATCTGGTGAGATCGGATTACATTTCAGCATATCTGGCTGCATGTGATCAGATATGGCCATGCAGATCTGGCGAAATAAAATTGTATCCAATCAGATCTGACTTTACTTGAATTTCAGATCTCGTTGTATCTCATTTTATCAAATCAGACATGGTCAGATCTCCTCCATTTTTTCCCGGGAATATGACTCTCATGGCACGGTTTTGTGCTACTTGCAGTCGATTCAGTTGCGTTTCACCCATGCCTACTAACATCGTTGCGCAATATTCAAAGTGAGGCGCTATGATAGACTTATACACAGTACATCGAGTGTACGCCGATATATCATTTCCTATTCTATTCAGAAAACTCACTTTTTTCCCTATTTTCTTTAACATATAATTACAGTGATTCTCCCAACGGAGTTTACTATCGATCATTACACCCAGATGTTTCGTTATCTCGACACGCTCAATTATAGTTCCATCCAAACTTTTTACTATTATGTTTGTTTTTATTTCTTTCCTTATACTTCTATCTTTTATCTTCTATCTTCTATCATATATTTGGTCTTATCTGCATTCATTTTTAACATATTCACATTCATCCATTCTTCAAGTATACCGAACACCATATTTAGTTTTATTTCTAATTCCTCACAACTTTTTCCTGTTACACTTGCGGTCGTGTCATCTGCAAATAATCTAAATATACTTCCCTCCGGATAGACTTTAACTATATCATTTATATACAAAATAAACAATAAAGGTCCTAATACTGATCCCTGTGGCACGCCATATACTGTCTCAATTATTTTAGAACATATATCATTGAATCCAACTTGCTGCTTTCTATTACTTAAATACGATATTATCCATTCCAGTACCACTCCTCTTATTCCATACTGATATAATTTTTCCACTAATCTTACCTTATCTATTATCTCAAACGCTCTCCTGAGATCCAGGAAGAGAGGGAGAGAGGGAGAGAGGGAGAGAGGGAGAGAGGGAAAGAGAGGGAGAGAGGGAGAGAGAGAGAGAGAGAGAGAGAGAGAGAGAGAGAGGGAGAGAGGGAGAGAGGGAGAGAGAGAGAGAGAAAGAGAGAGATTAAAGATTAAAATAAACGTGTTCTATTGTAATCAATTACAATTAGGTATAAATAATAGAAACATAAATATGAGTACCGTAATACTGACTCTGTGCTTTGCCACCAACGTTAATACATACGCAGAGTGCAGTGAATTATCTGTAGCAGCAGAATAATTTAAGTTGCGGTAAACCTTTTTTGTATTCTGCAAAATAAAGAGAATGTGACTTAAAAATATATACAAAAATAATGTGTTAAACTTTATTTTATAAATAAGGAAAGAAAAGGAAGGATTACTTTAGATTTAATCGATGTGGTTGAGATAGCCGGAGACGTAATAAAACAACGTACAATGACAAGAAAAAGACCGATACTGACCAGGGACTCGATTCTTTCAGCCATACGAAAAACTTCGTATATGTAAATAACGTTGCACGGTCCACTGATTGGTGTATAATTTACGATTTAAGCAGTATACACTAATCAATGTTCATACAGCGTTATTTTCGTATGCGTTTCAGAATCGGGCCACAGTACTAGCAATAGGTTATGTTTCACAAAAGGCATTGAGACCGATACAAATAAATATCTGCACTAGTTGCTCCCATTCTATCAATCTTCAATCTTTCCCAGTTGGGAGAAAACGAACGCAGCGTTGGGAAGTCTCAGTACTGCCAACTTTATTATTTTTCCCAACACCAGCCGAACCTATTTTTGAACGCACTAAATCTGTCTCCTGTAGTGTATGCGCTAGGGAGTTTCATCCGGGTTGTGTCAAATCATACTTAAGGCTGATCTATAATGTGCTCTTTGCTTTCTGTTTTTTTGCTCTTAACCTCTTTGCGACTATCTCGTATTTTGCAATTCCGTCGCGTAACGTGATGTTTCTTGTCTCTTCTGAAGTTCGTCAATTTTTATCTTAGGCGACAGAGAACAAAAAACATCGCGTTACGCGACGCAATTGCGAAATGCGAAATGCGGGATAGTCGCAAACAGGTTAAGAGCAAAAAACAGGAAGCAAAGAGCACATTGTAGATCAGGCTTTAGTCACGAAGGCTGCTAGTAACTGTTGTAAACTCAGCTGTCGAATATGCCGATCACAAGGGATGAACGCCGTACGTTTTCTGCTACCGTTCAGAGAGATACCGCGTCTGTTATTGTCGGTGCCGCACACTCTGGTGCGCTTGCACATCTTACTACGCATGACACTGCGCGCGATACTGCACATTGCAACCGACGCCAAAGAGCCTGTCAGCCGCATTGACACCTCTCAACTTGTTATTGAAGGCCAAGGCCGGAGACCAGATGTCAATGTAGCATGAGGAGACAGCGACCAAGGAGAGTGTGAAAACCAAGGCGGAGAGAAAATCCACAGATCCCCGTATCCACACATCCACTCCCCTTCCCGATAATGACAGTTCCGATAAGGAGAACGCAAGTTTCGATGCGGACATCACCATACCGTTGTCTGACAGCGACGAAGGAGTTCCGGTCGAGCAGCTGATCCAGTCGAGCCAGCAGGTCCAGTCCGATCTCTCTCGTGGTGGACCACCTTGGCGTGGTGAGAGGGCTCCCCGTTCGGATCCGACGGGCTATGTCCGGCGACTTCTGCTCTGCAGAAGTTGCTGCGGTGGCCCGTTGGTGAGGTGCGGGGTCTAAGAGTCCACCCTTCCTGCTGCCGGTCTACGGACCGGAGTGGCGGGAAGAATAGGAGCCCGGCAACTCCCTCAGGGACTGGCCTTTGGGTCGATCCCAATCGCTGGTAGGGGTTGGCGGCCCTAACTTCAATCGCCCGGTCGGCCGGGACCGATAGGGAGAAGTTTCTACTTCTCTCACCGACCTAGAGGAAGGAAAACCTCGATTAAAAACCACGGGGTGGGTCCCGAATCGCCCGACCATTGCACGCCGGTGCTCCGGCAGGTCGGGGGATTCGGGTCGTCCCGGGCCGCTCGAACGTATTTCGAGGTCGGGGTCGGGGCGACCTGGGTGAGACCCGTCGGACCGCTCGGACATCTTCCGAGGTCGGGGCCGGTGGGTCTAGCTGCCGGACGTAAAGGCCGGCAGCGAGCAGGATTGCCCGTTGGTCGGTGCTCGGCCGGGGGTGTCTGTTGCTTTCTCCTGCGGGCGGCGGGGGGCTGGGATCGGGTTCGCTCGGCCGGTCCCCTCGTCGTTCGTGGGGGGGGGGTGGCGGGGGCTCTCGCGCTGGGGTCGACCGCGGGTGGCGCCTCAGGGGTTGGGGGCGGCCTCCGGGAGGACTCCCGGGGGGCGTCTTCGACACGGGTGTGGCGAGCCCGGGGATTCCTGAGCTCGGGCAGGCTGGGCTCGTTAGTCGCGGTAGACAACCAGCCTAGGGGAAGGACACCCCGATAATAAATCACCTAAAAACTTATGGATAATGTCACTTAAAAGAGTAAAATCCCTGGGGTCGGATCCCAGGGGCCGGCAGGTGGGAAGTAGAGTCCCGGCTCCCCGCAGGTCGTCAACCAACGACGGGCTGCCCGGCGGGTTCACTGTGAGCCCGTCCGGCGAAGATACTATCGCAGCGAATAAGAGAGGGAAGACTGGCGCATCCAGGGTTCCTCTGAGGAAACTCGGAGGCCCGAAAAGCGCCAGTGAGAGGAGTGTTCAAGGAACATCTCGAGGTGTGAAACTCCCTGAGACTCTACGAGCGAACCTCTCCATTAGGATTGGAGACGGAGATGGAGACAGCGCTGCCGCGGCTCTCCTGAGGAAGAGGAAGGAGGAGGAAAAGCTGATGCAGAAAAGTGCGGACTTCCTTGCCGGAAAACACGGAGCGGAATCCTCAAGCTCAGCGGATGACGCTGAATCTGCGGTGGAACTGGACTCGGACCAGGACGGGGAGTTCGTGAAGAGTCCAGAGGAGGACGAACAGGCACCGGTCACACGTGCTTCAAGGATTCTTAAGAAGAACCCAGTGGGAAGACCGCCAATGACTAGGGAATACTATAAAAAGCAAGCCCGGTTGGCCAGAGAGGAAGTCGAGAAGGAGAAGCAGAGACTCCGTGATCTGGAGGACCCCTCGGTATCGGCTGTCCTCTCTGCTGGAAGGAAGGCCCGAGAAAAGCAGTTACTGCTTCAGCTGAAGTTGGCACCGACCAATGACCTGCCCGGAAGAATTCTGGAGACCGTTCGAAAGGTGGATAACGTCTGCGCATCGGCGACGGGGCTAAAAGGAACCGACGTGGGGCATTTAAACGATGCTGCTGCTACAGTTACGGCAGCAATCGCGCGCCTTGTCGGCCGCATGAATGGCGACGAGAATCAGATGGCCCGCGACGCTGAAATGGAGGAACTCCGTGCCCAGGTCACGGCCCTGAAAGAGGACAACAAGAAGCTCCGTGATATGGTGGAGAAAACGTTGTCATCCAGAAAGGCCAGAAGGGAGGAACAGGCGGATATTGAAACGATGGACACCACCTCCCCTCCGAGATTTCCAACACGCAACATGTCCCCTATTAGAAAAACAAGAGGAGTAAACGAAAGGGCAATATCTGACTCTTCTGAAAAGGACGAGGACGAAGAAGAAAGGAAGGACAAGGAGGCCACAGAGGCCAACAGGAGGCGAGTCCTCTCAGAGATTGCTGCGGAGGGAATGCCGCCGGTACATAGACCACCAGTCGGTGGGAAACAAGCATTGCTGGAGGGGGCCGTCTTACCTGGACAACCGTCGCAGGTAACTCGGGCAACCCAGGAAGACAGACTGCTGAGTACCCTCACAACTCGAGTTGAGGGAATGTTCGCAATCCTCGCGGCGAACCTAGCGGCCAGCCTGGGAATTGTAATGCCGATCAATTGACAACCAAATGGGACGAACGGGCCACTAACCGCGAGGGAGGCTTCTTCAGCCTCAAGGGAAGTGGCCAATGTGAAAGGTGATAAAGGCGACCAAGCCACAGGCAATATGGGCAAGGGCAAAGGAGCGAAGCCTGGGCTCAAAGCCAAGGCCAAGCCTAAGCCCAAATCAAAACCGGGGCCGACGTCGGCACCCACATTTGCTGCAATAGCAAAAGGGAGCAATACCGGCAATAAAGCCGGAACCGCGAGAGAAGGAAACACACAGCCCGGCAACAGGAAATTGGCGGGTGGTAGCAACCCTGCCCCCGGTAAAACCGCCTGCCCTACTGGTCAAACAGCGTGAACCGCGGTGGACAGGAGGGGGAGGGCGATCAAGGGTGGGACACAGCCAACGGCAGGCGGAAGCAAGGCGGGCAAAGGGGCTCCCCCCAAGCCAGCCAACAAACCGGTCGTGACTAATAAGAAGGTGGGCAAGAGGAAGCTGCCAAGGAGTTCGGCGGTTACCCTGACGAGCCTCGGGGGTAACTACGAAGAGCTCTTGAGGGAGGCCCGCACCAAGATAAACCTGGGCGAGCTTGGGTTCACGATGGGCCTCAAGCCAAAGAGGGCGCAGACCGGAGCCCTCATTATCGAGGTTCCCGGCCAAGGAAATGCGGCCCTGGCGGACGTCCTGGCGGACGTCCTGGCGGACAGACTCGCCAGATTGTTCGAGGGTCGCCCAGGAGTAAAGGTCACCAGACCAATTAAGACCGGTGAACTCAGAGTCCTCGATCTCGAGGACTCGGTGAAGGAGGCTGAACTGGCGACAGCGGTGGCGGAAAAAGGAGGGTGCACGCCTGAACAGGTCCAAGTGGGTTCCATACGTCGTGGAACCAATGGACTCAACACGGCGTGGATCAAATGCCCACTTGCAGCATACAATACTATCCAGAAGAATAATAAGCTGCAAGTGGGATGGTTTATGGCGAGGGTACAGGCGCTTGAGCAACGCCCCTCCAGTGCTTTAGATGCCTGGAGGGTGGGCACGTGCGCGCGCAATGCGCTAGCACGGTGGACCGTAGCACACAGTGCTACCGTTGCGGTAGCAAGGACCACTTGGCGCGGAACTGCGGAGCGACCCCTAACTGCCCTGTTTGCGCGGACAAGGGGAAACCGGCGGGGCATCGTGCGGGCGGCAGAGCCTGTGCCTCCGCCAAAAGTAAGGCAAGGCCGAAGATGGCGACAGGACCGATCACAACGAGGTCTACAATGAACAAAGGCGATACGGAGATGGAAGTGGAGGAGGAGCCCGAACCCCCCGTCCCGTCCACTCCCTAAGATCACCAACATCAAAGAGGCGGCCTTCCCGATTGTTAATAAACAACCGGTGAAGAGATCGGCCCCAGCGGCTGATACTAGCGGAGAGCCAGGGAAAAGACCTCTGGCCCAAAGAAAAAGGAGGATCAGGGAAAAGAAAGGTGCGAATCAGCAGACACAACAGCCGTCGCTACCACTACCAACCTCGGATCCGTTACGTGGTACGTCCCGCGAACCCGATGCTGTTGGGGGAAGCGAGGATGTCCAGTTCATAGAGGAGACCAGCGTGGAACGAGCGGCACCGGAGCAGATGCCTCTACTGCCGACGCCCGCCCCAATAAAACCCAATCCGGGGCCAGATGAGGTGAAAAAGCGGCCTGCAGATGTTCCCCCTGAAGGGACAGGAGATGATGCGAAGAGCGAGGACTCCGAGGAGTACTAAAAATGCCTTCCTCGCACAGATTTCTACAGGCCAACCTGAATCGCAGTCCCGCCTCGCGGGATGTATTTTTACACGCGATGGCGGAGCGGGGTTGTAGTTTAGGAGTGGCTGCCGAGCCGCCCCAAAGATCCTGTTACTTTATATAATAATTATCGAGTATGCAAGAAGCATTTTACCAATCCAATGTTTTTAAATTTTGAAAAAACACGATTACACAGCCACATGCCATTCCATTTTTTACCGAAAATATTGGTATATACATATATTAAATTTTTACAGTATTATTCTCACGTAACAGTTTATAGCACATCATAGTATATTTCTTTATTGAGATAACAGTTATTTGAATATTACAGATTTATTAGATGATATAACACATGTAAAACCATCAACTTCAAATTCAAATATTATGATTTCCTTGGGAAACGAAATATTGGATAAGGAAGTAGATAATTCTTCAAGTATGTTTATAATCTGTTTATAAAAACGTCTTATATTACAAAAATGAGTTTTGCTTCTAAAATGTTATAAATACAAAGTACATAAATAACTATAAAATTAATTTTTTAAATATTATTCTTACATAAACACTTTATAGCATATCACAGCATATTTCTTTATATTGAGATAATAGTTATTTAAATATTACAGCTTTATTAGGTGATATAATGCATATAGAACCATCAACAAGTTCAAATATTATGAATTTCTTGGAAGACAACTCTTCAAGTATGTTTATAATATAAAAACGTCTTTTAATATACAAGTTTTACAACTTATAAAATGTTATAATTGCAAACTACATTAAATTACATTAATACCTAAAAGAAGGAAAAAAAGATGTAAACGTACAAACACCGTTGTCATTATCATCAACATCACCAAGGAAATGTAAAATTCAAAAGAAGTTAAAGAAGTCTGAAAGAAAAGTACAAAAATTAGAAATCCTGTTAAAGAAAAAAGAAAATATGGAAGTAAATATGGATATGTTAGATAAGGCAGTAGATACATTTTTTCCACAAAAAACAGCAATTTTTTTTAAAAGAACAAGCACGTCTGTTTCAAGTAAATGCCAGAGGTAGAAGGTACAGTTCTGTTTTTAAACAATATTGTTTATCTTTATACTTCTCCAGTCTTAAAGCTTATAAAGATTTAGCAGTTTCCAAATTATTTTGTATGCCTGATCCTCTTACATTAAACCGATTTACGCATACCTTTTATTTCACTCCAGGCATTCAAAATATAGCATTTGATATATTAAAAATTAAAACTGAAACAATGAAAGAAATTAATAAATATTGTGTTCTATGTATGGACGAAATGTCTTTAAAAGCACATTTGTTTTATAATTCAACAAGAGATAAAGTTGTAGGTTTTCAAGATATAGGGTTAAATAACATATATAACGAACAATGTTTACCTTTATGTAGTGTGGCTGTAATGGTAGTCAGAGGTATATGTCAATCTTGGAAACAACCATTGGCATATTTTTTTTCAAATTCAACTATTGCAAGTTCTTATTTATTAAATATTTTACAAGAAGTTATAATAGGTTTAAGAAATATTGGTTTAAGAGTTTTATGTGTTACCTCAGATATGGGTTCTAATTTTGTAAAGTTGTCTCAGTTATTAGATATTAATATTGAAAAACAGTACTTTGAAAATAATAATCAAAAAATATTTTATATGTTTGTACCACATTTATTAAAAGCAACGAGAAATAATTTATTAAGACACCATTATATGGATGGTGACAAAAGTACATCGTGGCAATACATAAATTATTTGTATAATATTGACAAAAATAAGCAATATCGTATTGCACCTAAATTAACAAATGCACATGTTAATCCTAACAATTTCCAGAGAATGAAGGTGAAATATGCTACTCAGGTTTTAAGTGCCACTATGTCAGCTGGTTTTAAAACATATATAAGTTTAAGCGTATTACCTGCCAAAGCTACATTTACAGCAGAGTCTCTAGATCGTCTTAACAAATTATTCGATATTTTAAATGCTTCTACGCTTTATAATAGTAATCCTAACAAAACAGCTTTTACAAATTCAAATGAACAAAATCTTTTTTTAAATGACACATTATCTTTTCTTCAACGTATAAAAGTAATTAATAAAGCTGGAAAAGATATCACACGTTCAATAACATCAATTAAATGTTGGATTATTACAATTAAATCATTACTTGAATTGTGGAAAGAATTAGCTCAATCTCAGAGTCCTATAAAATTTTTATTTACAAGACGGTTTAATCAAGATGCTTTGGAAAATTTCTTTGGTGCTGTTCGTACTCAACATGGCAACGCTTTTAATCCTACTCCAATACAATTTTATTATTCATTTAGAAAATTATTTTGTGTAAATTTTTGTCAGGTTAATACAGGAAATTGCGAAATAGATAAAGATGAAATATTAGTAAAATGTACAAACTTTCGTGAAACACATGTGCTTGAAATCCAGACTGCGATTGATAACAATATTTCTGTTAATAAGGAAATAGATAATTACGAATATCGCAATATGCCAATAGTGGAAGAAAATGCATTTACTTATATTTGTGGATATTTATTAAAACGTTGTTTCGTAAAGCATACATGTGAAACATGTAAATTACTTTTAGAAAAAAATAGTGATATAAATACCTTAAAATTATATAGTTACTTTAAAGCATATAATAATACAAAAAATGCGTTTGGTCGTTTGCTTATTCCAAGTTCTATATTCAAACGGTATATTAAAGAATTGCATACAAAATTTTTTGAAAATTTTTCTATTATTAAACAACCTAACGTAGTGCGAACTTTTATAAATATTCTTTCAAAAATAGAGTTTTCTCATTCATGTTCAAATTTTCCGATAAATTATTTAGTTAAACTTTATATTAGAGTTCGTATATTTTATACTTTGAAATTTATTAACCGCGACTTTAAAGAACAAAGGAAACATAATAAAAAAATAACAATTTTACAACACAAATAAAAATTTATTAATTTTTATAATATTAAGCTTTTAAATTAATTATTGTTAATATTAATTATGTATTGTTAATACTAATTATATTATATAATGCATTTCAAAATTTATATTTTACTTCCAATGTAAATAAAGTGTGTATTTTTTACTTACAATGTAAAAAATGTGTATTATTTACTTAAAATATGAATAAAATGTGTCGGGACATTTTTGCTTCAAATATTTAATTAATATAATGTTTCTTATATTTTTTTCATTTCTTATATAATTATCACAACCGGTTTCAATTATTCAAATAAAGCGCGCATGTATTTTTTACTTATGTACGTGTGTTGTGACATTTTTGCTTCGAATATTTAATTAATATATTTCTTATATTTTTTTCACTTCTTATATAATTATCAAGAGGTTTCTAGTAAGCGGTTCAAATAAAACACGATCAGGCAATCAACATCATGGCGGACGTTTGCCACGAAGAACAATAGATCCGACGTGGAGTGAACCTACTGTTCTTACTTATACTGTGATATAAGAGCCTCCTTGGAAAGGTTCCTGCCCTGCCAGGCTATAGTGGCCGGGGACTTCAATGCGAAGTCGGCATTGTGGGGTTCCCCGGTCACCGATGGCAAGGGCAGGAGACTAGAGAACTGGGCGGCGGGCCTCGGATTAATTATTTTAAATACGGGGAACGTCCAGACCTGCGTAAGACATCGGGGGGGGGGGGGTCGATTGTCGATTTGACGTGGGCGACCCCCTCCGTCGCGCGCAAGGTCAGAGAATGGCGGGTGGCCGAGGAGATCGAGTCCATCTCGGACCACCTATTCATTGAGCTGGACCTCCCGGCCACCCCCCCCCCCGGAGGTCCGGGCCTGCTGCAGGGAGGCGGAACAACGCTTTCCTCGTTGGGCCCACAGGAGGATAAACGCCGACATGCTACGGAGACGTCCATCCACGCCTCCCTGTGGGTCGACGACTTCACCGCTTTAGTGGCTGAAGAAGACGTGGATGGGGCAGCGAGTTGGATTGGGAACGTCATGCACGCGGCGTGTGACGCCAGTATGCCCCGGTCCAAGCCCCATCCACGCAAGGCGGCGTATTGATGGACGGAGGAGCTCGCCATGCTAAGGCGCTCCTCCGTCCAGGCGAGGCGTCGCTGGCTAAAAGCCAGGAGAACTGGGCGACAGCGACGATTGGAGGCAGCGGGAATGGAGTACTGCGCCGTCAAGCAGCTCTATTCCAACGCCATTAAACGGGCCAAGGACCGCGCATGGCAGGAGCTTTTGGAAGCCCTGGATGACGATCCGTGGGGGCGCCCATATAAGTTAGTTCTCAATAAGCTAAGAACCTGGGCGCCCCCGACTACGAAGGCCATGGACCCCAAATTCCTAGAGGAGGTTGTAGGGACACTCTTCCCGGATGACGTAGAAGAGAGAATGTTCGGGGGTCCCGCTCCACTTACAGGAGTGGAAAGAGAAGTTCGGGCTCGACATAGACGACCTGAGGGAGGCCGCCAAGCGGATCAAGTCAGGGAAGGCTCCGGGGCCAGACAGAGTTCCTGGAAAGGCGTGGGTCCTGACAACCGGGGAGCTGGCCGAACGCCTGTGCGAGATCTTTACCAGGTGTCTTAAACACGGCCGGTTCCCCCGGCCCTGGAAGACGGCTCGTCTGGTCCTTATCCCAAAACCGGACAAGCCTACCGACCAACCATCGACTTACAGGCCGATATGCCTGTTGGACGATATCGGGAAACTTTTCGAGAGGATCCTCGCTGACCGAATCGTCCAGCACCTGTCCCGGACCGGGCTTGACCTATCGCAGGCCCAGTTTGGCTTCCGGGAGGGCAGATCGACTGTGGATGCGATTGAACGCATTCGGGCCCTCTTGGAGGCAGCGATGGAGGCCGGCAGGGTAGTGTTGGGCGTTAGCTTTGACGTTGCTAACGCCTTTAACTCCCTGCCATGGCCAATAATAAGGAGGGCGCTCCTATACCATAGAGTCCCTCCTTATCTCACAGCGGTGGTCTATGATTACCTCCGGGACAGGAGGCTGTTATATACCGACCGTGATGGGGTCGTAAAGGTCAGGTTGGTCGTGCGGGGGGTTCCACAGGGGTCAGTACTTGGCCCGCTTCTGTGGAACCTGGAGTATGATTACCTCCTCCGGATCGCCCTCCTCCCAGGATGTTGGTTGAACGGTTTCGCCGATGATACCTTCCTGGGAGTCGAGGGCGACACTTGGGACGAGGCCCTAAGAAAGGCGAACGTTGCGGTGAGGGCGGTGGTGGCTACAATGCGCGAGATGGGCCTTAGGGTGGCTCCCCAGAAGACGCAGGCTGTGTTCTTTTATCCCGCGGTTGGAAAAATCTGCGATCGGCGCGGCCGATATGTTAGCAGGAAGCGCGGGAGACCACCCGCGGCCCATATAAACGTGGAGGGCACCCGTGTCGTTGTGAGGGCCAGCATGAAGGTGCTGGGCCTCTGGCTGGATAGCAACTAGAGCTTCGGCGAGCATTTCACTCGCCTTACTCCCAGAGCCACTGGTGTGGCCAATAGCCTGGCCAGGCTTATGCCTAACCTGGGAGGGGCGAGTGGTCGCGCTCGCCGATTATACGCCGCGACCGTGCAGGCAGTGACGTTATACGGCGCCCCAGTTTGGGCGTCGGTAACGGAGAGGTCACGACCGATCCAGGCGAAGCTAGGCCGGATCCAGCGTGTCGTGGCCCTCCGAGTGTCGAGGTCATACTGCACGGTCTTGCATCCGGCGGCTACGGCCCTGGCAGGACTCCCCCCATTGGTGCTTGCAGCCCGGCAATATGCCGTGGTACACAGACGTGTAAGAGCGCTGCAAGCGGGGGGAGCTGGTATTAACCTGCCCAGAGCGCGTGTAGCAATTAGGCTCCAGGAGAAGATGGCCCTAGTGGAGAGGTGGAAGAACTACCTCGAAGACCCCACCCTCTTCGGGAGAAGGACCATCGATGCCATCCGACCCTGCTTGGCGGACTGGCTAAGCAGTCGGCGATACGGGCTGTCGTATCATTCTGTACAGGTGCTCACCGGACATGGATGCTTCGGCGGGTACCTGTGCAGAATAGAGAAGGAAGCCACCACGGCTTGCCATCACTGCGACGGGGAAAAGGACACGGCACAGCACACGCTGGAGAGTTGTCCAGCGTGGAGTGTGCAGCGCCGTGTCCTGGTTGACGCTATAGAGCAGGATCTCTCCCTTTCGGCGGTTGTGGCGGCAATCGTCGGGGGGGGAGAAGAGAAATGGAGGGCATTCCTGGCCTTTTGTGGCCAGGTAATGTCCTCCAAGGAGGAGGCAGAAAGGATTCGACGGGGGAGGCGGCACCGCCTTAGCCTCCCCATCGAAGAACTCCTTCTCAACCCGATATCTTCGGCGGGCCGGAGGGAAATGGTAGAGGGCTCGTCCCGTGCCCTACCCTTCCCCCGCCAACCACAGTTGCCATTGACGGTGGCCAGTACCGCATGAATTGCGATAAGAGAGGTGCTGCACCTCCAGGCCCTGCGCCCGACGAACGAGGGGGTTTGGAGGATGGGGGTTCGATGTACCGGCTGGTGAACGGACACCGAACTAAACTCCCAACAACATCAGGAGGAGTGGCGGTGTGGGTGGTGCCTGCGCCCGCCACTATTAGATCAAAGGCTCTTCAAGCCACCGAGCCTTAGGCTCAGAGGTATAGGCCCATCGGGCCTGGCGTCGGGGGTGCTCCGGAAGTAGTAATAACAAGTTCCCGGTCACCCCCAATAGGCGCAGAGACAGGCACTCATGGGGTTTTAGTGAGTAGGTTGCGTTCGCCACCTACGTGACGGACGTGGAATCCCACATTCCCCTTGCTCCTCTCACCAGGGTCGTGGTGGATGGCGTCTCTGTGGAGGTTAGGGCCCAGATCAAGTACCTGGGCCTCACCGTAGATGGGCGATGGAGCTTCGGCGAGCACATAGCTCGTCTTGCTCCCCGCATCGAGGGGGTCGTGGCCTCCCTGGAGAGACTTCTGCCCAACGTGGGTGATCCGGGGGGTCGCGCCCGTCGACTATTCGCGGGGGTGGTGAGTTCCACCGCCCTCTATGGGGCGCCCATATGGGCGGGGAGGGTCACCGCCAATCGCACGCTGTGCAAAGAACTGCGCAGCGTGCAGCGGCAGGTGGCCCTCCGGGTAGCGCGGTGCTACCGCACCGTGTCGTACGAGGCGGCCACGGTCCTCGCGGGCCTTCCGCCTCTGGAGCTAGTCGCGGAATCGTACGCGTTTGTGTACGAGCGCATGCGCCAGCTCCATGCGGAGGCAAGGGGTAGAGGTGACGTGCTCGCCTCTAGCGTGCGCGGTGCGCTAAAGGCACGCGCCGAACAGGCCATGCTCGCGAGGTGGGCGGAGCAATTGACCGCCCCAGGGCTGTCTAATCGGACAGTGGGGGCGGTCGCTCCGCTCCTTCGCGAGTGGCTCGAGCGGTCAAGGGGGGGGTCTCCTTCCGGATGGCACAGATGCTCACCGGGCATGGTTGCTTTGGTGACTACCTGTGTTGGATCCGGAGGGACCCCACCCCGCAGTGTCAGCACTGCGGAGATAAGCTGGACACGGCCCAGCATACGCTTGCCGTGTGTCCGGCGTGGGGAACTGAGCGCGCGGCGCTCGAGGCCCAAATAGGGCAGGCCTCTCCCTCCCGGCGATCGTGAGAGCGATGCTGGGGGGAGGCGAACTGGAGGGCCTTTGCTTCCTTCTGTGAGGTCGTCATCTCACAGAAGGAGCAGGCTGAGCGGGAGCGCAGGGGGAGGTACCCGCGGCAGGGCGCCAGCCGCCGCCGCCACAACCTCCCCCACAACCGTCTTTTAGAGGCGGTAAAGTGGCAACGGGGTAAGTGGGGGGCCCCCGGGTGATGGGCGTGATGGCAATCGCGCCCGCCCGGGACCCCTACCGAGCCAATAGAAGGGGCGGGAGACCTCCGGACGGTGGGCGCGGTGCAAACCGCGCCCGCCCGGGGCCCCCGCGTAAACCGCGCACGGATCGCGCAACGCATCTGCGCGACTACGTGGCGTTGCTACAGCGTCGCGGAGAGAGCGGATGACGGGGAGGTGGGGCGGGCGCTTAACCGGGTTTAAAAGCCGTGCGTAGCGGCTCCCGGCTCCATAGACCGACGGAGTACACCGTCGGTTCCGCCCGCCCCACCATCCCCCTGTGATAGCATCCGGATATGAGAGAGGGCTGTCGCCCGTGATGCGTGCGCATGGCGCGCACCAGCGCCGCGCACGTGGCACCACGGGCATCGGCCGGGGAGAGGGAGGGAATGTGGAGTGGGGATAGTGCTCCACTTCCCTGATGCCTCCCAGGAGTTAGGCGACGGAGTCGGAAGTGGTGTCCCCGACCCGTCGCGGAGTAGGAAGGATTCCTAAAAAATATTGGGACTGTGGGGGGGAAAGGTACTTCCCGATTGGGATACCGTCTTTTCATCTCCAGGGATTAACGGCGCGGGGGGTGCCCGGAAGCATGCTGCTCAGCAATTCCCGAGCACCCTCCAGCTAAGTGCCAGAGGTGAACACCCGCAGGGGTTTTAGTTGGTAGGCCCGCATACGGGAGAGTCCCACATAACCCCGGCCCTAACCCGGGGCTGGGGTATGCGTAAAGCATTTCCCCTGCGATAAAAAAAGGGAGGCCGATTGTCAGGCGAGTCGCGCTGTGGTGGGAGCGGCGCGACGCCTCGCGCTCGTCTTCAGCGGGGCTCGGCTCCTGTCGGCGTTCGTCGGGTAGGCCCCGGTGCCGCGTCTAGCCCGCGCACACGGGGCATGTGGGGTATTTAAAAATATGGGCGCACCGCGCTTTTGTCTTCGCCCGACTGATAGTCGGGCGGTTTCAAGAAGGATGCACCGTTACAATGCATCCCTATTCGTTAATATATCCTATATAAAGTATATGGCGGGAGGGGGGTAATGACGCGCTTTAAATAGTTAAATACAAAATATCTGGTTTAATAAAAATCACAACTTTAAAATAATACATTCAATTTTAATTATTTATTGGATTCATATTAAGATCTAACATAAGGTTGCCAACAAAGCTATATTTTTGTCAGCAACTTTGTCGCTGTCGCTATCGCTATCGCTATTGCTATTGCCTATTGTACAAGAGGCTTAAGATTGCCGGGAAAATCAACTTAAATAAGGTGATTTATCAAAATGACTATTTAGCATTGGGAAATATGCATAATAACCGGAAAATGTGATTAATTCTTCTTTGTTAATCATTTTGACCGAACAAATTGGGAATTATGCATATTGCCCGGCCATTATGCATAATTCCCAATTAATCAAATTGCCCGTAACATATATATTTTATATATATCAAGAGACACGGTAGTGTCTCGCGCCAAGTACACGCGGAGCGAGACCGACCGTGACTCTTTTACGCGACGCGACGAGTTGCGAGTACTCGAGATGTTGAGATCTCATATAACGAGTGAACGGATCAAGTTCTAAGTAGGCTTGATCGATAGCTTGGGTCGATTTACAAATAAAAGTGTTTTTATTTTTCCGCTACGTGCCCTACGAACGGAGATATTGCGACGCAAAGTCCAAATGTGAAAATTTTATATTAAGATACGTTTACGTCGTCGTCGTCTCTCAATATGTCATATATATATATATATCAGAGAAATGTAACTTTCATTACTTTCAACGGTAGATGGCTCTTTCTTGTTTCCCGATAAGTAGCGCGCGCATTATTATCGATCTAGTAGGTAAATTAGGTCGATAGACTTATCGGTCAGGAGGAAGATTTCTATTTAGGTAAATTAGGTATTATCAATCCAGCGAGTAAATCCATTCGAGTCGATATATCGATATATGTATGTTGTACGTGTGCGTGTGCGTACTGCGCTTAGTGCAGTCAGTGCGTTCAACGCGCTGTCAGTCAGTTATTATAACCTAGAAATAATGACGATCGTGACCGTCGCCGCGTGATAGATAGTGAAATATATATTGACGGCAGGGAGTTGATACCGAGAAGATCAAGGAGCCCCCTAATTATTTAGAATACACGCTGCACCTCGAATATCAATAAAATTATGCTCATTCGACGCGTTTTGACACAAAACCAATGGATCTGGCAGCAAAATGCGGCGGTCTGTCCTGCGAAGCGAGATATTTAGCGTTAAAGTTGACGACTCTCAGGTTAAGAATCCGATGTGATGTAGCGACCATGAACATGCCCCGCGGCCACATGCGCATGCTCCGTGGTCACCTGCGCAGCGACGTACTTTAACGCTCAACTTCGGATCGTTATTTACAATCTCCAAATCTACTAATGTCGTATTCAGTTAAGCAAATACATAAGGGTGCATCCCGATGGAGAAAGAATAGCGGAACGGAACAGTAACGGAAAAGAGATATGGTGGGGGGTTAACCAATCAGAGTAGTTCCGTTTCAATTCCGTTCCGTGTTATAGTGAGTGGGTTCCCCATGGCACGGAGCTGTTACGGAACGGAAAAGAAACAGAAAAATTTATAACCCTGTTGAAAAAATCACGTAACTCTGTAACATAACAAAATCATGTAACTGTGTGACGTAACAGAGATACGTAATTTGCTACGTATCAGTTTCGGACGTTTTGTTACGTAACAAAATCATGTATCTCTGTCACGTAATGAAATCACGTACTTTTTCCTAAATGCAGGATTTCTCTTTTTTAGTATTATTTTGAGTTTCAGTGTTAAATTGTAGTGTCATTTCAACTAACTCTTCTGCACGAGTTTTCTACTAAAAATTGCTTTCATGTAAATCAAGTCAAAATTGTCCTATAAATAATACAAACTCAGTTAACTCGGTTTTGCGGACAGTAATCTTTAATTTTATGATTTATTTGACCAATAAATTAAGTATATTAAATGTAGTATTTATGGTACTTATAATATATATATTTTACAATATGCATATGAGTTTGAAGTTTGCACCGCTGGAATACAGCGAACAAATCTCAAACCTTTATTATTATTTTATTAGGACAATTTTGACTTGATTTACATGAAAGCAATTTTTAGTAGAAAACTCATGCAGAAGAGTTAGTTGAAATGACACTACAATTTAACACTGAAACTCAAAATAATACTAAAAAAGAGAAATCCTGCATTTAGGAAAAAGTACGTGATTTCATTACGTGACAGAGATACATGATTTTGTTACGTAACAAAACGTCCGAAACTGATACGTAGCAAATTACGTATCTCTGTTACGTCACACAGTTACATGATTTTGTTATGTTACAGAGTTACGTGATTTTTTTCAACAGGGAACCTATCCTGTCAAAAGCAGTTCGCGAATAATAAGTGCTTGGCAGTAAATCGATCGCTTTTTTTGCAAATAAAGAGCAATATGTCGTCATTGGTAGGTATTATATGTGAAAATAAAATATATATGTTAATATGTTAATGCTAATTAACATGTATGTGATATATTTGATTAATTACTAGAAATTCAAATGTGGATATTGTCGCTGGGTTGTTTGATTTGACAAAAACGGGCAAATTTCACATCATCCTTGCTTAGCAAATCATACAGAATTAATAATGAATAAAGATCGAAATCTCTTTATAAATGGTATGCATATTTGTGTACAAGAGAGGCAATATATATATATTTAATAAATTATTTTATTTTTTTAAATAAAATTGTCATTCAATATAACTAATAATGGTTAGAATATGTAACTGTAAGTATTACATAAATTTGTTGTAAGACTAAACCTGAACTTTTTAGATTCTGTAGAAACACACGTCGAGAATGAGAATAATCAAAACAGCACTGCCTGTGTAGATGATAATAATCTTATTCCTGTCATCAATGACAATTCTACGTCACTGTCTCCAGTCTCTCCGGCATCATCAAAATCAAGAAGTATAAATTTCAGCGTTTATTATGTGCAACTTTTATATTAGCCAATAAATAATGATTTATATGCTTGCCAATAAATAATTTATATACTTCTTTGTTGCAGAAAGAAAGAGAATTGATTTAGAGAAATATGACGAAGTTTATGAAGATGAGTATGACGGTATATCAGAGTCTCCAATCCTTACTAATATTATAGAAAATAAATACTCCAAAAAAAGGATTATATTTATAAGAAAACTATTATTAATAAATAAGGTAAACGAATGGAAAAAAACACAATTAAGTTGGCTCAAAAAAATACGAAGAAGACAATTGCTTAAACTTTTCTTACTGTATCAATTCTTAAAAAAGAAAGAAAAGAAGAAAGAAAACAAACCAAAACTTTGGGTTCGATCAATATTTACTGAAGAAAGAAGACATCGTCAAGGAGACAGCAACAATTTGTAACGTTCGCGTTTTCTCGCTCGGAATTCGCTCGCCAGGCCAGGGTGAGAAAACGTGGAGACACTGGTTAGTTTTACATAAAGTTATTTATTCACACTATCTACAATACAGTTTGATGGAGGGCGTGAGTGTCAATGTGTGTGTGTGTGTGTGTGTTGCTCCGCTGAGCCACAGTGTACGTGTGCCGGGTTGAGGCGCGGTCGGATAGAGACGGACTCGCGGACAGGCGCGGAGGCGCGGTTGCCTGACGGGTTCGCGGGCAAGTACGGAGGCACGGTTGCCTTGCGGATTCGTGGGCAAGTAGGTCGGTCAGGAGCTCAGTCGGGAGCGCCCAACATAGCGGCCCGTACACCGGGAGCGCCCGGCTTGAAGACGGGAGCGCCCGTCTTCCGTACGGCGGAGGGGGTCGGGAGCGCCCGACCCAGAGGCAGGAAAGGGTGTGACCGAACGATACATAATCGGGCCACGGGGTACGCTATTTTGTCCTCTGAGTCATCGGTCGCCACTCGGTTTAACCTTTGAGTACCGAGAAGGTAGGTATTCGTAATGAAAACAAACCAAAATGCGAACAATTTGTTTAAACAATTTTAATTTTTCAATCCCGCCACAACCTAGTAAGCATCGCCTGCCTAGTAAGCATCGCCTGTGCTCTGGATACCGCTAGGTATGACCTCGATCGGCCAGCCAGGGATGCCTGTCATCCGGACAGCTGCTTGATCAGGTATGTTTATACTTATATCTCCTTAACCCTTTCACTTTTCAGGTTCCCGCCACAGCTGCCTCCTCTGGGATGCTCTGCCAGTCACCTCCACTATCTATCATTCATCTACCTCATCCGTGGAACCATGATAGCCGGACAACCGCTTGATCGGCTAAGTCCCAACATTAGTATAAGTAAAACGCTATTAATTCTCTTTTATTTTCAGGTTTCGTCGACGGATTCCTCGTCACCATTGCCGATGTCATGAATCACCGCTGCTCACCGATGTCCAGGATCACCGCGTCTGGGAGCTAGCCGGACAACCAGGTAAGTATGAGAACTGTCCGCGTAACTATAACTAATATCGCTTTTTTTCAGGTTTCCGCCACGGTTTCCTCATCAATGGCCTCCTCTAAAGTAGAATCTGTGATGACCTTGAAGATCGGTCCACGCTATCACCAAGATGGCCGGACAGCCGCTTGTTCAGGTAAGTTATTGATATTTTCGTATATAATTTTGCAAATAATTATTGCTTTTATTTTAACTCTTGTTGCACAATGATGGTGGTTCACAATTACTGATTGCCGCACAAGATGGCGGTCGCACGTCTCGCAAAGTGCGATTTCACGATTCAGGTACGCGAGAACCCATACGCCTTTCGTATCGGCGTCACGTAACGCTGTTAGCGGGCGTTCCCGTTTGTTTCGGACACTGCAATAAGCTTATAATTCGTATTCCGTTTCGCGTTCGCGTTATTAACTACGATACGCCGGGACATACGCGCGAGAAGATAGCTACCGTTCGAGCGCCCACGAGAGACTGCCTCGAGGAATATTGCTCTCTCGGGCTCCCTACCACCGAAGTTTTACCCCCACCATGGGGTCTCGGCCGCTTTCTCCTCGCGTTACAATAGATGTTTACGCGTTTCGGCTCACCAGGTGTGCGCCAGATGTTCGCGATGGAAATTTCCGCCGCCAGTACACTATTTACGCCGCGCTTAATTAGCTCCCGGGTAGCAGTATTTCAGCTTTTTGATTCTTGGACTTTTGACGGCGCCGACCTGTGCGCAGGGTCTCTCTGGCTCCCCTAATGCCGATTCCGGGTCGACTTCCTGGAGAAGACGTCCAGGTCGCGTTCTAGATGTCCGCCAATGGCGGCGACCTATCTGCCTACTCTTTCGGTCCCTACTAACCGTATTCCGGCCTGACTTCCCGTAGCCGACGTCCAGAATCCTCGGTTACCCGGACTGTCCGGACAACCCCCCGTTAGGATGATCGGATCTCGACCGCGATTCGTTCCTCGGGTGTACTAGGTATCCCCGAGGACGCAGTTTGAGTCTCGTTCCACTACGACCCTTGGTTCGGTAGTTCACTATTGTCCGGCGAACTATGTGTCTGGATAACCAGATTTTACTCGCGATCGATTCCTAGGCCCTGTCTGTCCTCCCGGAGTGCGCAGTTTCGATCCTAGTCTGTTCCGACGCTTGGTTCGCTATTTCGCACCTGTCCGGTAAACCCTCTGTTTATCTGGGGTTTATCTACATCCCCTGATTGCGCAGATTCGGTCCCGTCACGCTACGACGATCGGTTCGCGATATCGCTCGTTGTCCGGCAAACCGTGTGTTTGCGCGATCGGATTGCGTTTGCGATAGTCTCCAGAGGTCGGTGAGGCCTTCCTCTGGTAGCAGTTTCCGCCGTTTAGCGCTGCGTCACCGCGTTCGCGTTTTTGCCGGTTGTCCGGCAAACCTGGGGTTTGCGCGATCGGATCGCGTTCGCGATAGTTTCCAGGGGTCGGTGAGGCCTCCCTCTGGTGGCAGTTTCTGCCTTTCGGCGCTACAGCGCCCCGTTCATGTTTTTCGCCGGTTGTCCGGCAAACCCCATGTTTGCGCGATCGGGTCGTGCTGGTTTTTCGTGGGTTCCCCTTTTGGGGATCCCGAGAGTCGGCAGTTCGGTTCTCAATCGCATGGCACGCGCGTTACCTGTACTACGCGCCCGCGCTCTGAAGATTGTGTGTGGCTCGACCATACATCATCTCGGTGCAACTCCGATCCACGCACCTATCAAAATAAACTCAACTCTGTGCTCTCATGGTCGGGCCGGGCACTGCCGTGCCAAAGAAACTAAAATAAACCAAAACTGTGGATCGCGAAAAGGAAAAAACGCTTATCTACTAATCGAGCCGCTGCTCGGCGACCGCTGTCGCATATCTTATCGGTAATAGCGCCGGACGGGTGTAATCAATGACTTTATTAAAATAAAAGATAAAAGGGCTTCCTCGACTCCGTCCTCGGAACGCTCGCGCAACTTAAAACTAGTTGGGGATGTCCCCCTCGTCAGCAGAATCGCCTTCCCCGCTGGATGGGCTGACGAATTCATCCTCAGGCTCCTCCCAGGGCTGGCTCGGCAATGCGGTGATGGTCACCGTATCGGTGACGGTGACCCGGGTCATCTCGATGCGGTAGGCGCAGTCAAACGCCTCGGCAGCGCGCCTGATAGACTCCATCTCGGCGGGAGAGCCCCATTGGCGCGCGTCTCCCGCCAAGTGCGCGGAGTGATGCGCCAGCTGGCGATTAATCATCGGCGACGGTGTGCTCTGCCGGCTGCGCATGCCCATCTGCCGCGGCTGCGGCGTCGCTCGTCGCTCCGCTCGCCTCAGCTCCTCGGGCGACAGTCGGGTAATCACAACCCGGGGCTGGCTCAGGAGTTGCGCGCGCACCGTTTTAGTGCACGGCTTCAAGGGCAGGTAATACCAACCGGGAGCACCTAGCTGGGGAGGCCCGTACCCTGGGAGCGCCCAGGTGAGAACGGGAGCACCCGTTCTCTGTACGGAGGAAGTCGTTGGGAGCGCCCAACGTGGTGAAGCGGTCTCGGAGAGAGGTCGTGTCGGGAACAGGAGTCGGACAGGACTGGTGACTCGAGTCGGCTTGAGTCCCCTATTTATACCCCGAGTGCGGGCGGTGGGGGCTGTCCCACCGCTGGGGCTGCCCCACCGCTCGGCCGCCCCACCGCTCGGGCACAGGAGCGCACGCTGAACATGTGCTTGGTGGCCGCCAGGGCCGTAGCGCTAGTGACGAATACGCGTATCGTCACAAATTTAATTAACAAAATGGCAGATTATGATTCTTTGAAATATTTGGAATATTTGCGGATGACTAAGGAATCCTTTGACAAATTATTGGAGTTGAATCAAGAATCACAAAACAACATGTTGTAAGAACTCCAATATCGTCGTCTATGCGACTACAAATCTGTTTACGTTATTTAGCCTCAAGTGACACAATGCATTCGATTTCTTTCGCCTTTCGAGTTGGATTGAATACAGTTTCAAAAATAGTAGCAGAAACTTATGAAGCTATTTGGGACAAAGAAAAAGTTTTTCCTGAAATAACAGAAAATTTGTGGATCCAAAAAGCAAAGGAATTTGAACTTTTGTGGGATTTTCTTAACTGTATTGGAGCAATTGACGGAAAACATGTGCAAATACAAGTAATGTGTCTTATATTTGTATATTATAATATAAAGTATTTCCTTGCTTCTGTAACTTATTTTTAACTTTATATTTCAGGCTCCACCTAAAAGTGGTTCCACATTTTATAATTATAAAAATATGCACAGTATTGTACTTATGGCACTTGCGGACGCCAATTGCTGTTTTACAGTAGTTGACATTGGAGCTGAAGGAAGACGGAGTGACGGAGGTATATTACAAGATAGTGTACTTAGACATCTATTAGAAGAGAAACGTTTAAATATACCAAGAGCGAGGTCAATTTCAGACAAAGGTCCTGAGTTACCTTATGTTATAATAGGTAATGAAGCTTTTGGATTAACTAGTTATATGTTACGCCCATATCCACGAAAAAATAATTTAAACATAGAAAAGAAAGTATTTAACTATCGACTAAGTCGTGCTCGAAGAACGGTAGAATGCGCTTTTGGCATTTTAACTTCGAGATGGAGAATTTTTCGGAGACCTATAGCAACATCTGTTTTGAATGCTATATCTATTGTTAAAGCTACAGTTTGTTTGCATAATTTTTTAATGATAAATGATTTTACACTTCCTAAAATAAATAGAACATATGCTGTAAACATTCATGTAAGGGATACATATAAACATTTACCGGGATACATTCAAAATTTACCAATTCCTACGACTGGAGATGATACGTTACGTGGAAGTACTGTTCGCGATCGGTTTACGGAATATTTTTGCACTTTTGGAGCTGTTAGACAACAATGAGAAAAAGCGAACAAAAATAATTTTTAAAAGTTAAATAAATAATAAACAAGTACAATTTTTTGTAAAATATGTTTTTTTTCGTAAAACTTATCCTTTTATCCACATATCCTGTCTTACTAACAATACAGCTTACAATAGTACTGTCAGTGTTGTATCAGATAGGTAAACATAGCTTGCCAAAGAATATTGTAAAAGAAATAAAAATATAAAGCAGTAACTATTAAGTAAACTTTATTATATTTAAACTCTCTGTTATATATGTATAAACTTCCACTTTATTATATATTATATAAAATATTATTTAAATTTTCACTTTATTATAACATCTACTTTATAATATACCCAGTAAGCAAAATGATAGCAGTCTGTCGGCAGATTGGCAACAGATTTAATCAAAACGTGTCAGCAGACTGATTCAACTGCGTCCGCATTTAGATCATGTTCTGCCAACAAAGTCTGCTGACAGGCAATGTAAGCAGATTGCCAACAGAAACAGCGCAGAGCCTGCATACAAAACCTGGCAGCAGATTGGCAGTAAAAACCGAGCAGAGCCTGCGCGCTCGACCTGAGAACAGATTGGCAGCAAAAACCAAGCAGACTTTATCCATACCCATACAGCACAAAATATTTTTTAGAAAGATTAAAATAATTTACAAAAATATTTTTTAAATGTTTTTATGTCCGCCAGATTATGTCAGAAAAATATTTTCGAGAATATTTTTAAAAGATTGCAAATAAATATATACAATAATATTTGTAAAATCTTTCTATCAAAAATATTGCTTCAAAAAATAAAATATATACGTTTAACCTAATCAGCAATAATTGTTTCGTTTGAAAATTTTTTTAATATTTAAAAAATATACATTACACACAATATACTTTACATCTTACTTTAGAAAATATTATTTTGCATATCTATATCATTGCAGCAATTTTGGTTGAGCCTTGCGTTGTATTGCTGACAAAGATATGTCTCAGGGATGTTATGATTTTGCTTCGCAGGAGGCCTTCTTATATTAGCCCTCAACTGAAATTTACTTACGAGTTAGTCTTACCATTATGCGCCGCTTAGTAGCGTCGTTGCAAACTATCACGGAAAGGATCTGTTCGGTTTTTGCTGCCACTCTGTTCTCAAGTCATACGCGCAGGCTCTGCTCGATCTTTGTTGTCAATCTGCTGCCAAGTATGTGTGCAGGCTCTGCGCGGTTTCTGCTGCCAATCTGCTCACATTGCCTGTCAGCAGGCTCTGTCGCATTTCTGGCTACAGTTTGACAACATCATCTGATAGAGCAGTTCCGCGTGCAATTTGTTGCCTTTCTGATACCAAAAATTTAATGCAGACTCTGCTTGGAATCTGCTGTAGGCGGAGAGCTGGCGTTAAAAAACTGCAAGAGTTTTGTAATGGCTGATTTTTTCACATAACGTTATATTGCGGGTGTACATGAGTCAGCACCCATTCGCAAGGTCAGGTACTGGGACACCTGGCGCCGGCGCGCTTTGAAATAGGTCAAATTATTAAGTGCGATAAAAGTGTTTTGTAATGGCTCAAATTTTGTGAGAAACTAATAAATAATATAAAAAATCGTTAGAAAGTGGTCAGACCGCACAGTTATGGGACGCAGCGAGTCAGCACCTCGCATAAGTGGTCGCAATAATTAGGTCAGTAAAACTGTTTTGAAATAACTGAAAATTTAGAAACTATTAATTTATTGCGTATAATGAAGGAAGAAAACGGTCAGACTTCAGTTTAATGGGACTGACGCAGTCAGCAGTCGTTTGAAGTGCGAAGATCAAGCGCGCGCGGCTGCTCCAAGCGCGTAGTAATTTGTTTATAATTAAATTCTATTTGTATTTAATAAAATGATTGAAAAATTTTCAACTAAATCATGATTGAAATTGTTATTTTTTACGTTGTTTTCCTTTTC
Source organism: Temnothorax longispinosus (assembly GCF_030848805.1). NCBI lineage: Eukaryota > Metazoa > Arthropoda > Insecta > Hymenoptera > Formicidae > Temnothorax > Temnothorax longispinosus. The sequence goes on along the minus strand of NW_027270014.1, from coordinate 281,560 downwards.
TGCTTTGAAAAGGACGGTTAGATAGTTTGAACAGAGCGTCGGTATTTGGCGTCAGTCTTAAGGCGAAAATAAACGACGCGTGACTCGGCAAGTCTGGCTCAAAAAAATGACAAATAAAGCTCGTACAGCATGACAACCGGCGCGGGGCGGCGCTAGATTCGCGAATTAACGCGCCGTAAGAACAATCAAAGTTTGAAATAAGACAAATTGACGAGCTTGTACGAGCTGCGCGAGGCTCGCCAAGTCACGCGTCGTTTATTTTCGCTCCGACGCTCTGTTCAAACCATCTAACCATCCTTTTCAAAGCAGAAAAGGAAAACAACGTAAAAAATAACAATTTCAATCATGATTTAGTTGAAAATCTTTCAATCATTTTATTAAATACAAATGGAATTTAACTATAAGCAAATCACTACGCGCTTGGAGCAGCCGCGCGCGCTTGATCTTCGCACTTCAAACGACTGCTGACTGCGTCAGTCCCATTAAACTGAAGTCTGACCGTTTTCTTCTTTCATTATACGCAATAATTTAATAGTTTCTAAATTTTCAGTTATTTCAAAACAGTTTTACTGACCTAATTATTGCGACCACTTATGCAAGGTGCTGACTCGCTGCGTCCCATAACTGTGCGGTCTGACCACTTTCTAACGGTTTTTTATATTATTTATTAGTTTCTCACAAAATTTGAACCATTACAAAACACTTTTATTGCACTTAATAATTTGACCTATTTCAAAGCGCGCCGGCGCCAGGTGTCCCAGTACCTGACCTTGCGAGTGGGTGCTGACTCATGTACACCCGCAATATAACGTTATGTGAAAAAATCAGCCATTACAAAACTCTTGCAGTTTTTTAACGCCAGCTCTCGGAACATCTTTCTAATAATACTGTTTTAGATAAACAAAATGAAACAAAACAATGCTGTACATACAAGAGAAATCAAAACTAATCAAACATTGCAGTCTATTTGTTACAATACAAACAATACTGTAACAAATAAAAACAAAACCATAAAAACTAAAAAAAAATATTGCACAATATATCACATTGCATCAATCTTTTTGTTATACTGTAAAGATCAGTCTTCTTAATATATTTCTTTATCACGTCCTCTTATTAGGTTTGTTTGTACTTTTTATCTTCTTCTTCAACTTGACATTGAGACCGACGGCTAAAGGCCAATCGGGCTCATTGACGCCGCTCGAAGCCTTGCTGAAAAGCAAAAATGCAATCCAGATGTCCGTAAGGAAGGATGACACTCCAGCCAGGGAGACGACGCGTACGAAGGCCGAGAGAAAGAATACCGACCCTCGTATCCAAACGTCCACTCTTATTTCCAATATAGATCCAGGGAGCGACAAGGAGAACGTCAGTTCAGATGCGGATACCACGATTCCCATCGATGACAGCGATCCTGAAGTTGCGGAGGAACAGCTGATCCAGCCTAGTCAGCGGACGCACGAGGAAGAAGGACTGACAGCTGATTTCCGGAACGAGTAACAAGGTTGGTGATATTCCTGCGAACAGAGAATATCGATACAATCTGTAATGCCATATGTTAGCAGTGTCAGTGACGAGATATTCGTCATCTATATAATTTTGGCACTGTTATTGCTATTAAATATTATTTTATTATTTTATTTTGTTTTGTCAAGTAAAGACAGAGGTTATAGTAACCTATATATTAATATCGCACTGCCAAACGAGCAGATGTGACGTTTATCAGTTAATTTAAAGAATATTTTGTTTACTTATCTCTTTGACAACGATTTACTCGGTAAATTTTAAAAGTAACTCTTCCAAACGGGTTATCTTATATAAATACATATATATATTTGCGTAATGTAATATAAACGTAGATATAAGTTTTGTGATACGCCCAAGTGCGAATAACTTTGTTAGATTAGCAACCATTGCGTGACTGAGTCATCTGACCTAAAATCAGCTGATAACGCTAAAGTTTCCAGTGGTAAAAGTTTACAATAACTTACACAGCTCGGATTACTTTGACCTTGACATATGTTGTCAAAGACACAATACTGAGTAACTTTTCCTTATAACTTAATCGGCGGTCCCTTTTTATTAAAAAGTTATTTACAAAAAAAAGTTTGGCGACCTCACCGATTTCAATGACCTTGATATATGTTGTCAAGGTCATGACCCCGAGTGACCTTCAGAAGGTTTTAGCCGTTGTTCGTTATTCGTTAAAAAGTTATTAACAAAAAAAGTTTGGAAAATACGTAGGTTAGATGACGCGCTTTACAAGTATTTAACTGTTTAAAGCGCGTCACTAATCTACATAGGTTAGATGACGCGCTTTAACAGTATTTAATTGTTTAAAGCGCGTCAACTAACCCATGCGTAAACTATTTCGGGGCTACCGCACCTCCCCCGATAGCAGGGGGGGGGATGTGGGTGAACCTCGGTTCGCGTGAAAAGTGTATGCGTGAACTATTTCGGAGCTACCGCACCTCCCCCGAAAGCAGGGGGGGTGTGGGTGAACCTCGGTTCGCGTGAAAAGTGTATGCGTGAACTATTTCGACATATATATTAGTCATTTATGCCTTCCAATACTCAAAATAGCTGCTATATTTTTCAAACTTTTTTTGTTTATAACTTTTTAATAAGCAGCGACCGCCGACTAAGTTATAAGGAAAAGTTACTCAGTATTATGTCCTTGACAACATATGTCAAGGTCAAAGTAATTCGAGCTGTGTAAGTTATTGTAAACTTTTACCGTTTTTTCTCATAAAAAGTCAATATTTCAACATTGCAACACGCGGCAAAAAACTTTAACGTAGAAGCAACACGCTGCTACAAACTTCAAACTCACTTTTTCCTATGAACTTTGTCAATCGTCATGCGAATTGAGTTTAATACATATTGGTAGTTTTGTACTAGCCTAAATAGAACAGCCATACGCTGAAAGTGTGAATTTTAAACTTATTTCAATTCTGGCAACACGCGCGCCGCAGAAAACTTTAAGGCAGAAGCAACACGCCGCTTGAGACTTTAACTCAGAATTTAAGATCAACTCTGTCAATTGTCGCGCGAATCGATTGTTAACCGATTGAATAGTTTAATTAGAGTCTACATAGATTGCCCATGTGCAATATTTGCAGAAATACCTTGTATTTCGATTTAGCAACACGCCGCCGGATACTTTAACTCTAAAGAAACACGCCGCCGGATACTTTAACACAGCCGTTCAAATGAACTTTGCTTTTAACGATATTATTAGCATGAGACAAGTCTCAGAATGTCTATTTGGACTAATTAGAGTCATTTAAACGTAAAAATTATTACTTTTTTCTATTTTACCAACATTGTGGCGAAAATTGAGAATTAGCCTAATGATGCCAAGTTGACCATGGATATGAGTCTCAGTAATTGTTGAATGTAAAGATCTGAAGTGCCTTTCTCAATTTTCTTATTTTTTCTTAACTTTTAAAGTTCAAGGTCGTTTGTCGTGTTAACGATAATTTGACAAGTTTCGCATTACATTTCGATTTCTTGAAACTGTTTAAAAGCATTAGCGTATTAAATACGTTCATTTTACCTGAAATTTTTGAAAAATGGAAAGATTTGATTTGCGTTATGTATATTACATATATTTTATACTTACCGGGATACCTACCTGTTGAATCCTGTTGATGCTTGATTGTCCGAGTGACACCTGAAAATAAAAAGATTAATTACTGCATGAGTGATTACGCGATATTAGATGCAATAAATGTTAATGAGAAGGGAAAAACCGTACTCGATGTAAATGCACGAATGATATTGCGTGATATAAGAAAAAAGGAAACGGGATTCATATATATTCATATATATTTTATTTGAAAAATTTTATTTGACCTAAAAGGTAAATTGAAACATGTAGTCGCATAAAATATTATTTCGTAGCGATTTTCCGTTACGCGAACGTCGGCGGATGCCTGTGACGTAATTCGATACTTCTGAGAATTGTTTACTTCTCGAGAGAATTCCGAGAAGCGCGTTAATTCCAGTCGGCTGCATGTTGAAACGAGATAGCTAGAAAATAGAACTGGCTGCTCATTGGCCCAAGAAGAGGTGGTGGGAATGAACAGCCATCCAGACTATAAAAGGGAGAGAATTTTCATCTCGTGGTTCTTTCCCTGTTATACTGCCATAGCGTGCGTATCTCAAACGTATAATTCGAGTCTAAAACAATTATCGAGCGTGAAAAGTAACGATCGCATACTCGTATATTGGGAAAGATTAGTTCGCGTGAACGCGTTCTTACACGTATCTTTGTTCACTGCGAGCGATAGTTACGCGACAATTTATTGTTAGATATCCTGACTCGTTGCGTGGGATAAGACTCGGCAATAGGCATTGTCGTTAGCCTCGTTCAGTGTACCTTGTACCAAGAATATCAAATATATCTTGTTATTGTTAATACAATACAGATTCAATTTCAATAAATATTCCTCTCCTAATTAACCGAATATATAAATATCTTACGCGACGCGAAAGCGAGTGCGGATCCAGAGGACGAGCCATCGACGTGAAGATAGCTATCTTGGAAGGAGGGAAGCCTAATTGCCAATCCTCACAATTCTTGACGGGCTCGATACGTTCTGTGTCAACGTTTAAAACACAGTGGCGACCGTTTTATTTAATTACAAGTAAGTTTAATCCAATTACAGACCACAAGTTCGGTCACAACATAATCTTGTTAAAAATTCTGTTTCTAACTTACAACGTGATTTATAAGATAATCTATGTAAACCTTCTGCCAAACGTGACACAAATCCATGTATAGGATTTGATTCTGTTTTCTGTGTTACAGCCAAATCGACTGGGAGCCATTTCGCAGCCTTTTTGTGCGAGGTCCTTTCATTGTCTTTGATATGTTCTTTTTTCTGCTTACATTACTCTGTGTTCGTTGCGAGGTGTCATTGCAATAACACTTCGTCCGGAAAAGATTTGGAGAATGTACAGTTAAATATGACTCTGTAAAACAATAATAATTTAATTATTTCCACGCGTTGACATTACGCAATGATAGGTTAGGAAATTTTTCACAACAACGGTACGCTATTAGGTATATTTGCGAACTGAAACAATAAAATTATTGATTATTTACGGAGAGCACACGCCAGGCAAAAAGCAGAAATGCAATTGCTTGCGAAACGGTTAATACCGGTTATGACAGACCGGTATTCCTAACCTCTCGTAATGTCATCGCGAGGTAATAATAATAATTACTAATATACATTACTCACAAAAATTAAGAAAACATTTGAATTTTCTTAAAAACTAGGCAAAATTTGAGCAGCTGTACCTTCGTTAAAAATAAACGAAATTTAAGTTTTAAAAAAGGGTTTCGAAGCTTGAAATCTCTACTTTCAGATGATCACTATTTTTTTTCAGTTTCTGTGAGTTTGGCAATTTTTACATATAGAAAACCCCGAGCTGGACAAAATAAGAAAGAGCATCGGCAAGCCCCCTGCAAAAAATGCCCGTTTTCGGTACCTTGATTTTTGAAACTTTTTTTATGCCAAATGGTTACTTATGATGACCCAATAATTCCTGCAAAATTTTAAGAGGAGCATACGCCCCGTTTAAGAAATATAGGGGGTCAAAGTTGATCATTTTCAATCAAAAAATATAGCAGCTTCACATTTATACTCCAATAATAATGTCCAAAAAATTCAGCCGAAATGGTTCTTTTAAGATTTTTGGCTGCTGATTACAAATCTGAAGTCAGATTTTAAAAATTCAAAATGGCGGATTCAATATGGCGGACGAATTTTTCTTAAATTTATCGGATTCACTTGAAACTCGTTACTCGGGGGTTTTTGGGGTCGCTGATTACGAAATTGAAGTCAGTTTAGAGAAATTCAAAATGGCGGATCCAATATGGCGGACTGATTTTTTCAAAATTCATCGGATTTACTTGAAACTCGTTACTCGGGGGTTTTTGGGGTCGCTGATCACAAATCTAACGGTGAACTAACTTTTAACCAACACTAAATCTTCTTTGTCACTACATTAAATCTACATAGAACTTATTTTGTCCTACAATGGACCTATTTTTCCTTACATTGGACCTATATTCTACCTAGGAGCGGTGAGCATCAAGCGGACTGAGTCTCGTTTTAAACAGTTCGGCCTAGAGTTACGAAACCCTGAAAACAAAAGACAATCAGCAGATCATCATTTCATTAACATTCCATTGTGTTGAGGTGGCCGCCCTGGACGGTCTGCACGATAGCAGCGCTCGGAACGACAGCGCTCGAGACTTGGTTGGATTATTACAACTTGCCTTTGCTGGCTGGATTGTCGATTACATCTTGCCTTTGCTGGCTGGATTATGCATTACATCTTGCCTTCGTTGGTTGGATTATTACAACTTGCCTTTGCTGGCTGGATTATGCATTACATCTTGCCTTCGTTGGTTGGATTATTACAACTTGCCTTTGCTGGCTGGATTGTCGATTACATCTTGCCTTTGCTGGCTGGATTGTCGATTACATCTTGCCTTTGCTGGCTGGATTATGCATTACATCTTGCCTTCGTTGGTTGGATTATTACATCTTGCCTTTGTTGGATATATTGGATCCGCCATTTTGAATTTTTAAAATCTGACTTCAGATTCGTAATCAGCGACCCCCAAAACCCCCGAGTAACGAGTTTCAAGTGAATCCGATGAATTTAAGAAAAATCAGTCCGCCATATTGGATCCGCCATTTTGAATTTTTAAAATCTGACTTCAGATTCGCAATCAGCGACCCCCAAAACCCCCGAGTAACGAGTTTCAAGTGAATCCGATGAATTTAAAAAAAATCAGTCCGCCATATTGGATCCGCCATTTTGAATTTTTAAAATCTGACTTCAGATTCGTAATCAGCAGCCAAAAATCTTAAAAAAGAACCATTTCGGCTGAATTTTTTGGACATTATTATTGGAGTATAAATGTGAAGCTGCTATATTTTTTGATTGGAAATGGTCAACTTTGACCCCCTATATTTCTTAAACGGGGCGTATGCTCCTCTTAAAATTTTGCAGGGATTATTGGGTCATCATAAGTAACCATTTGGCATAAAAAAAGTTTCAAAAATCGAGGTACCAAAAACGGGCATTTTTTGCCGATGCTCTTTTCTTCGTGGTTTTCTATATGTAAAAATTAGCAAACTCACAGAAACTAAAAGAAATGAGTGATCTTCCGAAAGTAGAGATTTCAAGCTTCGAAACCCTTTTTTAAAACATAAATTTCCTTTATTTTTAACGAAGGTACAGCTGCCCAAATTTTGTCTACTTTTCAAGAAAATTCAAGTGTTCCTTTAATTTTTGTGGAGTGTATATAAGTAACAATTTATTATTATGTTTGCAGAGTCATACTTAACTGTAAATTTTCCATATCTTCTTTTCTGGACAACGTGTCCTTGCAATGACCCTTCGTAAGGGAGATGAATTAATGTAATCATAAAGAAGATAAAGGACATATCAGGAACTATTAAATTTATTGTAACTGTCATTTGGAAACAATTCTTCTTGGAGCATTAATTAGATACATCACTATTTCAGTAAGTATCGTTTATTTGAATATGTTTTGAACAAGATAAAAATGCAGTTTGGTGACATTTTTATAGATACTCTCATACAATAGATGTTTCTTATTTTCAGTGACACTTCAATTTCCATCACTTTGGCACAAACAGCGTATCGTGGTATTTTTTGCAAAATCTACGTCAGTGATGTGTGACACACAAGTCTTTTACAATGCAAAGCGCTGATTCTGCATTCTTAAGGCAATACGGTTTGTATACTCATCTTATGAGACCTGATAAACGTTGTATATATAAACTCTAATATTTTATGCTATTTATTAACATTATTCAACATCTATTTCAGATATAATATAACTAAAAGCGGCATATTCTATGCATATGTAAGAGTTTGGAGCAGACCCGTAATCAAGCAGCAAAAAACAATTCATTAACAAAGCACGAGATTCTTTTAAGCAAGAGTATATTGTTATCGTCTCCGCTATCAGAATCCTGTGAAATGTTATGAAAATTTCAACGTTCATTCATTTCTCTTTTTGACTTTCCTGGATATTTTTTACCGTCAAAGCTTTGCTTTACAATTCCATTTACCGAGCAACCATTATCGTCTAGACGACATTTTGCCGGACGCGTCCAACGACGCCCCTACTTCGGAGCGACGTCCCACTATTATCAGACGCATGCTCCGTTCGCAACGTCAGGAGGAGGACAATGACGCGAGATTCGTTTGGAGCAGGAGCGTGGTGATCGTCGATTGGAACGGCGCGGCGCCGCCGACCGAGGCAGTGGCATTTACAGTAGCTGAGGCAGTGGCATTTACAGTAGCGGCAGCAGCGGTGGCAGTTCTATACAGTAGCTGCAGCGTCAGCGGGCCGGAGGAGTAGGAGCGCGCCGCCGTTCTTCCTATAGAGCAAAAGTGTAAATTGACACTTGGCTAATAGGTATATTACGCGCGTTTTACGCGTTTTTTTGTGGCCCACGCACGAGAGATGGGACAGACAACTCCGGCAGATGACGAACGGCTATCGCAGTTAAAATCCAAACGTTCATATATATATATATCAAATTATATATATATATATATATTTACAACGATATAAATTACAATTAAATCTATATATATATGTATATATATATATATGTATATATATTGTTCGGCGCTTGCCTGTATATATTAGATGTCCGTATCATTAGTAATTGTTGTACATATTAGTTGATAAGTTGCGCGTACAATTAACGTACAAAATCGTATTTCGTGATTCGCGCGAGACGTTGGCGGATCGCGACAGATAGCAACACTCGCGCGACTCACCCGACTCGTGCTGCCCGCCCACGGGTGGCCCGCAATTATTTGGAACCATGAGTACTCGCTCCGGCCGCAATTCGCAAGTGCGTGAGCCGAGGAGTACCGTGGGAGGATTCGCTGTTCAAACGTGGACTCGAGAACACATCCGTTTTTGCTCTCGCACGGTTCGGAGTTGATCGAGTGGACTCGCACTTTCGGAGCTCGACAAGTCGCCTCAGCAGCAATCTCGGGCCTTGAGTGCTTGCCTCTTGCACATGTGCCTGCTATATCGCCTGCTTGCCCGTATTGCACGTTTTGCCTGTCTGTCTGCTGCGGCACGTGAGTGCCTGCACATCCTAGCCTGCTGCACGCCTTCCGCTCTCTATCACCACAGGGAGGACCGGACGCCACGAGGCCACCACGAGAACATCGGGCAACGATACGGTGAGTCGCTTTTTCGCTTGTTATTTCGCTTTATTCGCCTAATTAAAATCGTGAGGGGATTGCCCCTCTGGTCCTTCGAACCACGAGGCCTCATTGACCGATCGCAAATCCGGGGCGATTGACACCCCCCCGAGCATTGGTCCTTCGAGCCGGATCTTTCTTTCTCGCGTCTAGAAGCTTCCGCCGACCTTTCGCGCGATTCATTCGGAACTCCGCATAAGCATTCGTCATTGCATTCGACTAATCGGCGTGCGTTATTGTGGTCTCGCTTGCGTGCGGGCCATTATTCGAACTTTCTTGCATCGTGTGATCAGCGCGTGCCCCCTTGCCCTGCGTGATATCTCTCGTCCTTCGTCGCACTCGGCACGTTGCGACGAAGATATCCGCGTAAAGGTAATTGCTTGCGCGCGTGCTATCACTCGAACATCTCGTTTGGTTCATTAATCGAACATTGATCTCGCAGTCCATCGGGACATTGAAATCGGATAATCGGTGTGTGCCTTTCGCATGGTATATCTTGTCCGCGCGTCGCATCGGCACGTCGCGGCGAATATATCCGCGTATTCGTTGTTTCATTTCGCGCGCACGCCATTACTCCGATCTCTCGAGCTAATCGCAGCATAATCGTTGCGGATTTTGCATTTGAAAAATTAATTGCGAAAGGCGATCGACTATTCGTGAATCTTTCATCGCCAGCAATCTTTGTTTTCGAGCTCGAGTCGTCCGCCCCCCCTCGACCTTGGCGAGCGGCGCGGCTTTCGCTCATTGTATTGCTTGTTTGGTCTCCGCATTCCGGAGCGAGACATACTTCTTGCGTTTGTTGTGCTGGTTGCCACCCCCTGAATTCTCTCGACTTTCGAACTCGTTGCTTCGTTCGTGCGTTGTGTATCGTTGTGTACATATTTTCGCTACCGGCTGACGAGCATAACACGGATTGCGTCGCGCGTTCACGAACGGCCCTCAATTTGAGACAAGTACATCTTGTACTTCGATTTCAAGATGACTCAAGGCAGCAGCGCGCGCCGCCGCGAGCTGTGCATTCGGCGCATGCAGGAAGTGCATCAATATTCGATGCTCGCGGTAGACAACATGGCCATGAGGCCAACCTTCCTTGTTCGGTATCCGGCGGTAGCGCAATTAGTTCAGGATTTTGAGGAGGCCCACCTCCAAATAATCCAAGACGCTACGGATGAAGAATTCGCCCAAGAAGACGTGATACGTAATGACTTTGACACAATGCGGTTCGCGGTAATAGGGCGTTACGAAAGCTTCGTTCCCGCGCGGGAGACCGACGAACCCGCGCAGGGCGCGCCGCCGGCGCATCACTCCGCGATTAAATTACCGAAGATCGCCCTTCCTTAATTCAACGGTGATCTTGACAAATGGCCGTCGTTTATCGCGCTGTATAACCAGGCGATCCACGAAAATCGCAGTGTCCGCGATCGAAAAATATCAATACTTGTTGGCCTCGCTATCGGGGGAGGCTCTCGGCGTGGTGAGAAACCTGCCATTGACCGCGGAAAATTACGAGATCGCGTATGATGCGCTTCGGGAGCGCTACCAGAATAGGCGCAAATTAGCGACGCAGTACTGGCGTTCGTTCGTACACGCCAAACCGTTGGTTGCGGATTTCGCCGAATCCCTCCGCGCGTTACTGGACGTGTTCACCGAGAACACGCGCGCCCTGAGTATGCTGGATTATCCGGTCGACGCCTGGGACTTTATGCTATTTAATTATTTACTCGAAAAGCTCACTCCCACGCTCCGGGAGAAGTTCGAAGCGGCCCACATGACCGTGGAATCGCCGCGGTATGATCAGTTAACGAGATTTCTAGCGGGATACTGCACGGTTCTCGCGTCGGCGTCGGGCTCTTCGGCACTGCCGAGTAAAAAGAAGGCCGCGTCGACCACTTCGCTCGTCGTCCAAAACGCCGCGTGCCCTAAATGTACGGAGCAGCATTTGCTGGCTAAGTGCCCCGTTTTCCTGCAGCTCTCGGTCCGGGAGCGGCACAATTTCGCTCGCGAATCGGGACTCTGTCTAAACTGCCTCCGCGCGGGACATAACTTGAGGAATTGCTCTAGCCCGTTTACCTGCCGGCATTGTCAGGCGAAGCATCACTCGTTCCTGCACTTCGGGCAGGCCGGCGTCCCATCGCTCGAGGCCGCCGCGGCGGTCACTCCAGTCGTGGACAGCCCCGCGGCTCCGGCGGATACGGGCGATAAACCGATCGTCTCCATGGCGAGCATTTCGAATCGCGTAGTCCTGCTCTCGACGGTTCGTGCGGAGGCGCTCGACGCTCACGGCAGCGCCTTCCCGGTTCGTATATTGCTCGATAGCGCGAGTCAGGCGAATTTTGTCACGGAAAGTTGCCTTCAACGGGGCGGCTTCGCTCGGGCGAGGCATCGTGCGACAGTGATGGGCGTTGGCGAAACGAGGGCCGCCACTACGAGGGGCCTCACCTCATTCGTAATCCGGGTGCGAAATGAGACCGACATTCGATTTCCGGTGGAAGCCACCGTGCTTCCTCGCATCACCTCGCTGTTGCCCGGTAGCCGTGTCGATGCCAAACCGTGGGATCACCTGCGAGGGCTGCCCCTCGCAGATCCGGAATTTTATCTGCCCGGCTCCATCGATATTCTGCTGGGGGCGGAATCCTTTGTGTCCGTGTTACGCGACGGTCGGCGTACCGGTAAAATCGGGGAACCGGACGCCTTTAACACAGCATTCGGCTGGGTCTTGATGGGCACGGTCTCTCCTTCACTTCACGTGCAATCCGTGCACTCCTTCGCCACCACTATCGAGTCGATTGACGCCGCGGTAGGGCAGTTCTGGAAATTGGAGGAGGTTCCCAAATCCATCCCTTGCTCCGAACAGGATCGGCGTTGCAGGGAGATATTCGACCAAACCACCTATCGCGACCATTCGGGTCGCTTCGTTGTCTCATATCCTTTCATCTCGGACCCCCCTACGTTCGTAGATTCGCGACCGGTAGCCGTCAATCGACTGCGTGCACTCAAGCGTCGTTTCAAGTCTAATGGGGAGTTTCGAGAGGGCTATAACGCGTTTATGCAGGACTATTTAGATAGCGGCCACATGGAACTGGCGAGCGATCCTTTTCCCGCGGACGGTCGCGTGTACTATTTGCCCCATCACGGGGTTTACAAGCTGGACAGCGCGACCACCAAACTTCGCGTAGTTTTCGATGCTTCGTCGAAATGCCCGAACGGGCTATCCTTAAACGATACCTTGCTCAGTGGCCCGAAATTGCAGCCCGACATAGTCGCGGTTCTACTTCTCTTTCGCGCGGAGCCCGTGGCCATTACCGCGGACGTAAAGCAAATGTTCCGGCAGATCTGGATCCACCCGGAGCATCGCAATTATCAGCGCATCGTCTGGCGCTTTTCGGAATCGGAACCGATCCTCGATTACGTACTCAGGACGGTCACATTCGGTACTCACCACGGCCTCTCCGTTTCTGGCGATTTATTGCTTGCTCAAATTGGCTCACGACAATCGGAGTAAGTACCCGTTGGTGTACGCGGCGCTGATCGAGTCTCTCTACGTGGACGACGTCGTCGTCAGTGTCCGCACCGTCGAGAGAGCTGTTGCGCTCCGCGATCAATTGCTCGAGCTCTTTCGGAGTGCTGGATTTGAGTTGCGGAAGTAGGCGAGTAGCCACCCCGCCGCGTTGGTGGCCTCGATCCGGAAATCTGTAGTCAGAGGACGCTTTCCTTCGAGTCGGCCGACGATCAAGCGCTTAAGGTTCTGGGTCTTCGTTGGCACTCGCAGTCAGACAGTTTCGGGTTTCAGCTAAACCCTCTGACGCGAGGATGCACTAAGCGAACGATACTGTCGGAGGTAGCAAGCATATTTGATCCATTAGGATTCTTGGCGCCGTTGACTTTTACCGCCAAACGATTGATCCAACGGTTGTGGACCTTGAAGCTCGAGGTGGGACGACGAACCCCCATCAGATGTTCGCCGTCAATGGGAACGATATAAATCAGAGTTTGCCGCGTTGGCTCCCCTGCGAATACCCCGTACCTTTCCCTCGGGCGCGAACTTTTGGCACGAATTGCATGGCTTTTGCGATGCGAGCGAGCAGGGATATGGGGCTGTCGTGTACTTGCGTACGGTCGCTCCGGCGGAGACCGGGGTCGCGATACTTTGTGCGAAATCTAAGGTAGCTCCATTGCGCGCTATTTCCCTTCCCCGTTTAGAGCTCTACGCCGCGTTACTTCTCGCGAATCTGCTCGCGTACGTCCGCCAAGTCCTGCAGGGACACATAGAGATCGACGCCGAGTACGCCTGGTCCGATGCCAGGGTGGCCCTGTGTTGGATCCGCTCTTCCCCGCATCGATGGAAGACCTTCGTTCGCAACCGCGTTGCTCGGATACAAGACAAGATCCCGATCTCGGCGTGGGGTCATGTGGCCACCGAGCTCAACCCAGCCGATCACTGCTCCCGTGGGCTTTTCCCTCGCGAACTCGTGGCCAATTCACTGTGGTGGAGAGGCCCTGAGTGGCTCATAGACTTCGAATCTCGCACCGAGCCGACACTCTCCGAGGAAACTCTCCCATGCGAGGAAGAGCGGATCACAGCCCTTGTCGCCTGCGATCCCCCTCATTCTATACTTTCGCTATTAGATAAGTTTTCGTCATTGGATAAGATTTGTAGGATTATCGCGTATCTTCTAAGATTCGCCCGTCGATCCGGGGCCAAGTCGGTGCCCGCGACCTTGGCCGTGGATCAACTCGAAGCGCAGTCGGCGCTACTAGTTGTAGTTAAACTCGTCCAATCGATTTCCTTCAGTGATGAAATCGATCAACTTCGAAACGGGAGGAGGCTGCCCAAGCCGTTTATTAGACTCGCCCCCTTTCTTGACCCAACGGGTGTTCTCAGGGTGGGCGGCAGGCTCATCCACTCGGGGCTGACGCTTGAGGTCAAGCATCCTGTGCTCCTCCCCAGCAAACACCGACTTACCGAGCTCGTCATCGAGCAGACACACCGTACGCATCTGCACCCGGAAAGACGCACGCTTCAGTATTTGCTCGCCCAGCAATTCTGGATAATCGGGGTTCATCGCGCAATCCGCCGCGTCTTAGCCGATTGCTATATGTGCTTCCGAGCGAATCCTCGCGCTCTCCAGCCTCCTATGGCCGATCTCCCGGCCGACCGTTAATGCAGTCAAAGCGTTTTCAATCAGCGGTGTAGACTTCGCGGGGCCGTTCTCGATCGTACCCCGCCGAGCTCGGGGAGTCTCCTCCTTCAAGGCTTATGTATGCCTGTTCGTTTGCTTCACAATTAAGGCGACCCATTTAGAAGTCGCTCTTTCGTTATCTACAGACTCCTTTCTCGCTGCGCTGCGACGCTTCGTATCCCGTCGCGGACGCTGCTCACTCTTGTACAGTGATTGCGGAACGAATTTTGTGGGAGCAGCGCGAGAACTCGAGCAACACATGTGCCACGCGGCGGAGCGAGAAAGGATCCAATGGTCCTTCAATCCTCCCTCTGCGCCTTATTTCGGGGGACTCTGGGAGTCGAATGTTAAATCGTTTAAAACCCACCTTCGACGGGTGGTAGGGGATCAAACCCTTTCGTTGGAGGAGTTCACGACGGTCCTCACCCAGATAGAGTCCGTCCTGAACTCTCGACCCCTCTGTCCGCTGAGCACCGATCCCTTGGATTTGGAAGTCCTGTCTCCCGGACATTTCTTGACTATGGAGCCTCTCGTGGCCGTCCCTTCGCCCGACCTGACTCCGCTGGCAACGAGTCGCTTAGGCCGGTGGCAGCTGGTACAGCGGATGCACCAGGATTTCTGGAAGCGCTGGCACAAGGAGTATCTCCATACTTTACAGCAGCGTCCCAAATGGTGGATCTCCGCCAACCCGCTCACCGTGGGCTCGTTGGTACTTATTAAGGACGATAACGCGTCCCCGTTGCGCTGGAAACGCGGCCGCGTAGAAACGCTACATCTCGGTAGCGATGGCGTCCCGCGTGTCGCCACGGTTCAGGTGGCGGACGGCTCGATCTTGCGTCCCCTGGTGAAGCTATGCCCCTTGCCGACGGGCACACCACGAGCCGCGGATTCCGAGTAAAACAAAAAAAATACAAAACATTGTATTTTGGTGGGCGGCATGTTCGGCGCTCGCCTGTATATATTAGATGTCCGTGTTATTAGTAATTGTTGTACATATTAGTTGATAAGTTGCGCGTACAATTAACGTACAAAATCGTATTTCGTGACTCGCGCGAGACGTTGGCGGATCGCGACAGATAGCAACACTCGCGCGACTCACCCGACTCGTGCTGCCCGCCCACGGGTGGCCCGCAATTATTTGGAACCATGAGTACTCGCTCCGGCCGCAATTCGCAGGTGCGTGAGCCGAGGAGTACCGTGGGAGGATACTGTTCAAACGTGGACTCGAGAACACATCCGTTTTTGCTCTCGCACGGTTCGGAGTTGATCGAGTGGACTCGCACTTTCGGAGCTCGACAAGTCGCCTCAGTAATTTGATTGCGGGCCTTGAGTGCTTGCCTCTTGCACATGTGCCTGCTATATCGCCTGCTTGCCCGTATTGCACGTTTTGCCTGCCTGTCTGCTGCGGCACGTGAGTGCCTGCACATCCTAGCCTGCTGCACGCCTTCCGCTCTCCATCACCACAGGGAGGACCGGACGCCACGAGGCCACCACGAGAACATCGGGCAACGATACAGTGAGTCGCTTTTTCGCTTGCTATTTCGCTTTATTCGCCTAATTAAAATCGTGAGGAGATTGCCCCTCTGGTCCTTCGAACCACGAGGCCTCATTGACCGATCGCAAATCCGGGGCGATTGACACCCCCCCGAGCATATATAAATATATTTAATTGTAATTTTTATCGTTGTAAATATATATAATTTTTTTTTAATTTTTACCCTTTTTCAACTATTTCTTCATTCATTTAAATTATTATTCGTTGTTATCCATTCTTTGGATTGTCAAACAAACAAAAGCGTTGTGTGGAATCTCAACTGTGCCAAGTTACAGCGCTGGTCAGGAGTGCTATCATTTTATACCAGTTTCTGACCAGCACTATCGCTTAGTACTCGATTGTTAAAAAGCACAAGTGTTAAAACAAAGTATCGAGTCAGGCGATTGGCTGTTAAATATTTGTAATTGACAGTAACTGGATTAGAAATATTGCAGTCAATTATAATTTGCACTTTTTGTGGCTCGTACGTTGTTTTACAATTATCGAACCAAAGAAAACGTTTGGTATTCAACCGCGAGAAACAAAACAGATCGACATGAAGCGAGCACTCTACGTTCACGCGTCATTCTGTTTCTTCATTAGTTCCTTTTTTTAAAAAGCATTCCAAGTATTGATAACAACAATTATCGAGTCACGGTTGACTTGGAAATACTTGTATTGATCGCAAGTCGTACCGGGTGGCTCAGATTATTGAACAGTTATAAAAAATAAGAACGTTGGGATGTGAACCGCAATAGAATAGAAAAAAATCGATACGAAGCAAGCACTCTGTGTTCGCGTCAATTTCTTCCTTCGCTAATTTCTTCTTAGAAAGCATTCCAAGTATTATTAACAAGAAAAATTATATCAAGTATTGTTAAAAGGATCAAATCTCTAAGAATTTCTTATTACTATTTTAACCGATTTTAAACTTTTTTTATTTCTACATCTGCTTTTACAATGTCCATCGTTGTTGAACATTTGTACAAATTATTCCGTCTCAATAATTTTTACCGTCCTTAAATATTTGAAAAATTATTCTCTTTAACATTTCTACTGCCAAACATTTGTAAAAATTGTTTCAAGTCTTTTTTCAACACTTTTTAAAATCATTACAAGTTTCCATTAAGTCTCTTCGCCCCCCCTCGCTGTTCAAAGCTTGTTTAAAAAACATTTGCAAGATATTACACACGTTTGTTACATACGTTTTCTAAGTTTAGGAGAAAGTATGCTGAAATTTCGTCCCGATTATTTTCGATACTCGCAAGTGTTCTTTTCCGTTACGGGTCCCTGCCTCGGATGGATCATCGCCGTTGCTGCTGCTGCTGCTGCTGCTGCTGGTGACTTCCCGGATCCTCGCATCGTCGCATACTGCAAAACAACGATGGACAACGATGATTAATCTTGACATTTTGTTTCACACGTAACTATTCATTTATTTAAGATGGTTCTCCTGTCGTTTAATCGTGGCGGCTCTTGGTCGGTGCGTCCTCCCCAAGGAGGAGGGAACGCGCACGTTCAAGCCCCGTCACCGCGTCAAGGTAGCGGCCACATCGACGGGGGGTGGAGGGGTGGTAGAAAGGTGAATGGGTAGGAAAGGAAATATGGATAAAGTTGATGGAAATAAGGGAGGAAAGAAGGGCCAATGACATTTATGATATCTACGCTGGAGGTAATTTAGGAAATTAAGTAGAAAATACAGTGAAACATAAAAAAATACAACGTAACAAACGTGTATATTTTTTTAAGGCTTTGTCGGTGGGTGGGTGGTGTATTACCGCAGTCTGAAATAAAATACAAGACGATTAAGTACGCGCTGAACGAAATAAACTTTAAAACAGAATAGAGAATGTAAATCTTATAGGTTTTATTTTACCGACGACGCTTTTCACTGCTCGGCCCCGGGCGTGGATTGGCGGGGTCTTCCGATTCCTCGGACGAGGTCGACGGTGATGGTTCGCGTGTGGTGCTGAAAAGAAATATAATTATTAACACGCACGCACGCACTCGCGCACGCACGCGCTCATACAGACGCACGTACACGCACGCTTTGAACGAAATAAACTTTCAAACGAAATAGAGAAGGTAGTGTTAGGTTTTAGGTATTTTACCGACGACGCTTTCCACTGTTCAGCCCCGGGCGTGGGTCGTCGGGGTCTTCCGATTCCTCGGACGAGGTCGACGGTGATGGTTCGTGTGTGGCGCTGAAACAAAATAAAATTATTAACACGCACTCGTGCACGCACGCGCTCACATAAACACACGCACACCTTGTTTTCGCCTTCGGCAGTCTTCGGCGTCGGCGTTCCAGTTCTTCTTCGGCAGCCAGCTACATTTTCCTTTCGCTAGCCCTCTTTTTCGCTGCCTGCCTTGGTGTTACGTTGGCGACGAATTCTGGCATGTAACGCCAGTCATTGAAATATACGTCGTACGGCTTCGGTTGCCAGCTGGTTACGTTGAGATGTGTGTTGAAATCTCCTGGCCGGTACGACTCGATTATTTCTCGCCAATTGGAAGGCATGATGTCTCCCTTCTTCCAGTACATCATAAATTTTTTCGCTGCTACCGACGCCGCCGCTCCGCCACCCGCCCGGACGATTAATTTTTGTAGATCGGCGTCTCTCCGTCTCCCAATATTGATTCCTTTGATACTCAATTCTTCAAAGTATCTCTTCTATATCTGTAAGAATTATGTAAAAAAGATTAAGTAATTTGTCACCGTTAAATGTGTAAGAAAAATTTATAGCGTTTTTCATTGGCAGAACTAGTGCGCACTTAGTGCACATTAAAGCCGTTGTACACTGATTTAATATTTAATATTTAAAGTATAATGCAAATATTTCAATTGATAAAATAGTCAATACATATTTTACCAAACAGTACAATAAAGAATATTAAGGCTTTCGCCTTAATATGACTTAACCCGTATATATATATTAAACATACACATTACGTTGATTTGTGTACAACGGCTTTAATGTGCACTGAGCGCGCACCAGTTTTGCCAAAGAAAAACGCTATATAGGTATCACATACCGCGTGGCTCGTCAATCGGGCTGCCGTCGCTGCCGCTGTCGCTGTCCATCTGTACGAAAAACAATAAACAATAAAATTTGTTCGTTAAAGTTTACCGTGTAACAAGAAAATATAACAACTATCGAATACCTACCTTTTGCCGAGGCAGGTTCAGACGATCACAGAGGCTCCGTGGATTCGCACTGTAACGTAAGAAATACATTGTTAGAAAAAACAAGTTGGACGCAACAAACGACCGTGGATTCGCTCGTAGGGCTCGTCAAGACGAGTAAAACGATATGCGACACGATATGGGGTTTGGATAAACCGTTGAAAAGTTACCTGTATATTTCGCAAGTTGATTCACTTTTCGCCGATGAGGTCACAGCGTGACACAATGAGACACAGCGAGCGATCAAACACGCGCGGGTAAACGCCGTGCGGTACCTGACGAGTGCGTTGACCTGTCGCTTAAGATTATTACTCGAAGGGCCATCTACAATGGAGAGTCGTAGGTCGTAGCAGTAGTCGTAGAAAATATTTCCATTTCGTACCGCATACTACCTACGGTTTACGGCAGGTATCGCGAGCCAATAGCCGCGTTCAGCAGACAATGCGTCGATTGGTTCTAATAAAAGTAACAGCCAATCACGTTCGACTGCTATTCAGATGCTTCGTCTGAACGCGCCCAATCAGTATCGAGCCACAGATTAATCTGTGATCGAGCTGGAGTGAGTCGATGAATTTTCAAACGCAACCCGGGTGTCAGTTTTATTATTTAGATAAATTTTCTTCTTTAATCGAATAAAATATTAAAAAATAGCACGTCCGACGAAGAAATGTTCGTCGACGTAAATGACGAAGAGGATGGCGAACGCGCGACGCTTGGATAAAGGAAGAATCGATCGCTTTTGTCAAAGCTAATCCAAACTACATGTACGCGCGAAAAAGTGGAAGGAATATACTGGCAAAAATTTTTGCAAAGACGACTCGGAGGAGCATCAAATGTGGTAGCTTGTCGAATAAAATGTCAGGTGAGTTGCATATATAAATTACTTTGCGTGTCGCGTGTGACGATGAGGTTAGGTTATGTCATTTATAATTTCGTGTCATTTCTGGATATCAATCACACGTATGTTTCCCTGTAGCATAAACTCGTAAAAAGTGAAAAGTTTTACCGTCGAATTCAATATTTCTTAATAAAACTTTATTTTTTAACAATTTACACCAACAAAAAAGATACGCGATCAATATCCAGAAATCAAATCGAAACACGAGTGACATAATCTCATCGCCTGATTTGATTACCATCAGGCAAAGATTCCGCCGAAATGTGCTACATTAATTCGCCAGCGATTTGGTAGAGAAAGACCTGAGCAGGTCGTAGTGTAGCTCAAAAAGGGTAAATCTGAACAAGAGACGGTACATGTGCACCCCTGTACGCCAGGCCAGGCAATGGTCTCTTTACTGTCAATATCTTTATTCTTGACGGACAGTATTATGCCTCGCAAATATGTTCTTCGTTCGCAAATGAAATTAGCTTGCTTTTATGACATTGACATGTATAATAGTACGTAAAACATTTTGACGGTTCGGAACTGCCAGTAATTACAAGAATATGAAAAAGACGACGAGTGTTGGACAAACTTCTTTCCCAGCATTTATTCTACCTTCACCGCATCGTCATCGTCCTCTTTGTTAACATCAAATTCAATCACCATCTTCACAAGCACTTTCGCCACAAGTGCTGTTTCGTAATTTTTCTTTATCGGTTTTAGGTCCCTGTCTCGGATGGATCGTCGCTGCTGCTGCTGCTGCTGCCGACTTCCCGGATCCTCGCGTCACCGCATACCTTGAAAACAACGACGGACAACGACGGATCGACGCCGATGGGCAAGGAAAGAATTGATTTCGTCACACGATTGTAATAAAACTTCTCCGTTTTCAGATTTACGCCTCGGGGGAATCCATGGATCAAGTGTGAAGGAAAAAATGGAGAAAGAGAGGTTTCGGGTTGCAATATACGACAGTACGACGAAGAACGCGTACGTTTTTCCAACGAAAGGCTTCCTGACGGTGGACGGATGGTGTTTACTACCGCAGTCAGAAATAAAATAGACGATTACGCACTATATATTTTGTACCAAGTAACAAGTTAGTACAAAATAATTTTCATTTATTTGTCAATCATGGTTACAATTGTTTCACTTACCGATAATCATTCCTTTTGGCATCGAGAATGATGTACAATTATAATGAGAGCTTGTCTTCTATTATTTACATAATTTTTCAACAATGAGTAACAATTTTACCTTTATTCCGTAGTCGTACAGTTTGTCCAGCGGTATTTGATGATTCACGGTATCAAAAGCCTTTTGCCAAGTCAAGGAAAGTTGCAATTGCGCATGTACCATCGTTCAATTTTTTGTACATATAATTTGAGATTAGTGCGAGAGCATCCTTACTACCTTTATGGTCCAGCAGCCACCGCCTGTTTTTTTCAGTGATTAATAACAGGCTAAATCTTTGTCTAGTTGGTTCGGTTCGACAAGACGCCCAAGTTCTTCCCTGTCAATTGTTATTAATGAAAAAAGTGTTACCGTGGAATCGATAACTTGAAAGCGTAGGACTGGGAAAACGTACCATCAAATTTGTAGGACTATGTGGCCATTTCATTATACAAATATTTACTAAGCTGCATACAAAAAATCAGCTGGTTATTAATAATTTTTATGATCTCGTTATTTGGACATATTCGGAGCGGAGGACGCTCCAGTCGAACCATGCATTTTGTACAACAATTGTTTTTCCCAGTTTATTATCCAATTATCTTAACATTTCAATGACAAACTTACTGTTAGTCAGGTAATTTTGCACTCCACCAAATTGACATGTATTACACCTGTGCACTTCATTAGCTACCTTTATCGAGAATTTTCACAGGGAACAACTTGGGCGTCTTGTCGAACCGAACCTACTCGACGAAGATTTAGCCTGTTATTAATCACTGAAAAAAACAGGCGGTGGTTGCTGGACTATTACCTTTCGTGAACCCAAATTGTTTCTGAGACAGAATATTTGAGTCAGTGACAAACTTGTGCATTATTTTACGGAGTATTTTCTCGATAATTTTTGCAAAGTTAGATAGCGAGATCGGTCGGTAATTAGTCACATTGCACCTTTCCCCAGCTTTGCAAATAGATTACAACAACGGGGCATACTTTAAGTTATCCGGCCATTCACCATTTTTCATACATACATTTAAAACATACTTCAGTGGATCTGCAATTTCGCATGCAATCGACTTAACAACCTCAGCACCAATCCCCCATCAGCCCCACCAGGGCTTTATTTTGTAGACCGTTTGTGACATTAGTTATTTCTCCAGTTGTAGTAGGATCAAGAAAAATCGATTTGTTATTTATCGGAATCTTTTTTAGGTCGGGACGATTATGAATGTATATTTTTCCAGCTAGATTAGTGCCTATAGTATAAAAAAAATCGCAAGTGCGGTTTCGTAATTCTTTTTTATCGGTTTCAGGTCCCTGCCTCGGATGGATCGTCGCTGCTGCTGCTGCTGCTGCTGCTGCGACTTCCCGGATCCTCGCGTCACCGCATACCTTGAAAACAACGACGGACAACGACGGATCGACGCCGATGGGCAAGGAAAGAATTGATTTCGTCACACGATTGTAATAAAACTTCTCCGTTTTCAGATTTACGCCTCGGGGGAATCCATGGATCAAGTGTGAAGGAAAAAATGGAGAAAAAGAGGTTTCTGGTTGCAATATACAACAGTACGACGAAGAACGCGTACGTTTTTCCAACGAAAGGCTTCCTGACGGTGGACGGATGGTGTTTACTACCGCAGTCAGAAATAAAATAGACGATTACGCACTATATTTTTTGTACCAAGTAACAAGTTAGTACAAAATAATTTTCATTTATTTGTCAATCATGAATACAATTGTTTCATTTATTAATTCATTATTTCAAACATGGTTTCGTTGCTGGTCCCAAGTATGACATTAACCCGTATTTTCCTTGACCTCGATTTATTTGTCTTACATACCTCACAATTTTTGCATGATTCTTTTATATTTCTTATACAAGTTTTTCGCTGTGTAAACCGGGCTAATTTTCTTCTGCATTTGTCTAATGCCTATATGACACCGTTCCTCGTGGACTTCTTTCATGATCTTCCTACTGAAATCTTCTGACAAAACTATTTTTTCTTATTTTCTTACTTTTTTATAGAATATTCCATCTTTTTATATTACGTCTGGTCTCTAGTTTTTTATTACCCGATTTTTCTCTCTATCTCTTTTCATATCATCTATTTTTATTAAATTTATTATTCTCGACAGTTCCTCTTTGTTCTCTTTTGCTTCCAACACTGGGTTTCTGCTCCAGACAGTCTGCTTCCAAATTCTTTTTCCCTGGTAAATATATGTTATCTTGAAATCATATTGCGATAAATAATAGGTTAGATCACCCATGTCTTCATATGTTTTTGCTTTTATATTTAAATTTTACAAAGGCTTACGGTTGGAGTATACCGCGAAGGATCTTCCTATAAGCCGCATTGTTGTCAGTATTTTACCGCTTCTTTTATTGCCAAACACTCTAGATATATAGCTTTTTTTCTTTTTTGCATTTCATTAAGTTTTATCGAAAAATATGCAACTGGCTTTTCTTTGTTATCTGGTTGCTCTTGTTTCAGCACTGCGCCAATACCTTCTATCTAATGCATATCTGTGTATAGGCAGATCTTTAGCAAATATCTCTAATATTGGTTGGGAGCACAGGAGTTTTTTTATTTTCTTAAATGATTTTTCACACTCTTCCGACCATACATACTTATCATTTTTCCTTAACAGCTTATGTAGCGGATCTAAAAGTATTGCGCTTCTTGTTATGTACTCGTGATAAAAATTTATTTACCCCAAAAACCATCTTGCATCCTTTTGTGTCTTTGGAGTGGGGAATTCTCTAATTGAAGCTAAGTTGTCTTTAATTGGTCTTACCGAGTTGTACTGTCGTTATATAGCCCAAATATTTTATTCAATCCGAGGCGAATGTGTATTTCTTAAACTTCAATCTAAAACCTTTTTTTTTGTTATTGCCGGTAATACCTGTTTTATATGTTCAATGTATTCCTCAAACGACGGTGAGTATATCAAGATATCATCGATGTAGTTCACTGCAAATCCTGCTAATCGATCTTTTCTTAAGATGCTACTTAGAATTCGTTGAAAAATTGCCGGTGATGTTTTCAAGCCAAATGGTAGGCAGGTCCATTGCAAGTGTCCATCTTGTGTAACGAAACCTGTTTTACTTCTGTCTTCAATTCGGAATGGAATAGACCAGAAAGCTGAGTTTATATCCAGTGTTGTGAAATATCTGCAGTTTCTCGTTTTTATTATCGAATCGTCCATCATCGGGAATGGTTGAGCTTGTGGTACTATTATTTAATTTAGGTCTCTAAAGTCAATGCAAAGTCTACATTTTCTGTTTTCCTCTTTTTTAAATGCCAATGTTACTGATGCTGCAAATGGACTGTATGATATTCTTCAATGAGGTGTCTCTAGTCCTATAATAAAATCTTCAAAATCATCTCTTTCAACAATATGTACATCTGTCATTTTTTGCAATATTACAGATTTTTACCTTAATAGTTATTACACCATTTGTTCTTTTCACACCATTAGCCGTTTTTAAATGTATTTTATTCATATCTTTATCTTCTACGACTAACTAATTTTCAATTTATCAGTGAGATCTGAGACTCTGAGTCACAGATCTCTTTTATCTCCAATTTATCTTCTAGTATTACTTTGATTTTGACTAATGGTGTTATATCTAGTTAATTTTTTCCTCTGTGTTCAATTCTACCTCTATTACTAAGTTGTTTCCTACGACACTAGGTTTATTATTTTCTTTCTTCTTAAACTCCAGCACGACTCCTCCGGATGATATCCGGATATGCCTTTGCTTAAACTTTCACAGTTCTTGCATGGCCTTTTTTCTTCAGTCTTTTTTTTATTTTCTCTTCTTCTTTGGAAAACTTTTTTTTATTTATTAAACTCTCATTTTTCCTTATTTCATTAAACAGTTTTGTTGAATCTTCACGTTCTTCTCTATCTATTTTATTCATAATGAAGTCTGGCAGTCCCACTGCTATAAAAGTCGTTAAATGTTTTTGTATCCATATTTTTATTCATATCTAGCAAAAGTCTTTCCTTTCTCATTGCATAATCAATAAGAGATCCTTCATATCTAAATAACAAAGCAATCGTTACCGCGTGCTCCATTCTTTATCAGCAAAGGT
This sequence comes from Temnothorax longispinosus, assembly GCF_030848805.1. NCBI lineage: Eukaryota > Metazoa > Arthropoda > Insecta > Hymenoptera > Formicidae > Temnothorax > Temnothorax longispinosus. The sequence goes on along the minus strand of NW_027270014.1, from coordinate 256,212 downwards.
CTCCAGGAAGAATCTATATCTTTTCATTCGATCCATTTAGCGGTAACTGTCAACTTCGTTAACGTTGCACAGTGCCAGTGTCTGAACAAGATTTATCCAAAAACAATCTCAATATCTCTATTTTCATTTCATCTCGTGACATAAAATCTTGTAAGTTTTGTTTCGGAAGACTTGAAAACTAAATGGTTCGAAATGTGTACGAATAACATTAATTTTCATAGTTAACGTAAACTAAATAACATTAGTTGTTTTCCATTTACACTCAAGTGATCAATGTCACTCAGTTTTCTGAGTATTTCATACTCGGGTAGGATATGTCGTTTTGTATTTACCTGCTTATTTCGGTGACAAAGCTATCGCATAACGATACAGGTCCACGTACTCACTTTTAATGTTAGTTTATTAGATTCGTTGAAGCACACGGTCTCGATCGGTGGATAAAAACTGAGTCGAATCTCTTCTTGCCAGCATGCAAAAAGAACGTGCTTTTAACTGAGTTACGACGTCACAAGTGAGAATTATCTGATTTTCCATGTAAATGGAAAGCAACTATTAATTTGTAATTGAGTAATATTAAAAAAAAAATACAAAAAACAAACGTACAATTACTAACTTTTTTTGAAACAAATTTTTACTTTTTCATCATCGTACACTTACAATGGTTGTAATAGTTTTCAGTAACAGATTAAGTACCATGTCATTTTTTAATGATATTTCAATTATTAATATATATTCTATTACATTGTTTTTAAAAATAACTAATAAATGACTGAACGAATAAAAATAACTGGTTAATGAAAATAACTAATAATTATATATAGGAGAAAGTGGTCTCCAATCGGTCACCTGGTCTGAATCGGTCACTCGCTCCATTTCATAAAAACCACGACACTCGTCATCGTGCCAACATTGTTATTATGATTAGCTGTCAATAGTGTCCCTAACTTTACTATCGGCATAATGACGAGTATTGTGGTTTTTATGAAGTGGGGGGAGGGTGGACCGATTTGGAATAGGTGGCCGATTAGAGACCACTTTCTCGTAATTAATAATATATTACTGTAGTATATTATCGTACGCGCGTCGGCGGGTTGCCGTTCTGCCGGCTCCGTCGGCTTGGTACGCGTAATATTGGTTGCCGTTCCGCAGCTGCGCAGGCGCGGTTTTTTGCGTGCGCGGTCTGTCGACCGCCGCAACTGTTAACAAAGTACTTTATCTGTTATATTATAAGAATTGTGAGGTTAACGATTAATGCAACAAACTCTACTGTTTTTCAGATTTACGCCTCGGGGGAATATGGATCAAGCGCTAAGGAAGAAAGGGAAAGAAAAGTGCGCCAATGACATTTGCTATATCTATGCGAGAGCTTTTATTCCACGGTTGCAGGGTACAATGTGAAATGGTACGACGAAGAACGCGTACGTTTTTCCAACGAAAGGCTTCCTGACGGTGGACGGATGTTGTTTACTATCGCAGTCTGAAATAAAACAGACGATTACACGCGCATTATATTTTGTACCGAGCAACAAGTTAGTAAAAAATAATTTTTATTTGTCAATCATGAATACAATTGTTTCATTTATCGAGAATCATTCTTTTTAGCATCGAGAATGATGTACAATCATAATGAGAGCTTGTTTTTTATTATTTAAATAATTTTTCAACAATGAGTAACGATTTCCCCTTATTCCGTAGTCGTACAGTTTGTCCAGCGGTATTTGGTAATTCACGGTATCAAAAGCCTTTTGCCAAGTCAAGGAAAGTTGCTATCGCGCATGTACCATCGTTCAATTTTTTGTACATATAATTTGAGATTAGTGCGAGAGCATCCTCAGTACTTTTACCTTTCGTAAACCCAAATTGTTTCTCAGACAGAATATTTGAGTCAGTGAAAAACTTGTGCATTATTTTACGGAGTATTTTCTCGACAATTTTTGCAAAGTTAGATAGTGAGATCGGTCGGTAATTAGTCACATTGCACCTTTCCCCAGCTTTGCAAATAGGTTACAACAACGGGCCGTACTTTAACTTATTCGGCCATTCACCATTTTTCATACATACATACATTTAAAACATACTTCAGTGGATCTGCAATTTCGCATACAATCTCGACTTAACAACCTCAGCATCAATCCCCCATCAGCCCCACTAGGGCTTTATTTTGTAGACCGTTTGTGACATTAGTTGTTTCTCCAGCTGTAGTAGGATAAAGAAAAATCGATTTGTTATTTATCGAAACATTTTTTAGGTCGGGACGTTTAGGAATGTACATTTTTTCAGCTAGATTAGTGCCTATAGTACATAAAAATTCGTTGAAAGTATTTGTAAGAGTGCAGTCCCATTAAGCACGGATCGAAATGACGGATCGGATTTCTCATTAGAATTGACTAGAATTGAGCGGTTCGTTCCAGTTCCGTTCCGTAACAGTTTTCTCTACCAGTCCCATGTAGCAAAAACGGATCGGAACGTCGCTTCGGTCGCAGGTAAATGTGCCTTATTCGTCGATATTTTGTTATTTTGATGCGACTGAAGCAATAAACATATATTATTTGTGCAATTATTATCTTGCCGATAACATTGTTGCGAGTACTCTGAAATACTGAATTGTAGGAGTAAAAAATATTTTGTAACCAGATTCCGTTCCGTTTTTGCTACATGGGACTGGTAGAGAAACTTTTTACGGAACGGAACGGACATGCGTGATTGAGTTGACAGAAAAAATGTCACAAAAAACGTAAACAATTTTGCGATTAATTTATTATTATAAGACAGAAACTCTACTTTTTTTTCTAAGAATTATAAATAAATACAAAATCGTACATCTCAATGTTTTCAACTTTACATACACATATATGTATAATGTAACAACGAAACATTCATTTTTTTAAACCCGAATATGAACTACTCGTCAGGTTTTATTGAAATAGAAATAAATGTTTTATTTGTTTATTACGTAATGTATAATGTATTGGTAGAAAGATAAAAATGTAATGATAATAGTACAAAATATAATAGAATAATAATACGAAAAATTTTGTCGCTTTTCATGTTTCGCCTCCGCTAATTCTTCGTCTTCTGTCCTGTGAACGAGACGCAGCAGCTCTACTTGCATTTGCCTTCTTCGAAGATAACACACTCTACGCAGGATATCTCCCAACTGCTCCAGGAAATTGTCCACTGCATCCTTCTTCGGCTCATTTTCGCGAAGTAACCGCTACAATATGTTGTTATACAGTGCCTGCACATCGCGGGATCGTGCTGTCTTCCTGTAACACAAAAAATTCCATTTAATGCATTCAAAGTAATGAATTTTCCTACATTTTCATACATTGTTAAACAAAGCTGATTGTCCATGAAAAAAGCAACACAATTATAATACGAAGATGTATCAATTATTTATGAAAATGTATGAAACGTGTGTCGATTATCAATTATTCAAAATTAGCTCTTTTTTTTTTACTGGTCTACAATTAGCCCAATTTCCCGTTCTTTCAGGATTGTCTGGCGTGCTACAAGTTATTGGAGAAGACACATTACATTCCTCTAATTCCAAATCGTTCAGGATCCGTGCATTATCTTCATCGCGACATATGTTCTGTGGTAGAGAGCTTGTACTAAAATTGAACAGCAAAGATATGTAAAAAAGTGTACTTTTTTATATATTAAAGCCTATATATGGAGGGGTAAAAGCCATAGTGCAAGTGGTGTAAGTTAAAATTTTTAAAATATTGATTTGTGTACATAGATGAAATCTGTGCGATATATAAATTGCATCTATGCACACAAGTCAATATTTTAAAAATTTTAACTTACACCACTATATAGCTTTTACCCATCCATATAAGACAAGTTATTACGTACGGGGTTTCTTGTGCAGCCTCGTCTAGAAATTGCATCCTTGAACAGAAGCGGAATGTACTTTTCTGGCGGATGTCCCGCTTCCGCACACGATTCGCTGCGTACGTAACCTTTCATTTTTTTACGAGCTTTTGAATAGCAGTCCCTCAGGAATGTCCATCGAGATTTCATCCACGCTACATCTTTAAAACCTGAAAATTCCTAGTTTAAATAACGAATTCAGAGGCGGGATTCTGTAAATCCTTAACGAGTTTCGATATCATTGCGCAGCTTTTTAACATATATAATACCTGCGCATATATAATACTAAAACTGTCGAAGTTATGAAATCCCGCTACAGCTCGCTTACACGAATACAAACGTACATATTTAGCCCATTTGCGAGTGCACATTAAATATACATTTATGAGTACATAAAACAAAGTAAAATGATAATATATATATTACCAAGATTATTAAAGACTTCATCCCACAATTCTCATCGTACACAGGAGCTTCGCTTTTGAACTGGCAACTTTTGATTCCATAGACCTGGTCTCTGCTCTACGGCATCGATGAGCATCTCGTCTATGATGTCTGCCGAGTATGAAGTAGACTCATTGCTACTCTCCGATGGTAGTGCGTCTCTCTGCGTACTTTCTCCTATTTCCTTCAATTCTGTTTACACATAAATTATATACTTATTAAATATATTTAATTTTTGCAAACAAATGTTGAAAGATATTTGCTTTCAAATAAAATTACTCATTGTAGCACGCCCCTTCTCGTCGACAACGAGGACATGAATACTTTCATCATAGCTTTTGAAGCACTTATGGGGGCTTGAATCTCCGCACAGGATCCGTACATTATCTGCCCACAGTAACCGCATTTTACAGCCTGCAAATATCAAACACATGTATAACTACATGAATCGCATAATATTTGATATGTTGTTCGTATTGAAAATATCTACGTGCTGAAAATCATGCGGTTAAAACCATATGGAAAAACAATGTGGTAAAACCACATTGTGAAAAAAATCCACATATATGCGTTCAATAATATAAAAAAAGTATTACTATCATGTGGTTTGTCGACATGTCCACAGATTTTGTCAATACAGGTGTCAATTTCAGGTTTTCTTTGGTAAACAAACAAAACTATAATCATATAACCTATATTTAAAATTATTATTACCGGCCCTTTTCCATGATTGTTGGTACTCATCTTGTAGAATTGTAGCTTGTTGTTATTATTGATGATATTATTTTTTCAATACAACGGCGTTTTAAACCTTGCGCGGGCAGAAACACCCGCCCGATCGGAAAGAATAGCAGGATCAAAAATTCACTAGAATTTCCTAGCAGAATCCGATCCGTCATTTCGATCCGTGCTCAATAATAAAGGTGCGATTTTATTGACGCTAGAAACCAGCGCGGCGGCGTCAAGAAAATGTAGTGGGGTCTTGAAGTTTAGACCGTCTCAACTTTTTAGCGTACCGCAAAATTCAACGAAACTTCTTCCCCCACTACATTTTCTTGACGCTGCCGCTGGTTTCTAGCGTCATTGAAATCGCACCTTAACGGGACTGCACCCTAAGTTTTATAGGATCATCAATAACTTTCCCCTCGGTTTTAATTTGACTATACATATACGACTCGATTTAGATTTCCCTTTGTTTCGTTTCTCTCGAACCATAATTCCAAAGAAACTTACTATTATTACATCTTTCTTCAACGTCATTAATTCTTATCGCATGGCAAATTGGTTCTATCAATAACTTTTTGCAGTAGTTTAGAATAATTTTTATATTCATATTCAGCCTCTTCGTTATTACAACTTTTTTTCATTTATCATACATTTCTTTAGTATTGGGCGCTACAATGATACCCTGTGCGATCCATTTTTGGTCTTTTAAAAAAAAATTTTTGTTTTTATTCGTAGCTAAATCGATAATATTTTTGATCTTACATACAAGCAATTGCAGTGCATCATTTGCATTTTTGATATTTTTCACTACCCTCCCCCTCCCCCTCTTCTTTTTGACTCAAATCTCGCAATTTTGTAAAATCAAGAGAGACACGGTAGTGTTTCGCGCCAAGTACACGTCTTGCGTTACGCGACACGTAAGCCAACGCACAAAGAAAAACGTAAGCAGGCTACTTCCAGTATGGGATCCCGCGGTGTTGTAATATCTTATAATTAATTCTTTTTTTCCACGATTATGTATTATAAGATTGCTAATACATACTGTTTATCGATACGTCGATACGCGATTATCAACAAACTAAGATTACCGACAGGAATAGTTTGCGCGATTATCATGATTTATTATGTTCGTGGTTCTAGTCTTGACATTTTATGTCAGTGACATGTCAATGACGCGATGCGAATCCGTGAATTGAGCAAGGATTCATAACGAAGCAAACAAAAGAAGCAATTAGTATTCTAATTTGTAAGTAGAGTGTTTGCTGTCCCTTTTTGCGTATAATTATGAAAAATATTAAATATTTATGTACTTATAGGATTGTCTCTGGAATTTGACGCAACACGTGTGTTTACGGTGTCTAAAGGTATGTAACATAATACATATAAAATTACCGTCTCGATACTTCGATATCATTTGGAACATTTTTAAGGTAGTTTGTCCGTGACGATACTGTTAAAAAGTTAATTACAGATAAATGACATTGTGGTATTTGGCTGGGATTGTCCGTGTTACGGATGTGTGTAAATCTCATATGTATGTACATATATATACACACACTAATGTATACTATTATACATCTTTAAAGGTTAGCTGTCATATTCTTGCAAGTTCTTTTATCATCTAGTTTTTCATTAAATACATGTATGTAAAAAAAGCTAACTTTTATTTACATTGTACATGTGTGTAGAACATGTTTACGTTAATATGCTGTCTAAATTTTACAAGATTCCTAAAAAAATGAGTTTACGGATGTACTACCTTAAAATCAGTGAGATATATTGGAGAAATTTTTATTGTTATTTTATTCTTGCAAATAAAAATATAAAATATGATTATTTTACAGGTGTTTGTATTTTGGAAGATGTATGTTATACAATACACGATGTTTTACGCTTCGTGAGATCAATTTCAATCATAGTCTCTTGAGATAATTTTGAGATGTATTATTATTATGTACAGTTAAGTATGGCACGCCGTTTTGTTATTTATTAATAAGATTTTTTAATCTAAAATAAAAATTTAGTAATTGATTTAAACTGAAGTAGATAGTTTTTCGGAACCATTTTTATTATGTCATAACTCATAACATAATAAAAATGAATTAAAATTATGTATTCACGTAAAATTAATTCAAAATAAAAATTTTATGAATAAATAGCAAAACGGCGTGCCATACATAGAGAAAGGTACAGTTTATATGTCGAATTACTTTTATGTCAAGACATAATTTTAATTCATTTTTATTATGTCATGAGATAATATTAATGTATTTTTATTATGTCGTAACATAATAATAATTGCAGAAATTTAAATTATGTAAGCTATCATAGTAATTCAGTAAATTAAAATTATGCTGCAACCATGGTGGAAGAACACAGGTGTGCTCATACTCGTGACGAATTTCATACGGTTCTGCGCAGATGCCAGATGCAACCATTTTTAAGTGTCAGTTTCAAAACATTTAAGGTTGTACCAAGTGATATTGTGACATATCATCATGAGTACGTGTTCAATAAAAACGTGTAAAAACAATTCTCGAAAGAATTAAAAAAATATTCATTTTTTTTGGAACCCCAACAGAATTATTGATTAATCCAGATAATGGATTAATCATATTTCTAGAGGAAGAATAATCAGCCCTTGTGTCGAATTATTTGAAACAGCGAAAATTATGGAAAAGTTATATCAAGATTATCATGGTTCTTCTATTTGTAAGACAAAAATAAATAAGTAAAACATAAAAATAAATAAGTAAGGCTGCGGTCCACTTGATGCTACAAATTCTTTGGAGCGTTCTTCTTCTCCTTATTTCTTCATTGAAAGAAAAGAGAAAAGGAATGCTTCGAAGCATTTGTAGCGTCAAGTGGACCGCAGCCTATAAGAGCCTCCGCACAAGACTCTCGTATGATAGCGTAGCGTAACTTAACGTGGATCAACGTGGCACAAGAAACGTATCGGTTAGAGCCTCCGCACAAAACTTTCGTATGGTAACGTAACGTAGATCAATGCACAAGAAACGTATTGACGTATAACGCCGTAACCGATACGTTTCTTGTGCGTTGACCCACGTTTCGTTACACTACGTTACCATACGAAAATCTTATGCGGAGGCTCACACTAATGACATAACGCCAAATTCAAACTGTACCGCGGCAAGATGGAGGTATCTGGCATCAATTTCTCATTGGTTGTTAGAAATATATGCGCAAGAGCACACCTGTGTTCTTCCACCATGGCTGCAACATAATAAAAATTCACGAATTAAAATTATGTCATGGTTAATAGAATTTCAGTGAATAAAAATTATGCCATGACATAATGAAAATTGAAAATTAGAATTACGTGCTACTATTATTTCAATCCTAGATTTCATATAAAATTTTAATTTGAAAGAAATTTTTATTATGTCAAGACATAATATTTATTCGGAATTCCCATTATGTACATAATTTTAATTCTCGAATTTTTATTATGTACATAATTTTAATTCGTGAATTTTTATTATGTACATAATTTTAATTCTTGAATTTCCATTATGTACATAATTTTAATTCTTGAATTTCCATTATGTACATAATTTTAATTCCTGAATTTTTATTATGTACATAATTTTAATTCTTGAATTTCCATTATGTACATAATTTTAATTCCTGAATTTTTATTATGTACATAATTTTAATTCTTGAATTTCCATTATGTACATAATTTTAATTCCTGAATTTTTATTATGTACATAATTTTAATTCCTAAATTGCCATTATGTACATAATTTTAATTCTTGAATTGCCATTATGTACATAATTTTAATTCTTGAATTGCCATTATGTACATAATTTTAATTCCTGAATTTTTATTATGTACATAATTTTAATTCTTGAATTTCCATTATGTACATACATAATAGAAATTCAAGAATTAAAATTATGTACATAATTTTAATTCCTGAATTTTTATTATGTCTACACGGAGAGAAAAATCTTACCTCTGTGGTATGAGCGCCTCCCATGCATAAAAAGCATGTAGCGCTGCCTTGCATCAAACGCATGAATTTGTCCGTTTAATATCCTACTTCATGCCTGTGGTGGCATGAATTTATGTGTTTGATGCAAGGCAGCGCTACTGTTTTTTATGCATAAGAGGCGCTCATACCACAGTGGTAAGATTTTTCTCTCCGTGTAGACAAATAAAAATTCATCTAATTTTTATTATGTCTAGACATAATTTTAATTCTGCCGCTAGGGAATTTTTAAGTCGATTCTTATGAATCAAGCTTGAATTCGATGTCCACGTGTCTCAGGTTGCCGATGACGAGGTCCAGATAGTGCGCTTCATAGTTTTCGGTGTCTACGTGTATTAATACCTTGAATTCGATGTCCACGTGTCCCAGGTTGCCGATGAGGTCCACATAGTGCGCTCCATAGTTTTCGGTGTCTAGGTGTATTAATACCTTGAATTTGATGTCCACGTGTCCCAGGTTGCCGATGACGGGTTCCAGATAGTGCGCTCCATAGTTTTTGGTGTGTGTGTGTCCAGGTGTAATAATACGTTGAATTCGATGTCTAGGTGTCCTACGTTGCCGATGACGAGGTCCACATAATGCGCTCCGTAGTTTTCGGTGTCTAGGTGTATTAATACCTTGAATTCGATGTCCACGTGTCCCAGGTATAATTTCGTTTTACAACTTAGCATGTACTTTATGTTGTAAAGCGAGGTCCACGCAGCCTACCGGCGGGGTGGGTGCGGGGAAGGGGGGGAACCGAAGGCCCCCCCTCGCACCCCCCGTTGTGTGTGTGTGTGTGTGTGCTTCCCACAAACCACCATGTTTTTTTATCTTTTCGCGATTTTCTGCCGATGTTAAGGCCCGTATTCATATGGCAGTTTTATAGATGTTAGCCTTAAATTGATAGAAATAAAGCTTAAGTCGTAGGCAAATAAACCAATCTTCGATTACTTTAATATGTGAGATAATTTTTTGTTTTTTTTTTGTTTTTAAGACTAATAATAAACCAACAAACGCTAAAATAAGACCAACAATCATCAGCAAACGATTACGCATTAATAAGGCTTTTTTGAAATTAAAAATAAAATTTTTTCGGCTAACTTAATGCTAATTTTTCTTTTTAAATTAAAAAAAAAATATAAGAACCAACAAACGTTGTAATTAGGCCAACAATCACCAACAAACGACCAACAAACGATAAAAAAATATGAAAATTAATAAAGTCGAAGTTGACCGGCTAAGTTACCGGAGCTGTACACACGTACGGCGTCAGAAATGCCTTTACACCAAAATGGCTACTATTGGGGCACATCAGCCATTTTGGTGTAAAGGCATTTCTGACGCCGTGTGTAGGGGAGACCGGGGCTAAGCCGACACTATTTTTTCAAAGGCAATTTTTAATATTTAATTAAAATTTTTAGGCAAATTTAATGATATATATTTAAAGAGTGTTTCTTCAGGTACAAAATTGATTGAGGAAGTTTTGCTGTACGTCGCTTTGTTTTGCCGCCAGGAAAGGAAAAGTGACGCAAAGACAAATTTTCGAATTGAAAAATGACGGGGCGAACTCGACACCCCGCCGGGGCAAACTCAACACTTTGTTTGATCGACACAATTTGATCTAGAACTTATTTTTTTATTGTTTAAAAATAAAAATACATTGTTTATCAAATGAAAAGACATTGTGTATTAGAAACAAAAAGTCGGAATAAAGTAAACAATTATTTAAAATAATGAGAAAAAAAAGATTAAACTTTTAATTATCTTTTTCTGAACTGTCTGAAAAACAATTTATACACGTAAACTCGCGATCAGATGTGCGCACACATTCGTCATGAGCCATACGGTTGCATAAGATGCATTGTTTGTTATTAGAAGCTAATGAAATGTTTTCCGAACACACGCAACAGATGTTCCTTAAATCGTCATCGGAATCGGACGAAACAGTGACCTTTTTTGCGATAATGTCACTTTAGGTTAGTGTCGTCTTTGCCCCGGTGACGTCGTGTCGACTTAGCCCCGAACGTCGTTTTTTACTTTTGTTACTCCAAAAATATATAAATTTTGAAAATATGCAAAAATTATTATCGGATTCGTATAAAGCATCGAATTTTCCATCAAAATCACTTAGCGGTAGATTCGCAAGAGTAAAGCTCGATGAAAGAGTAGACATTTTCGAGAGATTAGAAAAATTACTTTTTACTATCAAAAACACTTATGTCGCGTTAAAAATTACACTATAACTCAGAATGTTACCAAATTCCGTTGATAATACTGGCACATAAAGACGCATTTACAGTAGCAAAGGCAAGTTTCTACGATAGATTTAAATTGGCAAAAAGCCTAGTGTCAAGTTCGCCCCGCTGTCGGCTTAGCCCCGGTCTCCCCTACATAATAAAAATTCATGAATTAAAATTATGTACATAATAAAAATTCGGGAATTAAAATTATGTTCACATAATAAAAATTCAAGAATTAAAATTATGTACATAATTACGAATATTGCAGTTAAAGTGCAGTTTAAAATGCATTTGGTGCATAAAGTGCACCCGTACTCCTGTCGATCCTTAAGAATCGGCAGGAGTCACGGTGGAGACCTGTGTCAGGTTGGGTTAGCTGCGAGTCTTTTTTTATTATAAATTTTTAAGAGCCAAAATGAAAAATCCGGCTCTGTACCGGGTTACGGCTGATCTTACTGATTAAAACGAGCATAATTTTAATGAGATTTGTAAATTAATTTGACTAAAATTTAGGATAAACGAATCCGTAATTTTGACATGTTGGCCGGTCGGAATTACGAATTTGTTTTTCCAAAATTTTAGCCAAAATAATTAACAAATCTCATTAAAATTAGACATGAAATTCAACGTATTATTACGACACCGAAAACTATGAAGCGCACTATCTGGACCTTGTCATCAGCAACCTGGGACACGTGGACATCGAATTCAAGGTATTAATACACCTAGACACCGAAAACTACGGAGCGCATTATGTGGACCTCGTCATCGGCAACGTAGGACACCTAGACATCGAATTCAACGTATTATTACACCTGGACACACACACACCAAAAACTATGGAGCGCACTATCTGGAACCCGTCATCGGCAACCTGGGACACGTGGACATCGAATTCAAGGTATTAATACACCTAGACACCGAAAACTACGGAGCGCACTATCTGGACCTCGTCATCGGCAACCTGGGACACGTGGACATCGAATTCAAGGTATTAATACACCTAGACACCAAAAACTATGGAGCGCACTATGTGGACCTCGTCATCGGCAACCTGGGACACGTGGACATCAAATTCGAGGTATTATTACACCTGGACACCGAAAACTATGAAGCGCACTATCTGGACCTCGTCATCGGCAACCTGGGACACGTGGACATCGAATTCAAAATATTAATACACGTAGACACCGAAAACTACGGAGCGCACTATGTGGACCTCGTCATCGGCAACGTAGGACACCTAGACATCGAATTCAACGTATTATTACACCTGAACACACACACACACACACACACACACACACACACACACACACACACACACACCGAAAACTATGGAGCGCACTATCTGGACCCCGTCATCGGCAACCTGGGACACGTGGACATCGAATTCAAGGTATTAATACACGTAGACACCGAAAACTATGAAGCGCACTATCTGGACCTCGTCATCGGCAACCTGAGACACGTGGACATCGAATTCAAGCTTGATTCATAAGAATCGACTTAAAAATTCCCTAGCGGCAGAATTAAAATTATGTCTAGACATAATAAAAATTGGATGAATTTTTATTATGTCTAGACATAATAAAAATTCAGGAATTAAAATTATGTACATAATTTTAATTCTTGAATTTCTATTATGTACATAATGGAAATTCAAGAATTAAAATTATGTACATAATAAAAATTCAGGAATTAAAATTATGTACATAATGGCAATTCAAGAATTAAGCCCCTTGCACAATGACAGGCAACAGGCAATAGGAACAGGAAATAACCAAAAAATCGTTAATTACAACCTAAAAAAATCAAATGCTATGATTGGTTGGCAATAGGCAATAGGCACAGAATTTCCAACGTGACGGAAACTCTGTGTCTATTGCCTGTGTCACTGTTTATTCTGCATTTATACATGATTCTGATTTCTATTCCCTGTTCCTATTGCCTGTTGCCTGGCATTGTGCAAGGGGCTTTAAAATTATGTACATAATGGCAATTCAAGAATTAAAATTATGTACATAATGGCAATTCAGGAATTAAAATTATGTACATAATAAAAATTCAGGAATTAAAATTATGTACATAATGGAAATTCAAGAATTAAAATTATGTACATAATAAAAATTCAGGAATTAAAATTATGTACATAATGGAAATTCAAGAATTAAAATTATGTACATAATAGAAATTCAAGAATTAAAATTATGTACATAATAGAAATTCAAGAATTAAAATTATGTACATAATGGAAATTCAAGAATTAAAATTATGTAGATAAAAATTCAAGAATTAAAATTATGTACATAATACAAATTGTAAAATTAAAATTATGTACATAATACAAAATCGGCAATTACAATTATGTGCATAATTTTAATTTCCGAAAACATTTTATGTCATAACATAAAATAAATTCAGAAATAATATTTTGTCTAGACATAATTTTAGTTCTGCATTTTCAATTATGTAATAGCTTAATAATAATTCAATGAATTATAAATATGTCTAGACATAAAATAATTTCTTTTCTTTGAGTATCAATTTAATTTGGTAGAATTTTTATGATAGTATTAAATAGCAAAACGGCGTGCCATAGTTAAGAAGCTATAATGATAATAATATACATATAGAATTATTATTACATTATCAAGAATAAAATTTAGAATGGAAATTTCATTTGTCTTACTTGATAGTTATTTTAGTCTAGATAGACAGTTTTATATAGAATTTGATGTCAATAATACATCATTAATAAGAAAAATCAGAACTACTGTAATTTTAAACAACCAACAATTATAACAGTAAACTTTTTCGGGTGTTTCGAAAAAAATTTTTAATTTTATATGATATTTTTTTGCAAAATATTGCAAAATGATTTCAAAAATATTTTTCTCTGTAACAATACAACTTCTAAAAAACAAGTACATCTGTAAAAAAAAATTATGTTTTATATTTCTTTTATACGTAGCATTAAAATATACAAGTAATGGTATATACATGTTAAATATCTGAGTTTATAATTTGTGAATGTTACATATATATTTTATTATTATATGGTTTTACTGTCAATAAACTTAGATAAATTTAAAAAACTGTCTTTTAAAAAAGTTTCCGTATTACAAAATATATTTAAAAAATGTTAATTATTGTGTTACATAGTAGACTACATACAAAATATATATATATACTAGAACAACACAAGGGCGCGCGCTACGCGCGCGCCATTTATTCTATTCATTCATTTATAATATATCACTTAAAAGTTTGGAAGTATTATAATTATTTAACACATATAAAATTATAAAGTCCATACTTTAATTATGATAATTAGCGTAACACTTGTGACAGAATTTAATTTTATCTTATAAGGTATATCAAACTATATATATCTATATATTTTTTAAATACGTCCTTTTCAAAGAAGTAACAGGAGGGAAAGTTAAACCTAGGGAAAAAGTAAAATTTCTAAATCTTCTATACCATTAAATTGATTCGAAATTGAATAATCGAGTTGGAGAAGACAAACGTAATTATAAATATAAAGAATAATTTTAAAATATGTCTTTAACTTATATACATTAAACAAAAATTTTAGACAATAATTGCCAATAAAAAGTTGTTTTATTGTAAGTAAAATTATAACACAATATTAATAATAAAAGGAATAAAAACAAGAAGAAAATTAATTGTAAATATTTTAGATATTTTTAATTACATTTAACATTATTTATATTAAAACATTAAACATTTAACATTAAACATTAAATACTATATTAAATTTTTAACAATTAAAAAAAAAACGTTTTTTTCAAAGCAAGAACATTACATTCAAGTAATTTTCTTATTCTTAAAGAAATATATAAACGATAATAAATAAATAAATAAATATTATAAATACGTACAATACGTTATTATAAATACGTACAAGTATACATAGGTAAAAGAGAGCATTAATATAGACGGTATTACAAGATATTTTGTAGTATTCCACATTGTTTCTGCTCTCTCCCCCATCATCCTTCTCTGACTCTTCTCCCAATTGATTTTTATTTAATAATTTAAATTAAAGCAAATTTTAACGTAAAAATATAAGTCAAAGATGATTTTAATTTAACAATATAAGTAAGTTAAAGTTAATTTTAATTTAAGTTATTATTTATAACATTAGTTAATAAAGAAGACACTAAATACAAGCCTGACATTTATGGCGACACAATTACAATTATACGTACTATTAAAAATACCTCGTCATATAAGATTAAAAAATGGGAAGGAAAAGTTGTTTCTACAAAACAAGATGAATTGGACAGTATCATAACGACGATGAATATACAGATTGATAATCCAATATCTGTTTTAAATCAGGATGTTTCAAGAACATTTTTAGTTACTTCTAAACCCGATGAAAAGTATAATTTATTTATGAAAGCTATTCTCTTGGATACCATTGAAAATAATTATAAGGAGGATTTCTATATAGTCGAAGAAGAATACAATAAATTAAGGATATACTCATTGACTTATAAAAGTTAACTTTCCGTCAACTTTTCGTTAATTATGCTCTTTAACAAGTGAAGAAGCCTGCGAGATAATGTCGGACATGTCAAAAGTGCCAAAAAATTGCAAAAGAGCGTTTACTTTACATGAATACACATTCTACCCCAATCCAAATTACAGGTCTTATGAGGGAAGATGTACACGCGCTAAATATCTTCATGTTTCTATAAAACATAATAAAAATAATGCAAATGCTGAAAGAATATTTTCAAATAACTGAAAACAAAAAACAGGGAACCAACGCAGCATATAACGCTATATTTGAAAAAATAATTCGCACTACTTTCGAATTGAATAATGTAACCAAGACGGTCCACAAGCTAAGATCTACACAAAGTGAATGTACTAATTTGATTAATGAACTGAAAGATGAAATTGATTTGCATGATGCCAGTTGTATTGATGTTTTCCGTAACAAAGCCGCGGAGTTGGAAAAGAAAATAGCGCAGAAAAGTGGCTTGGGAAAGGCTTTAGCTAAAAACGTGCAGCAGCTTCAGAAGACCGTTGACTTCTTTGATTTGGTTTGTCAATCTGGTAGTGTTTAGCCTGGGACATTTTTCAGTGGCGTTGGAAACCGCTTTCTTTACCACTGTTTCTTGTATATCAAATTCCCTCTTTGCGCACTGTATGGCGAATTTCCCGTAATTTTTTAGTAACATGCTGTGTGCCGATGCTTTTCCTTCTCCCATGTCAACTCCTTAATTTAATGTATTTTTACATGAATATGTCCTTAATTTATTGTATTCTTTTTCGACTATATTGAAATCCTCCTTATAATTATTTTCAATGGTATCCAAGAGAGTAGCTTTCATAAATAAATTATACTTTTCATCAGGTTTATAGAAGTAACTAAAAATGTTCTTAAAACGTCCTGATTTAAAACAGATATTGGATTATCAATCTGTATATTCATCGTCGTTATGATACTGTTCAATTCATCTTGTTTTGTAGAAACAATTTTTTCTTTCCATTTTTTAGTTTCTGGAGACGTTAAAGATGAATATTTTATCACGCGATCACAGATGATTTCACCCATTCAGCTTTCAGTCGTTGCTCGACTCTTTATCGTACCGTACACTCACATGTATTTTGAATTACAAAACAATTACACATGTACGACGTTTACACCTTTATAAATACGTACAAGTATACACAGGTAAAAGAGAGCATTAATATAGACGGTATTACAAGATATTTTGTAGTATTCCACATTGTTTCTGCTCTCTCCCCCATCATCCTTCTCTGACTCTTCTCCCAATTGATTTTTATTTAATAATTTAAATTAAAGCAAATTTTAACGTAAAAATATAAGTCTGAAGCTGCTGCACGTTTTTAGCTAAAGCCTTTCCCAAGCCACTTTTCTGCGCTATTTTCTTTTCCAACTCCGCGGCTTCGTTACGGAAAACATCAATACAACTGGCATCATGCAAATCAATTTCATCTTTCAGTTCATTAATCAAATTAGTACATTCACTTTGTGTAGATCTTAGCTTGTGGACCGTCTTGGTTACATTATTCAATTCGAAAGTAGTGCGAATTATTTTTTCAAATATAGCGTTATATGCTGCGTTGGTTCCCTGTTTTTTGTTTTCAGTTATTTGAAAATATTCTTTCAGCATTTGCATTATTTTTATTATGTTTTATAGAAACATGAAGATATTTAGCGCGTGTACATCTTCCCTCATAAGACCTGTAATTTGGATTGGGGTAGAATGTGTATTCATGTAAAGTAAACGCTCTTTTGCAATTTTTTGGCACTTTTGACATGTCCGACATTATCTCGCAGGCTTCTTCACTTGTTAAAGAGCATAATTAATGAAAAGTTAACGGAAAGTTGACTTTTATAAGTCAATGAGTATATCCTTAATTTATTGTATTCTTCTTCGACTATATAGAAATCCTCCTTATAATTATTTTCAATGGTATCCAAGAGAATAGCTTTCATAAATAAATTATACTTTTCATCGGGTTTAGAAGTAATTAAAAATGTTCTTGAAACATCCTGATTTAAAACAGATATTGGATTATCAATCTGTATATTCATCGTCGTTATGATACTGTCCAATTCATCTTGTTTTGTAGAAACAATTTTTTCTTCCCATTTTTTAATCTTATATGACGAGGTATTTCCAATAGTACGTATAATTGTAATTGTGTCGCCATAAATGTCAGGCTTGTATTTAGTGTCTTTTTTTATTAACTAATGTTATAAATAATAACTTAAATTGAAATTAACTTTAACTTACTTATATTGTTAGATTAAAATCATCTTTGACTTATATTTTTACGTTAAAATTTGCTTTAATTTAAATTATTAAATAAAAATCAATTGGGAGAAGAGTCAGAGAAGGATGATGGGGGAGAGAGCAGAAACAATGTGGAATACTATTGTACAAAATATCTTGTAATACCGTCTATATTAATGCTCTCTTTTACCTGTGTATACTTGTACGTATTTATAAAGGTGTAAACGTCGTACATGTGTAATTGTTTTGTAATTCAAAATACATGTGAGTGTATGATACGATAAAGAGTCGAGCAACGACTGAAAGCTGAATGGGTGAAATCATCTGTGATCGCGTGATAAAATATTCATCTTTAACGTCTCCAGGAACTAAAAAATGGAAAGAAAAAATTGTTTCTACAAAACAAGATGAATTGGACAGTATCATAACGACGATAAATATACAGATTGATAATCCAATATCTGTTTTAAATCAGGACGTTTTAAGAACATTTTTAGTTACTTCTATAAACCTGATGAAAAGTATAATTTATTTATGAAAGCTACTCTCTTGGATACCATTGAAAATAATTATAAGGAGGATTTCAATATAGTCAAAAAAGAATACAATAAATTAAGGACATACTCATATAAAATTACATTAAATTAAGGAGTTGACATGGGAGAAGGAAAGGCATCGGCACCAGTGTCAGCATGCTACTCAAAAGTTACGGGAAATTCGCCATACAGTGCGTAAAGAGGGAATTTAATATACAAGAAACAGTGGTAAAGAAAGCGGTTTTTATCGCCACTGAAAAATGTCCCAGACTAAACACTACAAGATTGACAAACCAAATCAAAATTTTACTAACTGAGTTAAGAGATAAAATTCGCGAAATAGAAAACCAGTTTGACTGTTTGGATAAATTATGACGACAACTGAAAGAAAAGGAAGAAAAATATGGAGTAAACATTAAATTTGCATCTCAATTGAAACAAAATTGCGAAAAACATATCGAACGAGTGAAGCATCGACAGAATATGTTCCTTCTCCTAAGGGACTTGTATAGTGTCTGTGTGCAGAAAGCTTTCAACGATGTGCTTTCTTTAAGACAATATAAGAGCATTGTGGTGATCGATCATACAAATAAACTGCTTGATTTACATGTGAGTGTACGGTATGATAAAGAGTCGAGCAACGACTGAAAACTGAATGGGTGAAATCATCTGTGATCGCGTGATAAAACATCCATCTTTAAGATCTCCTGGAGCTAAAATACTGCTTTGAAGAGAATTCTTGCCATGAGAACTTTTGATCAGGATGACATGATCAACATTTTCCCAAAGTTTCAGACAAATCCGCTGAGAATCCATTTCCATAGGTTCTTGTGCGGGGTCCTTTGTAAGATTAACACGCGACGTCTTTTAAAATTCAAAGCCGAACTACAACTGACAAGTTGTAATTGTTTAATTGAAATAATTCAATTTAACTACTTGAAAATATTCCCACATATGTAATTATTAAATGAGCGAGGAAGGTAGAGGGAGAGAAGAAGAGGGAAGAGATACTATTCCTACAATTTTTCATAAAAGTAAAATGTGTCGTATCGTTTATATTAAAGAAAATTCAAGATTTATCGTACCAACTCAGCCAGAAATGACCGATGTCTATCGACGTCGATTTGATGAGTCATTTCTCGCTGGGAATTGCCAGTTTATGTATACAGAAATGATTTATTCTTAAATTACGCACAAATTACAATCAATACAAATGTATTTGAAACAAGCAAGTTGGAGGAAATTACAGTTTTTTGACCATAAGAATATTCAGATAAAATAACAATTGTTTTAAATTTATAATTAATTTTTAATAAATGTCGATAACCATTTTAGAGCAATTGATCATATCTATTTTATAGCTTAGTACAATAAAGCTAGTTTATTTATTCAGATATCCACATTTCGACTAAGTATTAGTATTATAGTAATAAAGATATATATATATATATATATATATATATATATATATATATAGGTATATACGTATTATGGCGTGAGAGAGAGAGAGAGAGAGAGAAAGAGAGAGAGAGAGAGAGATGATTGATTGATTGATTGATTTTATATATGCCCAAGCAATAGCTAAAGGGCAAAGAATGAATACAATATGCATTGAATACATGTAAATAGAACCTGTTCATGTTCATGCTTTCTCCCAAACAATACACACTTAAAACTAACTTACAACTAACTCGCCTTAAAAATTAATGCAACTTAAAACTAAGAGAATAACGCTACGAAAAAATAACTACAAAGAAAAAATACAGAAATACAGCAATTCGCAAGAACAAAAGTCCAAAGAACCCACTACTCAGATTCAGACGAAAGCAAATACTCACGAAGAAGGCTTTTGAATAATGCAAGAGAAGATGTAATTTCATCGGGAAGAGAATGCCAAAAATATATGGAAGAAAGTTGGAAGGAATTTCTATAGGTGACCGTTCTGTGAGCAGGAATATGAAAGATTTGAGGAGACAAAGCAGCAAGTCGGTCAGATCTTCTGAGTAATGGGTCAAGTAGAGTGAAAAGTTCACTTAAGTACAAAGGTGAAGACAAATAGAGTATCCGATACATCTGACACCCGAGAAAGTACCGCCTTCTGTTTTCCACCAAAAGCCATCCCGGCGACGCCTATACTGAGTAATATGCTCATCCCGCCGCAAGTTATATATGAATCTAATGCAGAGAGAGAGAGAGAGAGAGAGAGAAACTTTATCTTGAACAAGATTGTTTAAAGAGATGTGCAATGTAAAATTTTCCTTACTTTAGATATATCGATGAATTTAATGTTCGAGAAGATCAAATGGGACTAGCTATTGGTGCTTATAATACAAATATTCAACAAGCGTAGAAAGTTGATGATATTACAAATATAGAGTTCGAAGAAAATTCATGTACATTTAAGATATATGGAGAGGTAATAATAAAAATTATTATTGTTTCAAGAATATTGAACATTTCACAATTTAATGTTTATATTAAATACATATTTTATATTAATTTATGAAACAGAGTATATATGATAGTTACATGTCCATAAGTGTGTTCTGTTTCACGCATGATGCGCATAATACATCATTTATCCATGTTTAATATTCGGTAAACAATTAGCTATTATTATTAATATAAAAAAGTGTACAAATTAGAAATTTGCATATTGCTTTCTCACCATTTTAAAATGTATAAATTAGAAATTTATACATTGCATCATCATTTTATTTCGCTCACTTATAAAGCTCTTCTATTGAGGAAGCTTATATTTTATTTGATACATAATTATTAATATTTATTAATTTGACTTCTTCATAAAGGAAGCTTTATGAGTAAAATAAAATGATGAAGCAATGTGCAAATTTCTAATTTGTACACTTTAAAATTGTGAGAAAGCAGTAAATTTATAATTTGCAAACTTTTTTATTATATTGGCAATTTTTTCTAATTTTATTATATTCTTCAGTCTTTTTATCTCTATTTCATATATACTGCTTATTGCATATTCATTATTTTCTTAGCTCCTCACGATTCGGAATGTTTGATTTGCGTGAGTCCCCTTGCCTCTCACGATTCGGAGATGAATGTGCCCAAGCCTTTAATCTTGGCCGTGTCGAGCTCGTCAGAGTATTAGGAATCGGTGCCACATGACAGAAGAAGAAATCAATTGTAATGCCATATGAAGAAAATATTGCGTCAAAATGAAAACCGCTTTGATGGTAACTGAAAAACCTTCTTTGGCAGCATCCCTGGCCAATATATTGAGTAATGGACGATGTAATATCAAAAAACGTATGTTGATAACTTGAATTGTTTCCTTCTTCAGCTTCCTCTTTCCTTCTTCCTCATTTCTATAATAATAAATTTTTTCTACGAATATCTTTAGGACTGAATGGCTTTTGTTCCGTCCACGAATGGGTAGGTCAATTTAGATCCGAGACTGTAAATTTTAAAATGACCTCTGTATGTGAACACGTTATGACATTAGACTTTATTGGAAAATACAACAACTGAGACAAAGTAGATCTGGTAAGATTAGATATATTGCAGTTTTGTTTTTTATCATGTACAGAATAACTGAATTTTTTTAATTTTTTATTAAGTATTCAAAGCAATTGAGAGTTTTTAGCATTAAGTATTTCCATTTTCTCATAATATGCTTAAAAAATATTGCAGGGGACTTGTGAGTTATGCGAAGCAATTGATACTATTAAGGTTCATTGGTCATATGAAGTTTGCACACGTCAAGCTTGACATCCTAAAGATCACAAGACCACATATTGCGGACAAGATGATGCCTAATCAGGATACAGCCACGAAAAAGAAAGATATGCGCATGGCAGAGAAATTAGCGCTATTCACAGGCCTTGTAAGCATATTTAGTAACAACGAAGATTCTTTGAATTGAGCTCTGTCTTAAAATCGCATCAATTGAAGTGAATCCACTGCTGAGTGCTGAAATTATACGATTTTATCCGTCACAACAAATAGACAAAGAGGAATGCTTTTTCCAGTCGATGGTCTCGAATGTTGCTGACGTATCTATTTCGTTGCAAATGCATCATTATGAAATGATGATCGGTAGTAAATGAGAGATATGTTGTGAATTAAAAAGATGTCTATCTTTGTATGATTACAAACTATCTGCATCTAATTTTTTAGTGAAAATGTCCGAATAATTTGCGTTAGTATTTCTGTGAAAAAAAATATGACGATTATATTACAGTATATCTGACGATTTTAACATAATTATAGAGGTAGGGTGTCTAAATTGTTATCGTTCCATCCAAATGTAGCTTTTATACTATTCGGATAGTATCGATATTTTATGCTGGTTAGAAACAAGTAAAAAGTATTTTAAGCAGGGTTGGCATGTTTTAAACAATTTGTTTAAAACTGTCTGTTTAAAACTGATTTAAAACAGTGGACACTGTTTTAAACATTTTTGTTTTAAACAGTTTTAAACTACTGTTTAAAACTGTTTAAAACACTGCAATTAAAAACATGTGATTATTTAGAAAAAATTGCAAAAAAAAACAAAAAACTAAACCTTTATTTAGTTTTTTTATCTATATTATTTGTGTAGCATATAAATATAAAGATATATATCAATCAATTAATTTTTATTTCACCCCCCTTCCTGGGTTGAAAAGGCGTTTTTTTTCAGTAAAAACGTTCCCAAAAACCTTTACAAATTCTGCTATACAAATAAAATCATATACATTATACATTCAATCATTAATCGTATACATTTTATATCTATAATATAATTTTTCTTATTTCTTTTTTCCCCGACCTGGTCATTGAGCGACCTCACATCTCATTTCCCTTCCCTTCGTCTTCCATCCGGCACCCTTCTGGTCATCTCTTTCAGCTTCCTTTAATTCCACACCCCTCTGACTTTCTCCTTTCTGTCGTTGCTCTTCCCTTTTCTTTCCGGCTCTCTCCTCCTCTTGTTTGATGCCTTCCTTCTTTCTTATTCTACGTTCACTCTGCAAATAACTGCATTAAAGATTATTCTTACATTCTTACAATCTTACTTCCTTCTCCCCTTCCTCTCTCTTAATGCTTCTCTCTTTATCTCCTTTTATCTCTCTTTTCCATCCTAAATTTCTCCTATTCTTTTTTCTTCCTATCTGCTTCGTCCTCGTCCGTATCCATAAGGAGATTCTCCTCCATCCTTTTCGCTCTTTCTTCCTCCATGATCCTCTTTGGCCTCCCGCTTTCCTCTCTCTTTCCTCTCTTTTCTCCTTTCTTTCTCCTCTCTTTCTCTTACCCTCGTTTCCACCGACTTGTCCTCGTCCATTTTCACCCTCAATCCGCTCTCTTCCTTTCTCTTTGAATCCAATACCTTCCGCTTATCCTCCTCAACAAAAATCATCTGTATTATTCTCTAATCTTTCTGACTAACTTGCCGCTGTATTAGCCTGCCTTCTTCTTCTTTCCAGCTCTGCCATCCATTTATCTCTCTCTCCTTTACTATTCAGTATCCTTATGATCTTCTCGCCAATTCCTTCTGGCTTCTCCTCCTCCTTTCCTCTTGTGCACCGCTCTAACACACGCTCCCATGTCTCTGGTTCTGCACCACATATTCTACAGCTTCTTTTCTCTATTGGTTCCCAATATCTTCCACCTCTTATCTCATTACCTAGCCTAAATCTCGCTATCCTGATCATGGACTTCTCTTTCTCTTTTTTCTCTAGGTATTCTGGCCTTCTAATTTCTGCTATCTCCCTGTACCACCTGTTATATCTAGACTCTCTTACTCTTTCATCTCTCTCTTGACTCTGAATGTCTTTGTCTCTTCTTGTTATCTCCTCTATACTGCCTCAGCCATTTCCTCTTTTCCTTTCTATCTCCTCAGTTGCGTATCCTCTTTTTTCATAAAAGCTCCTTCTCTCTTCTTCCCAATTTGCCTTTTCCTTCCTGACATTCCCTTTTATTTCTTTCCAGCATTGTCTTGCAATCTCATTTCCCTCTCCCCTTTCCAGTTTTTCCTCGTATTTCATCGCCCTTTTACCAGCACTTACTCTCATTCTGTCCCTCTTGGTTTCCTCCCTTATCATGTATCCGGGTGTGCTCCAGTCTAGGCCCAATGTCCACCTTATATACCTTTCGTGCATTCTTTCTATTTTCTCTCTCTCTTTCCATCCTCACACTTCTACTCCATATAAAGCTATGCTTGCTACCAGTGAATCGACTGAATCGTATAACTTAATTCTTCTTATCCAGTCTCCTCCAAATAACTTTTTTCCTATTCCCCAAACCTGTTTCATTGCTATGGTAGCTTTCCTTACTCTTTTATATGCGCCTCCTGTCCTCCGTTCTTTTGGAATGTGTAGCCTAGATATCAGAATTCCTTTACCTCCTCTATTTTTTCTCCCATCCATTTCCATTCCATTTTCTTCATTTTACCTACTTCCTTCCTAAATCTCATTACCTTTGTTTTCCCTACATTCACTCTCAGCTTTTTTCTGTCGAAATATTTCTCCAGTCTTTTCATCGTCCTCTTCATCTCCTCTTCGTCCTCTGCTATAGCTACTATATCGTTTGCGTATGCTAACGTCCAAAATTTTATTCTCCCTACTACCACGCCTTCATCTTGCCCCCTTCTCATTGTTTCCTCTAAATCTGCCAGCAGTAGTATGAAGAGCATAACGCTCAGCGGGCATCCGTGTCTGACTCCTTTGACCATGCAAAAGCATGATCCCTTTTCTCCTTTCACTCTTACCACGCTTCTTGTCTCTTCGTACAGATCTTCTATCCTAGTTCTCAGCTGTTCACTAATCCCTTCTCTTTTCAGTGCCTCCCAAATTTTTTCTCTGTTCACGGAGTCGAATGCTGCTTTCAGATCAATAAATATTTTATTTTAAATCTTCTTGCATAGATCAAAGCTATCGTGTTTTTTTTGCTTGTTTAAAACATGTTTTTTTGTTTAAAACATGTTTTTTTTATACCTTAGTTTAAAACACAAATAAAACATAAAACATTGTTTTAAACAAAAAAAAACAATGTTTTTTGTTTAAAATAAAAAAAACATGTTTTTTGCCAACCCTGATTTTAAGACACTTATTGTATCGTTTCCAAAATATAAAAACTTGTGTTTAGATTACAGATATACGTTTTGGGTACTGGCGTATCTATTTCGTTGCAAATGTATCATTATGAAATGATGATCGGTAGTAAATGAGAGATATGTGAATTAAAAATATGTACATTACCTAACCCTTCATCTGATTTTTTAATTTTAGTAGTGACAATGCCCGAATAATTTTGCGTTAGTATTTCTGTGTAAAAAAATATGACGATTATACGATTATATTACAGTATATCTGAAAAATGTTAGAAAATGAAACAATTGTTTAAAGGTATCCTGTATATCATAGCATCTATTTGGTTCGCCTGTATGGAATGTTAATAACGCGTAAGATAATATAATCATTAAAGTAATATTTCTTAAATGTATATTTCATACTTAATTTCATTTCATAAATACTATCACATTTATTCCTATGAATCGTTTTCATTACGCTATTATGATTTTAACATAATTATAGAGGTAGGATGTGTAAATTATTACCATCCAAATGTAGCTTTTATAGTATTATTTATTGTATCCATACCTTAAGCTGTTTATAAAAAAGTAACAAGTATTTTAAGATACTATGACTCTCTTAAGGTAGCCAAATGCCTCGTCATCTAATTAGTGACGCGCATGAATGGATTAACGAGATTCCCACTGTCCCTATCTACTATCTAGCGAAACCACTGCCAAGGGAACGGGCTTGGAAAAATTAGCGGGGAAAGAAGACCCTGTTGAGCTTGACTCTAGTCTGGCACTGTATGGCCATACCTTGGGACCGTACACTAAAGTGCCCGTTTCCCAGGCGAGTCGGGATTCTTCCGCCGAGACTCTAATCATGTCTCAGGAACCCGCACGAGCCGAGACAGACAACAGGGAGCAGAGGGTGCAACAGGGAAACCCGAACGAGCCGGACAACAGCCGGACAAGGCTCAGCCGAGTCTGACCGATTCATTGGTGGACCAATCGGTGCCACCCGATTACGAACGCATTGCAGACGAGGAGGTGGCGAGGCTGCTAACCGGGG
The DNA here is from genome assembly GCF_030848805.1 of Temnothorax longispinosus. NCBI lineage: Eukaryota > Metazoa > Arthropoda > Insecta > Hymenoptera > Formicidae > Temnothorax > Temnothorax longispinosus. The sequence continues at coordinate 229,478 of NW_027270014.1, read as the reverse complement.
GCATTACGCCTATACGTGAAACGGCATCTCCAGGGTCGATGATATTCTCTACCGAGGTGCAGAGGGAGCAGTCGGAGAGCAGACCAGGGGACGAGAGCCAGCAGATGGAAGCGGAGGAGGTGCAGTGCTCGCAGTGCTACACCGAATTGTAATGGCATGCGTGTTCGAAACATTTTTGATAACATTAATTTTTCAGTTTAGTGTTTTTACTATTTACTTTCTAGTATTTTATCGCGATATTATTTCGAGTTCATTTAAGCGTAGAACGCACATGTTATTTGATCGAGTCATTTGATTTATATTAATATTTTATCCATTAGAGTCTAGAGTACACCGAGTGCTACACTTTTATTAATTTTAGACATCCATACGTGGATTGCGGCGGGGCAAGTGCCACTGCGTTACACTTAGTACACTACAAACACAGCGAACACATTCGAAACATACAGAAAACTTATTAATAAAGACGATTCATACGAAATACATAGAAAACCCACCTAAACGTACCCAATTATTTAACAAACGATCCAAGATGGATTCAGATAAATTTAGAATAATAATATTGGCTTTTATATTCATTGTTTTTGCCATTTCTTTGATTTGCATATTATTGCTAGTTTATTCACAGAGAACGATTTCAGAACCCTATTACACGCCATAGAGCACGTAAAAATATCAACAATGCAGTTTACAACGTACGCGATAGTTTCAATAGTTATCTTTTTACCAATGATGCTCAATTTCCCTGATCCAAACTTAGTTTGCACGCTATTCATACTCATTACACTTTACATCGTGATTTTGAACAATCCGGAGGATCCCGAAGGGAATTGAGGTATTTACACTTCAAACGTTACACTTTATTACACTTTTTGAACTTAGACACCAGACAAACACGTTTACGATACAGACGGACGAAAAGGGTGTTACACCTTTTACACTTTTCTACACTTTCCGTATAAGCGACTTAGTTATAGGTCTGCGGAACGAGCGAGCGCGAACTCTACACTTTGTTTACACTTTGCTACATTTTCCGTACAAATGACTTAGAATAGGTCTGCGGAACAAGCCAGCGCGAGCTTTACACTTTTTAATTACACTTTACTACACTTTGATACACTTTGGGGTAAAACCTTTATATTTTATCATTATATCATTAATTACAACGAACTAGAGAGAGAACGGGCATAATGGAGCTATTCCAGGCCAAGACATATTACATTTTACATTTGACATTAATTTCATACATTTTGATTACACTTTTTTACACTTTAGTGTTCTCTCTACACTTTTGATAGGCTTAGAGCTAAATTAACTTCATTTGCATGGTTTTATTATTAATACGATATTCCCTGTCAATTTTAAGTTTAATTTCATCATTTTCATGTACGCGCGATAGAATTAAGTCGACGCGATACTTACCTTATGTACTTACCGTATTTACACCAAAAGGTGCAAGTTTGAGCATCGCCGATGCATTTCGTTACATTACGTTGGGACGATTCCTTCGATGAACCCGGGTACCTGAAAAGAAAAGATATAATTAATGACGGACGCAATGACCGTTCATACTTACCTGGCTTCCATAGGATTCGTCCGTGTGACTTTTTTCGAGTCACTCGAAAACCGTTCGAGTGACTCTTGATTCGCTACCGAGCGAATCGTCGCGGTGCAGCGACGCGAATCGGTTCACGCCTCGGCGATAGCCCTTCGCGACGTTGCACTTTGGGAGGAGAGCTACTCTCCTGGGTGTAGAGATAGAGTGCATGAGAAACCGTCTCTACGCGCCGGTTACACTCAGAGTGTCGAAGGAGTCGTACCGCGCTACACCCGTAGGTACGACTAACCAATGGGAGGGCTTCGCGCCCGAACAGGCACACCGGCGCATGCGTTGCCTCAAAGTGGGGAGACTCGACCCATTCCTCCCGGACAGTTCGTCGTGAAACTTCGATGCGGTTGCACGTTGCGGTGATCGCGAAACAAATCGAAGCCGACGTGGCTTATCCCGTTGACCGCTTGCGTTAACAGCGTGATTAATAACGATTCGATACGCGATACGGGATAACGATCCATTCGTGTAAGTCGACGTTTAGATATACACCCTGAGAGGGAGATTCAGACCCGAACGCGGGTTACGTTTGTAGAAGTGAAGGAACAATAATTATTATTTGTTTATAATAAAAACGAGAGTGTTAATATCTCGGCCCGGTCATAATTCCTATCCGAGTTCCGTATATTACGCGACGCAATAACAGGGCGTGGCTGACGGCCTTGAACACGTCCGCGGCGTAGAAGACGGCGGCCATCGAGCTGGAAGGAAGCGAGGGGCATAGCAACAACCAGAGGTTTTCTGTATTTGAGCCTTAAAATACAGTGGCGACCGTATAATTCAGCCCAAGTAGTAAGTGGCTATATTTCGATTTTCACATCATCAATCGTTGTTCCGGTCACAACCTAACCAACGAAAAGGTCGCACTATCCAAAATTCCCAATATTAAAAAATTTTCGAAAAATCGATGAAGTATCAAGAGAACATAACCAACGATGAGCGAAAACATTTAGCTTACATCGAAATCTTTCAAAAACTATATAATAAAGTATATTTTCCTTTAATACTTTTCGAGAACAAACCTATATCGAAAAATTAACCACGAAAACATTTAGCTTACATCGAGAGCTTTCAAAAACTATATAATAAAGTATATATTTTTTTAATACTTTTCGAGAAAAAGAAAACGTTGCATGAAAACGTTGCAAGAAAACGTTGCAGTCATACCCCCACACCCCCCGAGAAAGACGTAGTTCTACGTCAAAAGATGAAAGAAGGAGAAGAGAAGGAACAATATAGAGAAAGGTATAATATATATTATAAAAATATTTATTGTATTGCAAATATATTTAAATTTATATATTAGTTAACTTCCTTATATACACTACCGCTCATTAATTTCAATATACAACAGATTCGTTGATTTCTCTGTAAAGGATGAACATCATGATACGTGTTTTGCACAGAAATGAATGCACTTGCTGTTATAAACATTTCACATGCATGCATCGCATTTTTATATAAATAATATATGAAAATGCAATGCATGCAAGTGTTTATAACAGCAAATGTACTCATTTTTGTACAAAACACATGTATCATGTTCATCCTTTACAGAGAAATTAACAAATATAGGGGTATATATTGAAATTAAGTAATGAGCGGTAGTGTATATAAAGAAGTTAACTAATATATAAATTTAAATATATTAGTTAAGAGATGGAGAGATGGGAGGAAGGAAGGGCAGGGAGAAGTGAAAGAGGAAGGAAAGTGGGAGATAGGAAAAAGAGATAAAGCAATGGAAGCGAAGGTAAGAGAGCTAGAAAGGTGGAGAGAGTTAGAAGAGAGAGACAGAAGGAGGAACAATGTAGTAGTGAAAGGGGTGGAGGTGGAGGAGGGAAGGCGAAAGGAAACGGTAGAGAAGCTATGGCTAGAGATGGGAAAGGAGGGAGGAATAAAAGAGGTAAAAGAGATAGGAAGAAAGACGGGGCAAGAGAAGAAGATAGTTTTAGTTAGGTTAAAGGATAGAGTAAGAAAAATAGAGGTAATGCAGAAGAAGAATGTGTTGAAAGGGAGGATGGAAAGAATAGAGAATGACATGACCTTGAAGGAAAGAAAAGTGCAATGGAGCCTGGAGAGGATAGAGAAGGAGAGAAGGAATAGGAGGAGAGATTGGATAAAGTACGGAAAGATTTGGATAGAGGGGAAGTGGTGGAGTTGGGATGAGGAAAAAGAAGTCCTGATAGATGGAAGGGGAAATGAGAGATGAGCAAGAAAAAGGAGGGGGGAGAAAGAGGAACAGAGGAGAAGGGAAAGAGTAGAAGAGAGGGAGACGGAAAAATGAAATGGAAAGGCAGTGAGGAGGGAGGAGAAACGATGGGAGGGGAGGGCGGAGAGAAGAGGGAGGAGAGGGAGAGTAGGGAGGAAGAGAGTGTGGTGAGGCTGAGGGGAAGGGGGAAAGGAGTCAAAGAGAGTAGAGTGTGGAAAGTAAAAAGGAGTGAAAGAGAGGAAAAAGAGGGAGGGGAAGAAAGGAATGCAGGAGAGAGGAGGAGGAGAAGGAACAGGAAGGAAGCCTAAAGATAGGCTTTTGGAATGTAGCGGGAGTGAAGGGAAAACAGGAAAGGTTTGGGAAAGGATAAGAAAGTGGGATGTCGTGGGGTTGGTGGAGACGTGCCTAAAACAGGTGGAATGGGAAAAGATGAAGAATTACCTGCCAAAGGAGTTCAAATGGAGGATACAGGGTGCAAAGGAAGAAAGAATTGGAAGAAGAGAAAGAGCAATAGGTGGGATAATGATGGGAGTCAGAAAGGGGTTAGAAGAGGAAAAAGAATGGGTGGAGAGGAGGGTTTAATGATTATGAAAGTAAGATGGAAGAAGGAGAAATGGAGATTGGCAACAGTTTACGTAAGCGGCAACTTGGACATGATAATGGATAAGATAACATCGGTGAAGGAGGAGGAAGGGAGAAAAAAGAGATGGATAGTGGGGGGCGATTTCAATGCGAGAACAGGGGAGAAAGGAGCGCTGGAGGATGGAGAAGAGGGAGTTGAAAGAAAATCGAAAGATAAAATGATAAATAGGCAAGGGAAAGGGCTGATTAGATGAGTTGAAGAGGAAGGGTGGGGAATTATGAACGGAGTAAAGAGGTCGAAAAGTTTACAAAAAGAATTAAGATGGAAGAAAGGATGAGAAGAGTAAAAAGAGGAGCAAAAAGAAAGGGAGGATGGTGGGATGGGGACTGTAGAAAGAAGAGGAAGGAGGTAGAAAAGTTATTGAGAGACTGGAAAAGAGGAAGAAAACATAAAGAAGATTAAAAGAGAAGAAGGAAAGAGTATAAGGAAATGTGTGAGAGAAAAAAGGAAAAAAAAGAGAAATCTGCTGGAAAAGGTAAGAGGCAAGAACAGAGAAGCAGGTGTGGGAAGTAATAAAGAAGGAAAGGAGAAGAAGAGTAGAAATTAATAAGAAGATAACAATAGAGGAGTGGGATAAATACTTTAGGAAGAAGTTAGAAGGAACGGAATACAAGCGAACCCTGGTAACCATTCCTTTGCAATTCTGCTGTAAACTGCACAAAAGTCGTGCATTAACTTTCGGGCAGATCATGCGTTTTCTATTTCCAACTTTGACTATTTTTCTGTTGGCAGAAACTTGCTCTCGTCGTAGTGCAACAGAATTGTGGAAGATATGTGTATGCATTTACATATAGCAGAATAGTGCAAGAAATGCGGCAGATGCTTGCGCAAATCGCAGTGCAACATAATCGCGCCAGATTTGTAGCAGCGCCTACTGCTACCCATACAGCACAAAATATTTTAAAATATTTTTTAGAAAGATTAAAATAATTTACAAAAATATTTTTTATATTTATAGCACCCAGTGGTGTTGGGTAAGCCTTGCGTTGTATTGCTGGCGAAGATTGTCGCGAATGTCATGATTTTGCTTCGCGCTTCGCCGGAGGCCAGCTTATATTAGATCCCAACTGAAATTTACTTGCGAGTTAGTTTTACCATTACCCGCCGCCTAACGGCATCGTTGCAAACTAGCACATACAGCAGAATTCAACAAGAATGACGGCAGATGCTTGCGTAAAGAAGTAGAGCAGCAGAAATACAAATGATTTTGGCAGAAATAAACAAAACAAGGCAAATGAGAGCTCGTTCGCGACGATGGACGGGCGACAGTAATAAAATATTACAAATTGAATAAATATATATAATAAAGTAAACGTTTTGGTCCTTGGTTTGGACCCTCCTCAGTACATATAGCTGGTCGAGTGAAATGCAGTGGTCACAAGTAGTCAAAAATGCAGTTATTCCGCTCTCCGATTATGAGAGTGTGGATCTCGTATCCTCAACGTGTGTTACCTTAATTCCATAAAAAAAATAAATTAAACAAATATATATAGTCATACCTTAAAAAGTAATCACAAGAGTTACCTGACAGTCAAATTGATAAGATATACGACACCATCTCTCCGCGTAATACAATAAATATACGCGGCATTTTTGACTACTTGTGACCACTGCATTTCACTCGACCAGCTATATGTACTGAGGAGGGTCCAAATCAAGGACCGAAACGTTTACTTTATTATATATATTTTATTCAATTTGTAATATTTTATTACTGTCGCCCGTCCATCGTCGCGAACGAGCTCTTATTTGCCTTGTTTTTTTTATTTATCGTTATTGAGAGCGTTATCTTTGTTATTTTGGCAGAATATACCGTACATCTGATTTATCAATCAAACATTTTTCGAAATTCGTAATGCCAAAATGGACCGTATGGCCTACATCTCACAGCACGAAGCTATAACAGTTTTCACAATCTCCACTTAACTTACCAGTAATTATTTCTATAAATTTATTTATAACAATTAAAAACACTTTAATAATATTGATGATAATTATTTACACTTTATTTTAAAATATTTATTACAATTTTTTAGATACTTTCATTTTCCGGACATTATAATATTTACAAAATATTCAACGTATATATTTTCAAATATTTAAATCTTTTTTATAAATATTTTATAAATATTTTGTGCTGTCTGGGAGTATTAGCGCGCTCGACTGTTCTTTTTCTGACGGGCAGATGCTGGCACGTTTTTTTCGCATTTCTGTCACTCGGATCTATACGGCAAAAACAACAATTTAAGCGACATTATACACTTGTGAAATTTTGCTGCAAATATGTTTCAAGAGTCTAGCACACTCGACTGCTCTTTTTCTCACGGGCAGATGCTTGCACGTTCTTTTCACGTTTCTGCCGGTCGGATCTGTACGGCAAAAACAACAATTTAAGCGACATACACTTGTGAAATTTTGCTGCAAATATGTTTCAAGCGTCTAGCACACTCGACTGCTCTTTTTCTCACGGGCAGATGCTTGCACGTTCTTTTCACGTTTCTGCCGGTTGGATCTGTACTCAAAAGATACTTCCATATTGTTTTCACATTTCTGCTACATGTTTACTTTTAACAAATAGTATAAAATTTCACAGTAGCTTCTTACAGCAGACTACTGCAATAGTACAGTAAGTACTCGTTCAATCACAGATATTATGCACTTTTGTCGCAATTCTGGACTGATTTCTTGCGCACTTCTTTGGGACGCATCTGAACTAGCAAACTGGTTACCAGGGAAGGTTAGGAGAAGGAGAGGAGGAAGAACAGGGGTCGGAGGAAGAAGTGAAAAAAGGGGAGGGGTTATGATGGGAAGAGGTAGAGAGAGTGCTGAAAGGGCTGAAAAAAGTAAAGCGGCGGGAGAGGACGAGATAGGAAATGAAGTGTGGATTTATAGGGAATTATAGGGGGAAGTGGTTTAAGAAAGGCGTTATGGGAAATATACAGGAGAGTATGGAAAGAAGAGGGTTTCCCAGAGGCGTTGAAGGACGAAATAGTGGTTTCGATAGCGAAAAAGAGAGGGGCAAAAGAGTCGAGTGAGCATAGAAAGATTACGCTGATGCCGACGGCGTACAAAGTGTACACGTTGGTTTTAGCAAATAAGTTGAGGGAAGAGATGGAGGAGAAGGAGATGATACCAGAAAGCCAAGCAGGATTTAGGAAGGGGAGAGGAGTGATAAACAACATTTACACACTGAATTATACGATAGGGAAGCGATTAAGAAAGAAAAAAAAGGTGGTGGCTGCTTTTGTAGATTTAAGGGCCGCATTCGATTCAGTGGACAGGAGGGTTTTGGGAAGATGTCTGAAAAAAGCAGAGGTGAGTGAGAGTTTGGGAAAGAGGATCATGGAAATATGTACGAGAAAACAAGGAGTGTAGTGAGGGTGGAGAAAAAATACGGAAAGAAATTTTGGATAGCGAGAGAGTTGAGGCAGGGATGTCCACTGAGTCCAATGCTGTTCAACTTATTGGTAGCAAACATAGAGATGGAGCTGGAAAAAGATGAAATGGGAGGGGTACAAGTAGGAAGAGAAAAACTAAGGGTATACTAGGGTATACGGACGATGTAATGATTCTAGCAAAGGATGAGGAAGGAATGAAATGGTTGTTGAAGAGGTTAGACAGGTATTTAGAGAGGAAGGAGTTGGAATTGAATGTGGACAAGACAAAGATAGTAAGGTTTGGGAAAAGAGGTGAAGGCAGAAGAAAGGAGAAATGGTGGTGAAAAGGTAAGAAATTAGAAGAGGTGAGGGAGTTTAAGTATCTAGGATACTGGTTCAGTTGGAATGGGGTCAGTAGTAGCAGGTGAGGGAGAGGGTAAAGGAGGAAATGGGGGTAACGGAGCAGGCATGGGGAATAGGAAAAAAGTTTGGCGGAGACTGGAAAAGAAAAATGAAGTCGATTATTTGGTGGAAAGTGTTTTAGGCTTCGGGTCAGATGTGTGGGGATGGAAGGAATGGGGACAGGTAGAGAGAGTGCAAGGAAAATATATCAGATGGGTACTGGTGCTGGATGAAAGAATGCCAGGTTACATGGTGAGAAAGGAGGGGAAGAGGGACAAGTTGAGGACGAGAATGGGAAGGAGAGCACTGGAACATGAGGAGAAACTGGAGGAAGGAGGGGGCAGTGAATGGGCAAGGAGATGTTGGAAAGAGATAAAGGAAAGAGGAGATAGTGAAGGATCTAAATGGGAGGAACAAAGGAATAAGGAATTTTATAGAAAGAGAGGAGTCTCGTTGGAATAAGTGAGGAGGCAGAAAGAGCAGGGTCGAGAAATTAGAGGAGAAGTGGAGGAAAGAGACAGAGAGGTAATGCAGCAGGAGAGATATGGGAGAATGAATAAGTCCAGATGAAACAGATGGTATAGGGAAGTGGGAACAATAGAGTTACCGAGGTACTTAAAGGAAAGGTGAAGAAAGGAAAGAATTATTAGAGTCGCGAGGTTCAGGTTGGGTAACGAGATGAGAGAGGGTAGGTATTGGGAGGGAGAGGATGGAAAAAATGCAGGCTGTGTAGAGGAGAAGAAGAGACGTGGGAGCATGTGGTAGAGGTATGTATGGGAGGAGTTAAAGGGAAAAGAACAGAAGAAATAGTAAAGATTTTGAAAGATGATGGGAGTGGAGAGGGATGAAGAGACTGCAGGATAAAAGGAGTGGAAGAGAGATTATGGGAGAGGAGAAAAAAGGGAGAAGGGTAGGGAGGAAAAGAGTCAGAGGGGAAGGTGGGGGACAGAGGTTGGCAGGAGGACAGAGGGGGAGACGAGGGACGTATGAACAGAGGGAACAGGCGTGAGAGTGAGAAAGAGTGAGCAAGAAAGAGAAAGAGAGAGAGAGAGAGAGAGAGAAAGAGAGAGAGAGGGTGGGAGGGAGGGAGGGAGGGAGAGAGAGAGGGAGGGAGGAAGAGAGAGAGAGAGAGAGAGGATGGAGCGAGAAATAAGAGAGTGAATAAAGATTTAAAATGTATTGCGTCGAGGAAAGGCGAGAGAGAGTATAGAGAGGAGAGGCGTGCGGATAGAGGAGAGCGAGCGGTGTTCCGAGCGGCGAGGACAAGCGAAAAGAGAGAGAAAAAAAAGAGAAATATAGGTAGGATAAGGAAATAATTGTAAAAGGAGCGGGAATCCTTCCTGTATCCCGCATGGGCAGGATTAAACCAATTACTACTACTACTACTACTACTACTACTACTATTACTACTACTACTAATAAGAGAGGGAGAGAGCGAGCGAGCAAATACAATGATCAAGAAGATTCAACTGTACAAGTTCTTATCTCATAATCTAATCTAAAGTTATGTATTTTACATTAAAAATATGGATTTTATCTATTAATAATTAATAATTTATTAGTAATTTATTTGTTTAATAATCCTATGGTATTATAAATATCTTATATAAATATCTTATTTAATGTTATAAAAAGCTAAAAAAAGAAATATTAATCTTGCTAAAAAATATTTCAGAGATGTACTTGGTTTTATTGTAGTTTCTCTTTCATTATTAATTTTAATTTGTATTGTCAGATCGAAATTGATTTGAATTTAGATTGCGTAAATCAATAAATATTAATTAAATTTTATTTAGGAAAAATTGAAAAAATTATATATACAATATGCTTATAATTAGCAATAAAATAAAATTATTATAAAAAATAATAACAAAGTAATAATAATAATAAGAGAAATAGGACCGTTACTATATATAATCAAATTAGAATAAAATGCTATACTGTCCAAGCTTAGATTTTTGACAGCCTAATATTAATTTCTGTGTGTATGTATACATATATTTTTCCAACTTATTTAACTGCGCACCGATTTTTTGTCGGACTTGAAACACAGCTATTGTTGAAACATTAAAAGCCTGGAACTCTCCGGAATTAAATCGACTTGATTTAATTACATAAATTAATTTAATTATCTAAAAATAATAATAATTTATTTAACGGAATGTGACGGGAAATGAGAGAGAAAAGTGGACACACAAAAGGGAAGGTAAGATTGTACTAATAGATTATCTTTTAGTAAATAAAGAAAAAATAGGGGAAATTATAAGGGTGGGAGAAATAAGAAGGATGGCGGTGGAAAACATTGAAAGTGTAAGGAAATTCTAAGTGGAAGGATATAGAAGATGAGATAGTGAAGAGTTAGGAAGAACAGAAAAAGGAAAAGAAAAGGAGGGATAATGGAATAATAAATGTGGGACTTCCGTTTTCGATTGGTTAGGTGTGAGACGACAGATTTTGTGAGCGAATAACGGAGAGCGAGTGTGAGAGGTAGAGCGAGAGAATGTGTGTGGCAAGTGAGGGGCGAGCACAGTGAGGAGAGGGAAGGTGTGAAAATGGAGGAAGTGCGGAGGGTTCAGAGAGAGAGCCCGTGGAGGCTGAAGAGAAACAGGAAGGTTGAGGTTAGAGAGACAGACGTAGAAAGGGAAGAGTATAGAGCGCTAGAGTAAAGAACTAGGGAATTCTGGGGAGTTTGGGAATAACGCGGGGAAGCAGTACGGCCATAGAATTGGGGAAAGAGAGACGCGGTAGTACGGGGAACATAAACGAGCTTTTCAAGAGGAAGAGGGATACAATGGAGAAGGAAGAAGGAGCGTTTGGGAAAGGGAGCAAGGACCTTTTCAAGAAAAGCAGGAAGGTAGTGAGAACGCCACCAGGGGGGGAACATATAGATATGACAGGGTTGTTGAGAGAATTAGGATAAGAGCTGAGAGAGGGGTTAAGGGGAGTGAAAGAGGAATTAAGAGAGGTGGCAAGATTTGCAACAAAAATTAGAAGGAATGCAAATAGAGTTAAAGGGAGAAGGTCGTGATGGAGGAAAAGGTGCACAAGGAAGCGGAGGAAGGAAAAGGGAGGGGAGGAAGGAGTCTGATTGGAAGGAGAGGGTGGAAAGGCTGGAAAGGAGGTGTGAAGTGATGGAGAGGGTGTGACCGGACGGTACGTGTTGAGCCCGATTCCGGCGGATAATATTCCTATCAAACGGTCGCCACTCGGTTTTACCTTAGACTACCGAGAAGGTAAGTTCGCATCAACGCCCCGATTATTCGCAAGACGCTAATAGGAATTATTTGTTTCAGAAGGATGTCCCTGATGGATCACCGTTGCTGCTTCTCATCCCTGGATCCTCGCTTTACATCGCATACCAGATAGAGGTAAGTAAGGATAAATTAATTATATCCTAATTATTTGAATTTTGTTTCAGACTGATGTCCCTGTTGGATCACCGTTGCTGCTTCTCATCCCTGGATCCTCGCTTTACATCGCATACCAGATAGAGGTAAGTAATTATAAAATAATTATGTGATAATTATTTTATGTTTTGTTGCAGATCGACGTCCGGGATGGAGCGCCGTTGCCGTTATCCGTCTCTGAATCCTCGCTTTACCTCGCATACCAGATAAGGATAAGTCCCGATAATTATGTTTCAATTATGTACTAATTCGCTTCTTTTCTTTCAGGTTCCCGCCTCGGATGGATCGCTGCTCTGTTGCTGCTCTGCTTCCCCGGATCCTCGCTTTACATCGCATACCGATTGCCGCTGGCCAACGTTGGATCATCGCCGAAGGACAAGGTAAGTAGAAGGTAAGTATCGATAATTTTTTATAATTAATCAGGAAAATTTGTTTCAGAATTAATTAATCTTTAATTCCAGATCATCATTTCAACATTACAGGCCGTTTCACAATATCATAAAGGTGTCTCACAACGCGAGTTTCTCGCCTCGGTGTGAATGTCGCTTTATTTTAATAAAGTTGCACATTATTCAAATTGCGTATCTCGGCTTATTCGTTTAGTCGATACGATGCTTTTATTCCAAATAATTATTCCGATCGGAGGACTTTGTGCCTCGTGATTGTTAAACTATGATCACGCACTCGGCCGTGACCATCACTCTATCATACAATGATCGTGCGCTGAATTAACGAACGAGTATTCGGTGGTTAAATACAATGATTAATAATGTCCGCACAATATTCCGTATCCGCGTGACCCAATGCCCGTGGTTGTTATATACTCGATAATTGCACTTCCGTTCATTAACAATGTATCCGAATTTCAACTCGCGTATTGTTGCTAACACTCGATTGTATTTGGCAATTAATTGCCCCTCGCTGTTAGTTAAGACGAGTAATTTTACGCGATAGTACGCGGGAGTTCTCGGTTGTAAAGTATAACGCGTATGCCGATCGTACAGAGTGTGATACGTGTATTCGCCACGGCTATACCCGAGAGACTGCCTCGAGCGGTTGCTCTCGCTTGGGCTCCCCACTTATGCCGGATCGTTCCCACTCCCCGGAACTTTCTCGATCGTCTATTGTTCGCGGCTGGCACATCTGGCGCGATCATGCGAAAACACGCTGATTTTCACTATCTTCTCGCGTGCCCTTTTGCGCATTGCCCGTTCTAGAAGGTTCCCGTGGAAATTTCCACGCGCAACGCAGTGCGAGAACCTTCCTTCCTTGGTACCGCTGCACCAGGTATCCACTCGCGGAAACTGTTCGACGCGGACGACGTCGACCCATGCGCACCTCCTCGGAGATGCCCCTAAAGGTGAATTTGGGTGTTCTCCCTGTAGACGACGTCCGGGTGACGTCGATGTCGTCGGCCGTTGACGCCGACCCTCTGGCTAGGTTTCTCGGAGCTGGTATCGCTGTTCCGGGCCACTGTTCCCGGAGATGATGCATTTCCTGGGGGATCTTCGTCGGAGCTCGTCGTCGACCCCCTAGGCGGGTGTCCCAGGACCTCTCGCGATGGATTGCGCCGTTTGTTCCCGGGGAAGATGCTTTTTTTTCCGGGGAACTCGTCTGTCTTTGACGCCGACCCCCCTGGGAGGGTGTCCTAGGTCCTGGTGGACCGTCGGATGGATAAGTTCCTGGCGAAATTGTGTTTCGCCGGGATTTTGCCGGACAATGGCGCCGACCCTCTGGAGAGGCTCCTCTGGTCCTGGTGAGTCCGTCGGACCTTTCTTTCCCTGAGAAATTATGTTTCCCGGGAATTTTCACCGGGTCATGGCGCGAACCCCCTGGGAGGATATCCCAGGTTCTCACCCATCCGTCGAGCGTTCTTATACCCGAAGCCGGTATCCTTTTCGGGAACCTTGCTTCGTCGGTAAATCTGGCGTCGCACATTCGTGCGCCAGGTATGCGGGATGGTCCTCTGGCCCATTGCCTCTGCAGGTCACTACGGTTTGGGCGTCTCACGTTATCGATCCTCGCCTTCATCCCCTCAGTCGGTATCTTCTCCATTGAGGATGCTCGTCGGATCGTTTCCGAACTCGCCTCCGAAGCGCGCGGTCGCAAGGGAAGAATGGAAGAGAAATATTTTGATAAAAGGAGTGAAAGAGGATGCGGGAGGAATAAAGGGGGAAGTAGAGGAGGTGATGAAAAAGATAGGCGTAGAGGTTAAGATAGAAGAGATTAGAAAAATAGATGCGGGAAGAAGAGAGAAGGGAGGTATGGCAGTAGTAAGAGTAGGAAGTGAGGAAGAGAAGTCAAGAATAATGAGAAATAAGTGGAAATTGAGAGACAAAAGTACTTGGATAGAAGAAGATTTGACATGGGAAGAAAGGAGGATAAAATGGAGGGTAAATGAAGAGTGATGGATGGCAAGAGGAGAGGGTAAAAGGATACGGATAGGGAAGAGAAAGGGCTCATGTTAAGGAAATGGTGAAGGGAAGGAAGGAAAAGTGACAGTTATAGGGAGGAAAAACAGCGATACAAGAAGCTGTGTGAGGAGAAGAAAAAAAGAGAAGTGGAGAAATGGGAAGGGGAGGTAAAGGAGATTAGGACAGAGGGGCAGACATGGAAGTTGGTAAACAGGGAGAGAAAGAGGAAAAGAAGGTTGAACGAGGGAATTAGTATGCAAGAATGGGATAGGTATTTCAGAGATTTGTTGGGAGGAGCGGAAGGGAGGGTGGTGATGGGAGCAAGAAGAGAGGGGGAGTTGGAGGAGGAAGAGGAGGACATAAGGAGAGAAGAGGTGTGGGAAATGGTGGAAAAGCTTAGGGAGGGAAAAGCGATGGGAAGTGATGGAATTCCAAATGAGGTATAAAAGTTTGGAGGAGAGGTGGTGAAGGAATAGTTGTGGGAGGTATGTAATAGAATGTGGAAAGGAGAGCGTTGGCCGGAAGATTGGAGGGAGGGAATTATAGTGCCTATAGGAATGAAGGGGAAAGGGGAGAAAGTGGGGGACTACAGAGGGGTGATGTTAGCACAAACGGCATACAAGGTGTACGCTGCTGTTTTGGCGGAAAGGTTGAGGAAGGAGGTAGAAGAAAAGGGCTTGCTTCCGCCGAGTCAGACAGGGTTTAGGAGAGGGGTAGGGACCACGGACAACATCTATGTATTAAATTACTTAATAAATAGGCAGGTAAATGGGAAGAAGGGGAAGATGGTGGTGTTGTTCGTGGACTTGAAGGCAACTTTTGACTCGGTGGATAGGAGGATTCTGGTGGAAGCGATGAAGAAAAGAAAGATAGGAACGAAGGACGAATATGTAATAGATTATCTTTCGATAAATAAAGAAAAAATAAGAAAAATTAGTAACAAAGAACGAGTATGTGATAGATTATCTTTCAGTAAATAAAGTAAAAAATAAAGAAAATTAGAGGTGGTGGTGGAAATATTGAAAAAATGGAAGAAGAGATAATTAGTGAAAAAAAAAGGAAAAATGGGAGAAATAAAAGCAGAGAGGGGATAACGAATGTGAAGTGTAAGGAAAAAAATGAGAGCCGAGGAAGCGAAGTGTGATAAGTCTTATGCGAGAAGTAAAAAGAAAGAAGAAAACAAAATATGGGAGAGACAGATATGTGAAGTGAGCGGAGAGAAAAAAAGAAACGAGAGGTGGCGAATGGACATTGGTACAGTGGATGAGAAAGGGAATACATTTTAACGGAGAGAAATGGTGATGTGGGATGAGTGTTTTAAGGTGAATGGAACGGAAAAAGTTTGAAGCGCGCGCGTAGCGCGCGTGTGTGCTAGTCCACTTTTAAAAAAGGCGTGTTACCTGAGTGAATTTCGTTTGTATCGTAAAATTGAAGCCTTTTTTCCGCGATGCCGATTGGCTATCTCGATTGATTGCCGCGCCGTAGCTTGCTTCATCCCGTGAGGGACTGTCATCGCGGAGTGTGGCGAGTTTCGTGCGTGTAGTGCGTCGTGTGTGTCGTGATGTGACAGCTCGCGTCGTGTCACGAGGTTAATCGTCCCGCGTCGTGTCGCGAGGTTAATATTATTATTAATGTGATCTCTCATCATTACTATAAATATAAAATCGTTTAATTCTGAATTTCGGTCGCGTCACGCAAGGATCGAAGTGCCACGCAAAATATCAGCCGATCGGAGATAGGTAATTATAGTGACAGTCGCGATCGTTATTATGTTTGCGAGCGTTACTTTTGTAGTAATTTACGATAATTTACTCGTTTATTACGCGGGATGAATTATCATAAACTACTACAAAACCTTGGTTTACGTGGAGGATTTATCATATATAAGTACATACAGAAGTAACGCTCGCGTAAACATAGTATACATACGTGACTGATAGTGTGTGTGTGTGTGTGTGTGTGTGGAAAATGCAACAGGAGGTATAAAGCAGCGTCAAGTATGTGTGTAGCTATATGGATGTGTACATATGTATTATTTTTTTTTTAAAAAGAGATGTAAGTTTCGTTGTTGTCGCTTTTGCCGATTGGTTCTCTTGCTGCGCTTACTTCATGAATTATTCTTGTATCTTTCAAAATAAACTAATTAAAAATAAAATTTACCGCAAAAATTATTATTAAAAATAATCAATAAAATCGCTACAGACATTCAGCAGAGTATGTCAAATAATCCTACAAAAAAATATCCTACAAAAACTCTCACTTCATATCTTTTCTCAAATTCCGAGATATAATTAAAAATTACGGAAATCCATAAAACACAAAAATTTTAAACACCCTAAAATAAAGTCCTTAATTACTTGAATACAACAAAAGAAACCTCACCTCTCTATCTCTTGTCGTTTTCGAGTTATAAATTATCAAAGTTTCGTCCGCCATTTTAAACTTCTTGCCGTTTAAACTTAGAAAGACCAAATCACTTTTATATTAACATTCTTAGTCTTTTATACATTTTTGCTATTTTGGAACAAAAATTTTGACACCTAATTATTATGCTAAAAATAGAATCTTCCATGTCCCCAAGCATCAATGACGTTAACCCCAGTTTTTCTAAATTAATTAAACTAATAGTAGGGGAGCTAGCTCCATTTTTTCGTGATTATTTCGGTACTTATAAAACTTTTTGTGGTGATTCAGAATGTTATTCAATGATCAAAGCTCCTAGGACTGACAAAAAAGCGGGGGGCTTTGGGTGGTATAGCCACCCACTTGTGCAAAAAAAAAATTTTTTTTCAAGTCATTTCGGTATGTCAGTCATTTTGCACCATAATTCTTTGATATATTCTATGACTTTTAGCATAATTGACAGACAAAAAAGTGGGTCTCAAAACCCTCATAAAATAGGTAAATATCCCGTTTAGGGGACCCACTTCCGATGACCTTGAATTTGACATATATTGTCACCCTAACAGCACGATATATTGCAGCAATATTGCAACAATATTGCACGGCAAGCTTGCAATATTGCATGCAATATTGCTGCAATGCTGCAGCAATCTATCTATATCCTACCCTGCGCAATATTGCTGCAATATTGCAGCAATGTTGTGGCACTACATTTCCAATATTCACCCGGCATAAAAAAAATTATTTTTTTCGAAATTTATTACTATTTTATAACTAAATTTGTTTTTTAAGATGCAGTCTATGATTATAAATATTTTCTCGTATTTGAAAAACACACCTTGCTGGGATTTGAACTCGGGACCTCGGGACCTCTGGATCATGAGCCAACTGCCTTACGTGGTAGACTACTTCTTAATTTGATGTAAGTGTTATACATATATAGTCTACATATGTCACAACCAGCGCAAATATATAAATTTTCAAAAATCATCTTAAAAAACAAATTTAGTTTAAAAAGAGTATATAGCTGCACAAATTTTTAATATTGACATTATATCTATTATATGTATATCTAAAAAAAAAATTCCTGTAAAATTCGTAATTTTGCATATCCCCGCAGGGTTCGCAATCTACTACCAATACTATCCTTCTCCTCTTACTTTAACCCTTTGGACCAACGGCTTAACATCTCTTTCCGAAAGACGGAGCCCAGTTTTCTCTCCGCACAAAAGCCTATCTTGCACGGAGGGGCGCAGCTATCGGAAAAACATTCCATGCTTCATGGCTCTAGTGGACTCAAACCTGGTTCCTCAGATTACGAGTCTGGCGCTCTACCACTAGACCACACTGCCGCCCTATTATATGTATATCTATTATATGTACACAGAAGCAGTACGTAAATTTATTCTACTAAACTGGTACATATAATATATAATATACGTACGTATATGTATATATATGGGGCATTCTCCGTGAAATCAGACACCCCCTCTGTCCAAAAATTGGAGTCACCTAAAAAATTCTTTCGGGGCTCATTTTATAGCTACACATATGTAGTTTTAGTAGAGCTGCGGCCTTTTGAAAAATCAACATGGCGGACCCCAATATGGTGGCCGAAGTCTGCGGGTAACGAGGTACGACAGATGAAATCGTTACTTGGAAGTTATAGACTGTCATAGAAAAATGTGTTAATGTGTTTATTTAGTAGTTAGCATTGAATCCATGGAAAAAATAAATTTTTAGTTTGTCCAAAACCAATATGGCGGCCAAATTATCCGTGAAATGCTAAAAAATAACTATTTCGTTCTTTAAAACGTACAAACTGCGTTCAATTTTCATGAAAATTTATATCATGATACATTTTAAGATATTGATCATAAATTAACAATTGGGACGTCGTATTTGAATATAACGAAACCCAATATGGCGGCTGTATATTCCAAAAATGCTAAAAATGAATGACGTCGATATTCAAATCATACAAACTCTTTCCAATTACACATTTTGTTGCTTGCGATTTGTTAAGTGTTCCTAGGTAATTGTGAGGTGCAGAATCCAAGTATACCGTCAGATTTGTGGTCTATCAGATCTAGTTTACGAGATACGGCATATAGCCTTAGTATCTGAATAAGTCCATAAACCGATAAAAAATCATCTCATTTGTTAACTTAAGTACATTTCTGGTTACACTGGTCGACAAATATGAACTTTTTCTCTATTTTGACATTGAATAAGTAAGTGAAGGCAAGACAGGTAGTTTTTCGAGCCAGTGAAGTCAAGAGAGAGAGACTGTCCAGCCAGTGAAGGCAGGAGAGACAGATTGTCCGGCCAGTGAAGGCAGGAGAGACAGACTGTCCGGCCAGTGAAGGCAGGAGAGACAGATTGTCCGGCCAGTGAAAGCAGGAGAAATAGATTGTCCGGCCAGTGAAGGCAAGAGAGACAGACTGTCCAGCCAGTGAAGGCAGGAGAGACAGATTGTCCGGCCAGTGAAGGCAGGAGAAACAGATTGTCCGGCCAGTGAAGGCAAGAGAGACAGACTGTCCAGCCAGTGAAGGCAGGAGAGACAGATTGTCCGGCCAGTGAAGGCAGGAGAGACAGATTGTCCGACCAGTGAAGGCAAGAGAGACAGATTGTCCGGCCAGTGAAGGCAGGAGAAACAGATTGTCCGGCCAGTGAAGGCAAGAGAGACAGACTGTCCAGCCAGTGAAGGCAGGAGAGACAGATTGTCCGGCCAGTGAAGGCAGGAGAAACAGATTGTCCGGCCAGTGAAGGCAAGAGAGACAGACTGTCCAGCCAGTGAAGGCAGGAGAGACAGATTGTCCGGCCAGTGAAGGCAGGAGAGACAGACTGTCCGGCCAGTGAAGGCAGGAGAGACAGATTGTCCAAATTTTTAATATCTTAATGAGAGACTAGCGACGAGGAAATACTGCAGCGCTCAATTAAGTAATAAATAACACAAGTTTGTAAGTTTGAAAAAACGATCACTGTTTTAATCTGTTTTTTTCAATATCTAGCGGCCATATTTGATCAACCACGTTCAAATTTTGTTACCGCAATAACGAAATCATAGTCAAAAATAAAAAAAATAATGAAAATTCTTAAAAATTTGAAAAAGTAAAAAAAAGCAATTAAAAAATACCGTAACACTCAAATAATAATAATTAGAACGAGTCTGTATGATTTGAATATCGACGTCATTCGTTTTTAGCATTTTTGGAATATACAGCCGCCATATTGGGTTTCGTTATATTCAAATACGACGTCCCAATTGTTAATTTATGATCAATATCTTAAATGTATCATGATATAAATTTTTATGAAAATTGAACGCAGTTTGTACGTTTTAAAGAACGAAATAGTTATTTTTTAGCATTTCACGGAAAATTTGGCTGCCATATTGGTTTTGGACAAACTAAAAATTTATTTTTTCTATGGATTCAATGCTAACTACTAAATAAACACATTAACACATTTTTCTATGACAGTCTATAACTTCCAAGTAACGATTTCATCTGTCGTACCTCGTTACCCGCAGATTTCGGCCACCATATTGGGGTCCGCCATGTTGATTTTTCAAAAGGCCGCAGCTCTACTAAATTACATATGTGTAGCTATAAAATGAGCCCCGAAAGAATTTTTTAGGTGACTCCAATTTTTGGACAGAGGGGGTGTCTGATTTCACGGAGAATGCCCCATATATATATATATATTTAATCAATCTTAAAATACAAGTAACCTAAATGCTTTACTAATTGTAAGACCACTATTAAACATATTCATTTTCACACTCGTAAAACAAGCCCATCCAAGATAATTTCGTATCTATTCCTTACCTGAAATAAGATAAAGGAAAATACATTAATATTTGCATACATATATGTTAAGAATATTTAAGTTCAGCGCGTTTATGTTGTCGAGTGTACAGACACATAATTCCTTATGTTCTGTAATATGTGACTGTACAGTAAAACGAGTCTAGCGCGACTCGGGTAACTTCGGCAGCTTCCGTGCCCCGAAGCGACTTCGAGTGGCAACCATGCGAGGCGGCTCTTCCCCTCTCTAGTCTCAAGTCTCATGTCAAGAGGAGAGCACGCGCCGTACAGTTTATTATTATAATAAAGAGAACACGTTTACAATAAACTCTGAGCGACTCAATTCCTCAGCCCGTTCACACAATTCCTGCTTCAACAGGTTATGGGCCCAGTTAACGTTAACTGCGGAAAAATTGTGTGCGCTGTAAGAATTCGGGGAGTCGCACGTGGCGCGGAACGAAAGTCGGCCATTGTTCGAGTGCCGGTGTACCGGTATTAACGTGTCGGAAGCGTGCAAGCAAATCGAAGCCGCGATGTCGGTCGGAATCTCGGTGAAGGGTGTGAAGCCTTTCGACGGAACGAACTTCCAGGGCTGGAAAGCTCAAGTGAACGCGTTATTCGTTATGAACGACGTCCTCGACATCGTAGACGGCACGAGGGAACCGCCACTCGCGGGAGCGGGACACGCGGCCGCGTTGAAGAAAAACGTGAAGGATGATGCAACGGCGAAATTCATTATCCTGTCCAATCTCGACGAAGCTCAACAAGTGTGTGTGCTATCGTGCATTTCTGCGAAAGAAATGTGGGACAAATTGTGTCTAATCCACGAGCAGAAGACGGCGACAAACAAGTTGGGACTGCTGCAAAAGTTTCACGCGTATCGAATGAGCGAAGCGGACACGACGGTACAACACGTGGCGAGGGTAACGAACATGGCGAGCCAGCTCAAGGACGTCGGTGAAGACGTATCAGACGCCACAGTCATGGCGAAGATTCTCGCCAGTCTGACCACGAGGTTTAGCACGCTGCAGGTGGCGTGGGATAGCGTCGACCCTGCACGACAAACTCTCGATAATCTGCAGGAAAGGCTGATTAGAGAGGACGCGAGGCTCAACAACGACGAAGACGCTTCGGAAGCGTTGGCCGCGACGGCCAAAAATCGACGTCAGCGAGGAGCGAAAAGTGCCGAGAACAAAAAGACTAAAAATACAAAAGAGCTACAGTGCTATAAGTGCCAAGAGATGGGACATATCGCGAGTCGGTGCCGAAATAAGCGGAAGCCGCGTGACGACAGTGAAAAATCCCGCGCTCTTGATGACGAGAAATCCCGCGACTGCGCATTCGTAGTGGAGACGGTTAAAAGTTCGGTAGCGTCGGATTCGAAAAGTCGTGTGCTGTGGACGCAAAGTCATGTTATGGCGGCCGACCAAAGTGAGGTCTGGCTGATTGACAGTGGTGCGTCGAGGCATCTAACTTACCGACGTGAGTGGTTTGTCGACTATAAGACGGACAAAACCGGTGCTACGATATCACTCGGTGATAATCAGATCTGCAACGTCGCTGGTGAAGGCACGGTGCAAATTAAAAAGCTTGTCGACGGTGTGTGGCACGACGCGCGAATCGAAAATGTGTTGCACGTCCCTAAATTACGCAAAAACTTATTCTCCGTCGGAGTGTGTACGAAAAAGGGATTCGGAGTGCAATTTAAAAACAATCGGGTCGAAGTGGTGCTCGATGGCAAGGTGCTCGCGACGGGCATGAAGCAAGCCAACGACGTGTATCGCATGTTCTTCAAGGTCGCAAAACAAGGAAGCGCCGAAGAAGCGAACATAGCCACGACGAATTTAACCGTGTGGCACGAGCGAATGGGACACGTCGGGAAGCGCGCGATACGCGAACTGGCCGAAAAAGGACTGGTGAGCGGAGTGACAATTACGGACAAAAGTGACGTCTTTTGTGAACCGTGTCAATTGGGGAAATTGCACAGGCTGCCGTTCAACAAGAAATTGGAGCGCGATACTAAAATAAAACCGGGCGAGAAAATGCACTCGGATGTCTGCGGGCCGATGTCAACGAACTCGGTCGGAGGATCGAGGTACTTCCTAACCTTCAAGGACGAAGCGACCGGCTACAGACACGTGTACTTCATGAAGAAGAAATCCGAGATGTACGAAAAATTCAAGATCTTCGAGAAGATGATCGAGAACAAGTTCGGTCGAAAAATGAAAACGCTGCGCTCGGACAACGGTCGGGAATTCTGCAATAGAGAAATGGACAATTATCTCGAAAAGTGTGGAATCAAGCGAGAAACGACGGCACCATTTAATCCTGAGCAAAATGGCAAAGCCGAACGAGACAATCGGACAATAGTCGAAAGTGCGCGAACGATGATAATCGCGAAAAATCTACCGTTAAGTCTATGGGCAGAAGCAGTGAACTGTGCGGTATATGTCCTCAACCGAACCGTGTGGACAAGTGGTGCAGTAACGCCGTACGAAGCATGGGCTGGGAAAGCTCCAAATCTGAAGCATTTACGAATTTTTGGTTCGGATGCGTACGTGCACATTCCCAAACTATTCACGCGAAAATTCGATGCACGAGCGAGCAAGAAGATCTTCGTTGGATATACAGAAGAATCGATTAACTACCGGGTATACGACCCGGAAACAAAAAAAATAAGCATAGCTCGCAATGTCGTGTTCAACGAGAAAGTCGGAGCGCCGTCACAAAAAGCAGAAGAGAAGAAAGAAGAAAACGAAGTGACTCTTCCACTATCAAAAAACGAGAACGAGTACGAGAACGGGAACGTGATCGATGCTGAAGAAGACGACGGCGACAACGAAGAACGAGAAGAAGAGGACAACGACGAGGCCCAGGAACGAGAAAACGAGCCAGCACGAGAAGACCCAAGGGCAGCACAAGAAGATCCCAGAGTCCTGCGAGATCGCTCGAAAATTCAAACTCCGAGCAGGTACCGGCACAACGCAAATGTTGCCGAGTACATCGTACCGATGACGTACGAAGAGGCTACGAATAGCACTGAAGCCACGCAGTGGGCGGATGCTATTTAAAACGAGTTCAAGGCGCACGAGGAAAACAACACGTGGAAACTCGTGAAAAGGACGCCGGAAATGAGACTGATCGACTCGAAATGGGTGTTTCGAGTGAAGAAGGATGCAGACGGGAGACTTCGATTCAAGGCACGATTGTGTGCGAGGGGCTTCCTACAACGAGAGGGGATCGACTTCAAGGAAACGTTTTCTCCAGTGGTGAGATATGACTCACTCAGAATATTGCTGGCAATAATCGCTGAGAAGAATCTCGAGGTAATTCAGTTTGATGTACAAACTGCATTTCTATACGGACAGCTGGAAGAGACGATATATATGGAAATTCCGGAAGGACTCAAGGTAAAAGAAGATCCCAGGAACGTGGCATGCAAGCTCGAGAGGTCTCTCTACGGGCTAAAACAGGCTCCAAGATGCTGGAACCTGAGATTCACGAAATTTCTAGACGAATACAACTTTAAAGAGTGCGAAGCAGATAAGTGTGTGTTCATCGGGAAATTCGGTAAATACATAGTGTTATTGGCGTTATTTGTTGACGACGGGTTGGTCGCGTCAAACAATGTAAAGTTACTTAAAATTATAATTCAACGCCTAAGCGAAGTGTTCAAAATAACGGTCGAAAATTCAGACATTTTCGTCGGACTGCAAATCGAACGCGATAGAGAGCGAAAAACGTTAACGATTCACCAGAGCGCGTACACGCGAAAAATAATTGAAAAGTTCGGTATGGCGAACGCGAAAACGGTGAGTGTGCCAGCGGATCCGAACGCGGCACTGTCCCCAACCGAGGAGGACGACGAAGGGTTGATTAACGTGCCTTATCGCGAGGCAGTCGGGTCGTTAGTATTCTTAGCGGCTGTATCGAGACCGGATATTGCGTTTGCGGTAAATTCAGTTAGCAAATATCTTGGCAAACATAATGCGACACACTGGCGAGCAGTAAAGCGAATATTCGCGTATCTTCAAGGCACGATAGATTATGGTATCAAGTATGTAAGCGGCGGTAGCGAAGCAGCATTAATAGGTTTTTCGGACGCTGACTACGCCGGAGATATCGAAACGCGAAGATCCACAACGGGATATGTTTTCTGTCTCGCGAACGGGGCCGTCACGTGGTCGTCGCAGCGGCAACGATTGGTGAACGACAGAAGCTGAGTACGTGGCTGCATCGGCAGCAGCGCGAGAAGTAGTCTGGATAAGAAAATTGCTATCCGACATCGGATGTCTCTGTGATAATGAAACGACTCTATATGTTGATAATCAAAGCGCAATTCAACTAGTAAAAAATCCAGTATTTCACAAGAGAACAAAGCATATAGATGTTCATTTTCACTTTATCCGCGAAAAGGCAAACAAAAAAGAAATTAAGGTTGAATACGTTTCGTCCGAGAATCAGCGCGCGGATATACTCACGAAAGCGCTGCCGCGAGACCGTTTCAGAGATTTATGTTTTAAGCTAAACATGATAACAAACGAGAAACGCTCGAACGGCGGTGTGACGTCCTGGGTGATGCGAGGTGGCTCGATCCGGCAGAACGTCTTCGTCGAAATCAATTTTTATGGGTTCTTCTTGCAGTTAAGGAGGTAAACCCCAGGATAATTAGCTGTTGGTCGGCGATGTAGATTATGGCTCCTTGGATCCGTCGAAGGTAGGTAATTCAATAATCTTTATCTTTCTTTGATATAAAAGAGTATGATATTTATTGTAGAACTTTTACGATACAAGTGGATTATGTGGGAGGATGGAACAAGTATAAAATATATGACCTTTCCTGGCTCGTTCCACACTCTCCGTTGAGAGGGTGAAAAATTCCGCTTTTATACAATTTTGGAAACGGTAGTGGGAGGTGACCGCACCTCGTTACAATGAGTCATAAGGCGTTGTCTAGCGGATGTGAGTCTACTTCTAGTGGCTCGCTTGCCAGCAATGAGTCATAGGGTGAGTCATAGGGTGGTATCTTGAAATTCATTACCTTATATGGTCATGCGTTGCGCTCTGTTTCGACATGTCCATATATGGTCTATGCGAAGACTAGATTCACTCGAATGAGTCATACAGGTGACTCGTCTGAATTCTATTTTTATTCTCTAGTCTAACAGCGATCTGTATTGAGAGCGATACCTTCTTTTCATTATAAAATTTCAATATGACTTTTATCACAAAGGAAAATAAGAAATCTTCAATATTTTAATTTTAAAATGTGCAAATATATGTTGATGTTATTTAAGTTTCTTCAGACATACTTTACATACAGTAGAATAATTCATAGTACAATTAACGTCATTATTAGCATGTCTAAAGTATAAAAGATATTGCTCTCTTTGTCTAACAGTTACTATAGTATATCTGACTCTCTCTTTCTTTTTTTCAGATTGTACATACTCGCATCTCGCTCGGATTCGTGTTCCTTATGCTACGCATAATACAATTTAACTTTCTCAGGTTCGTGAGTAACGCTTCGGCGTGTGACGCTCGATACTTATATTAATTTTGGTAAGTATATATATATTTGTTAATAATAATATTGATAAAAGTGATGTTAGCGGTAATAATAATGATTCTAATATCAGATTAATAATAAGATAGAAATGGTCATCATTCTCATTAGTACAGGAATCAGAAATTAAATGTTTATATATATATAATATATATATATTATATAGTATATAATATAATTTTTTTTTTTATTTTTATATCTCGCGAATGGTTGGGAATTTGATAGAGTATATAGGAAATATATTGTAGGACTTTCACTAAAGAATAATCTATAGTATTGGAAAATTTTATTGTTATATATGTTTTGTTAATAAACAAATATTAATTAATAAATTGGTACTTTTTAATTTGCATATTGATATTATTATGTTCTCTTTATTTAAGAGGTTTTGAATTTCTAATATCATCTTGTTTAGAGCACTCTTTATTTTATTGTCATAAATATTTCGTAAATAAACAATTGCAGAGATAAAAGTTATTATCATTTTTTATGGGTGTGTTGGATGCAGAGTCTATGTATACGGGCAAATCGTATGTACCGGGACAAATTTATATGTTTTATGATATGGTGATTCAACAAAAGTCATGCATTAATTAGGTATAAGCGTTTAATAAAAATTATGTTTTACATATTGTTTCCGAGAGAAAGATTTGAGTTACTTAAATATGTGAAAGGAGTATTTTTAGTTATCATAGTTTAGAAAATATAACAAGTTTGATTTAAGGACCTCGAAACGATGCGGTTAATGAGTATATATACATTTGTTAATTGCACTCTTAGAGGACATTTCTTTTATAACGGGTATCTTTTCACTTGGAATTTTATAGCGCTTTTATTAAAAATGTGACAAGGTTTTGACTTATATAAAAGTTATTATATATGATCTGAGGTATAAGTCAAAATATATTATTGACATGGTCAATAATTTGTTTATGATTGTTTGTAAAAGTAAGTTGCAAAAATAATGATTATGTAGTAAATATTTTTCTATCAAACGATTCTAACGATTATTCCTTATACCACGTATGTATTGTTTTTATCTCAACTATTTGTTTTCTAATTTTATTTTAATTTATTAAGAATTTATGTGGCTATCCTTGTCTTACTCTCTATGAACTGGTATTAAACTATCCTCGTCTTTCATGGAGTGAATGTTCAATTTTCAATCTCGTTTATTAATTTAATTAATTAAATAGAAAATCAGCGTTAACGTTACTGGTGTTTAGGAGTATGAGAGATTCCATTTTATCATAATAGTTAAGTGTTAAATTTTTATTCAGAAATGAAATTTTTCGGTTTAAAATGTATAAAAGACTAAAATATTAATGTAAAAAATTAGGTCTTTGTAAGTCTAAAGGGTAAAAAATTCAAAATGGCGGACGTGAAACTTTAATAATTTATAACTCGAGAACGGTAAGAGATAAAAAGATGGGGTTTTTTTTGTTGTGTTCAGATAATTAAGGGCATTATTTTAGGTTTTTAAAATTTCTGTGTTTTATAAATTTCTATAATTTTTAATTATATCTCGGAATTAAGAAAAGATATGATGTGGGGTTTTTGTGAGGTTAACTTGACATGCTCTGCTGAGTGTCTGCGTGAGTTTATTCATCATCTTTCACTAATAATTTTTATGATATTTTGTTAGTGTTAATTAGTTTATTTTGCGGAGATACTAATAATGGTTTATACCCAAAGAGTTGTTTGACTTTTTGTGATAGTTTGCAGTTAATCACATTAGCTAGGTCTGTTAATAATATCATTTAATTGTTGGATAACAATCACGTTTGAAAAAAATGCCTAATGAGATATATATTATTTTAGCGTGATAATCGTCTTTAGGCACAAAGGTTATGTTCTTATGAATCAAGTCTACTTTTAATTTAATTTATTTTATTTTATTTTAATTTTTCGCTGAGTTTATTCTTATGGATTATGCATTTATACATGGTTAAATGAATTATATTGCATAAAAGGATCTCATAAAGCCTGTAATATTTATTTACGATCAATTTTAGTGATTCTGGGGATTTTAACAAGCAATTGTCCAAAAGTTATAGTGTGATTCATGAAAATGGGGCTTAAGCTTGAAAGGGTACCTTAAGGCAGCAGCCATGTTCTCTAGGCTTGTGTCCACTACTTTAAGAACGCGTGCTCGCATCAGCTGAGTGATTGTTGTGACAGTTAAGTTAAGGTGTGATATTTATTCTTATATTGTTTTCAGGTGCTGTGCAATTAGGATGGAAATCGAAAAATTTATGCGGCTGGAATTATCGCGGTGAGTATACCGTCAGACGTGACACGCGGTAGTGTTAAGAATATTAAGTTCAGCGCGTTTATGTTGGCGAGTGTACAGACACATAATCCTTATGTCATTCTATGTGACTGTACAGTTTAAAACGAGTCTAGCGCGACTCGGGTAACTTCGGCAGCTTTCGTGCCCCGAAGCGACTTCGAGTGGCAACCATGCGAGGCGGCTCTTCCCTCTCTAGTCTCAAGTCTCATGTCGAGAGGAGAGCACGCGCCGTACAGTTTATTATATTATAATAAAGAGAACACGTTTACAATAAACTCTGAACGACTCTCAATTCCTCAGCCCGTTCACACAATCCTGCCTCACAATATATATATTAATAAAAATATAAAATAAGATTAAAATACTTAACCTTACTAATTCAGTTTCAGCTCTCACTGTTACCTCCTATCACCTATAACAATAACGAAACATATTAATTAATGCACTTTTATAAGATGAAACCGTTACATAGCCAATAAATAATTATCCTTACAGAGCTAAGCAAAATGTCAACGACAAGCCTTAGCTAGAAGTGAAAAGACTACGTATAGACAAAGAGAGCAATATCTTTCATTTTTTAGACATCTAATAACGACTTTAATTGTATTATGAATTATTTTACCATATGTAAAGTATGTCCAAAGGAACTTAAATAATCAATATATATTTGCACATTTAAAATTAAAATATTAAAGATTTCTTATACCCTTTATGATAAAAGTCATATTGAAATTTTATAATGAAAGAAGTATCGCTCTTATTACAAATCGCTGTTAGAATAGAGAATAGAAATAGAATTCAGATGAGTCACCTGTATGACTCATTCGAGTGAATCTAGTCCTCGCATAGAACCATTTAGGCATGCCGAGGCTAAGCGAAACCCATGACCATATAAGGTAATGAATTTCAAGACACCACCCTATGACTCATTGCTGGCAAGCGAGCCACACCACTAGAAGTAGACTCATATCCGCTAGACAACGCCCTGTGAATCATTGTAACGAGGTGCGGTCACCTCCCACTACCGTTTCCAAAATTGTATAAAAGCGGAATCTTTCACCCTCTCGACGGAGAGTGTGAAATGAGCCAGGAAAAGTCATATATCTTATACTAGTTTCATCCTTTCATATAAGCCACTTGTATCGTAAAAGTTCTACAATAAATATCATACTCTTTTATATCAAAAGAAAGATAAAGATTATTGAATACCTACCTTCAACGGATCCGAGGAGCCATAATCCACATCTCGACGAACAGCTAATTATCCTGGGGTTTTACCTCCTTAACTGCAAGAAGAAGAGCCCATCAACGGAGACGTTCTGCCGGATCGAGCCACCTCGCATCACCCAGGACGTCACACACCCACTCGAAGATCTCACTAGAAAGAACAAACCGTGGATCTGGACAACACAACATGATTCGGCAATAGATAGTATCAAAAAAATTATGCTCAGTCCCCTACTACTAGAGCATTTTAACCTCTCTAAGACGCTGGTGGTAGCAGCTGACGCATGCTCTACCGGCATTGGTGGTGTTTTGCGACAGCGCGACGTTAATGGCAACGAACGTGCTGTCTACTACTTATCTCAGAGCCTCACCGACGCACAGCGAAATTACTCGCAACTGGAGAAGGAGGCGCTAGCTTTGGTGACTACGGTCGAACGTCTCCACAAGTTCCTCTGGGGTAGGAAATTCATCCTTCAAACCGACCACAAACCTTTGATTTCACTATTACAAACGGAAAATACCAAAGACCTCAAACCTACTGCTGCAGCTCGACTGAAGAGATGGGCTATTAGACTCCTAGGCTATAACTTTCAGATAGAGTACATCCGTACACAAGATTTTGGCCACGCAGACGCTTTATCGCGCTTAATTGAGAACTTCCGTAGTGACAACCTCGAAGAAATACAAGTAGCTTACATCCGGACGGTAGAATCTGAATTACAACAAATT
Source organism: Temnothorax longispinosus (assembly GCF_030848805.1). Taxonomy (NCBI): domain Eukaryota; kingdom Metazoa; phylum Arthropoda; class Insecta; order Hymenoptera; family Formicidae; genus Temnothorax; species Temnothorax longispinosus. The sequence continues at coordinate 199,387 of NW_027270014.1, read as the reverse complement.
AAAGACTACTCCATCGATAAATACGGTAAAGATCTTCGTTCAGAATTAAAGTCAGCAACGTTGTCTGATCCAGATCTCAAGGAAGTGATGGAAGCCATAAAAAACAACTGGATTTCTCCGTCACCTTCGCCCGCAGTAGAACACTTCAAGAAATGCCGAGACAATCTCACCATCATAGACCATACTTTGCTACTTGGCGACAGAGTTATAATACCACACCAACTACGATCCAAAATCCTTCACTCCCTTCATTTAGGCCATCCTGGAACCACAAGGATGAAACAACTTGCAAGAGAATTTGTCTATTGGCCGAAAATTTCAGAAGACATAGAAAATCTAGTCCGACACTGTGACGCCTGCGTACTTTCCCGCAAATTACCTCTCAAGGTGCCCCTTAGCCCCTGGCCAACGACTACCAGACCACTGGAACGCTTACACTTAGATTTTGCCGGGCCAATCGATGGCCATTACCTACTTGTATTCGTGGACAGTTTCTCGAAGTTTATCGACGTTGCGGTCACTCCGTCCATTTCAGCCAACCGTACAATCGACATCTGCCGGGAATTTTTCTCGAGATACGGCCCTCCAGAATTACTTGTCAGCGATCATGGCACTCAGTTCACAGCAAGCTCCTTCTTTAACTTCTGCAAAGATTGGCACGTCATCCATCTATTCTCACCAGTTAACCATCCCCATCCAACGGACAGGCAGAAAGGATGGTAGATACAATCAAGAGAGCTACCACGCAACACACCGACGTTCTTCGGACGTCCGAAGTATGCTCCGAAAAGTCTAATTTATGTCGCCTTCTTGCGGACGTCTAAAATACGTCTCAAGGACGTTGTTTGGACGTCTTATAATGAGGTTATTTACACAGACGTTTGAGGGATGTCCAGAGTACATCGTCAATATGTCTGATTTTTCAAATTAAACCCAAGTTTTTTTACATTTTAATTTCATTAAACAATATTGAATGACTTTATTTGACATATTTGTTCAATAGATATCTCGATAATATATAATTATTTTGTTATGTCATATTTTTACCGTCATATAAAAGACGTCTAAAGGACGTCTCGAAAACGTCTTATTATATTTTCCAATGCGTAAAACAAAAATGTTTTATTACTTTTACATTATACATAATGTTATTCATGTTCTTTGTTCAATAGATATCTCGATAATATATAATTATTTGTTATGTCATATTTTTACCGTCATATAAAAGACGTCTAAAGGACGTCTCGAAAACGTCTTATTATATTTTCCAATGCGTAAAACAAAAATGTTTTATTACTTTTATATTACACATGTTATTTCATGTTTAAGAATGTCCTGTGGTTGTCGTCAAAATGTTTTGTCGATCTGATTTTATATTATTTAATTATATATTGTAATTAAAAAAAAAGTATGTGGAATGCGAAAGTATAATATATTTCTACAGGTTTTTAAAATATCTAGTATAATGTAATCTAGTTATATATATATATATATATATATATATATATATAAATTAGATTACATTAATATATAATAATAAATATTATATAATTGCGCATACTTTTTTACCTTTAATTACAATATAATAATAAATAATATAAAATATATGTATTAATATATATAATAAAAAATATATATATATATATATATATATATATATATATATATATATAATAAGATTTTATTATTTTTATATCTCGCGAATGGTTGGGAATTTGAAAGGAGTGTATAAGAAACATATTGTAGGACTTTCACTAAAGCATAATATAGTATTGGAAAATTTTATTGTTGATATATGTATTTGTTAATAACAATTATTAATTAAATAAATTAGTACTCTTTAATTCGCGTATTGATATTGTTATGTTCTCTTTATTTAAGAGGTTTTGAATTTCTAATATCATCTTGTTTATGAGCGTTTGTTATTTTATTGTTATAAATATTTCGTAAATAAACAATTGCAGAAATAAAAGTTATTATCATTTTTCGTAGGTGTACTGATGCAGAGTTTATGTGCGCAATCAAAATTTGTACGGGTTTTAGCAAACAGTTTAACGCTCCAATGTCTCAATTTCCGCTTCCTTCGTGCTTCGTTTTTCGCTAGGCCCGCCTGGTGAAAATAGAAAGCTTCTCGGAGCGTCAAAGAAGGGCAAATGAAGAGTTTTAATAAATTTCGTTAAATCTTATTTATTAGTTTAATTAATTAAATAAAAAATCGGCGTTAACGTTACTGGTATTTAGGAGTATGAGAGATTCCATTTTTATCATAATAATTAAGTGTTAAAATTTTTGTTTAGAAATGAAATTTTTCAGCTTTAAAATGTATAAAAGACTAAAATATTAATGTAAAAGTGATTTGGTCTTTGTAAGTCTAAAGGATAGGAAATTCAAAATGGCGGATGTAAAACTTTAATAATTTATAACTCGAGAACGGTAAGAGATAGAAAGATGGGGTTTCTTTTGTTGTGTTCAGATAATTAAGGGCATTATTTTAGGTTGTTTAAAATTTCTGTGTTTTATGGATTTCCATAATTTTTACTTATATCTCGGAATTAAGAAGAGATATGATGTGGGGTTTTTGTGAGGTTATTTGACATGCTCTGCTGAGTATCTGCAGTGATTTATTTATCATCTTTAATAATATTTTTATGATAAATTTTATTGTTAATTAGTTTATTTTGAGAGATACAATAATGGTTTATAATCAAAAGTTATTTGACTTTTTGTGATAGTTCCAGTAATCACATTAACTAGGTTTGTTAATAATATAATTAAATTGTTTATAACAATCATGTTTGAAAAAATGCTAATGAGGTAATTATTATTTTATCGTGATAATGTTCTTTAGGCATAAAAGGTTATGTTCTTATGAATAATCTACTTTTAATTAATTTATTTATATTTTATTTTAATTTTCTGAGTTTATTCTTATGGAACATGTATTTATTTGTGTGTTGAATTGAATTTATATTGCATAAAAGATCTCATAAAGCTTGTAATATTCATTTACGATCAATTTTAGTAATTCTGGGGAATTTTAACAAGCAATTGTCCAAAAGTTTATAGTGTGATTCATGAAAATGGGCTTAAGCTTGAAAGGGTACCTTAAGGCAGCCATGTTCTCTAGGCTTATGTCTACTGCTTTAAGAACGCGTGTTCGCATCAGCTGAGTGTTTGTTGTGACAGTTAATTTAAAAAATGATTGTTATATTATAATATTGTTTTCAGATGCTGGGGACTTCTAGCAATGAAGGTAGAAAATCAAAAAAAAAATTTATGCGGGTGGAATATAGCGGTGATTATACCGTCAGACGTGACACCGAGGCAAATCGGATCATTCTCTTTTCATTTTTTTGTTATACAATAACAAATATTACATTTATGTATTATTTTATTATAATCCAAGCTAAAACTATAAAGATTAAGAATCTACAACAAAATTAAATAACAAAATTTGTTTTGATTACTTCTTTACCGAGAAAAAAAAATTGATCCGATTCGCCTCGGTCTATCCTATAATGCAATACTACATTATGATGACAAACTTACTTTCGTTCATATTGACGCAATCTAATTTGGGCCTATTGCAATTTGCACTCTCCACAACATCTTGTGACATACAGTTCAAAGATTCATTCTGCTCATCGATGGACGAATTTAAACAGGAATTATTTTTTGATTCCTCGTTAAGAAAACCTGTGGAACAAAATAGAATATAATCTACGTTCTCAAAACATTACGTAATATTATTTTTAAGCAGTTTTTATTTAAAAACAAACAATTCTAATTCATAGATGTTTTATAGATATATAACATGCAGATTGAAGATAACTATCAGTACTAAACAGAAATATATCCGTTTCTTCGTTTAATCTATTTACGTCGAGTCATTACTAATCGCTTCAAATTCAATTAATATTAAATGTGTTTACATCGTTAGAGCTTACTCACTTTCGTTCATACTGTCGCAATCTAATTCGGGCCCATTGCAATTTGCACTCTTCGAATCATCTTGTGACATACAGTTCAGAGATGCATCCTTCTCACCAATGGGAGAATTTAAACAGGAGTTATTTTTCGATTTCTCGTTAAGAAAACCTGTGGAACAAAATAGAATATAATCTACATTTTCAAAACATTACGTAATATTATTTTTAAGCAGTTTTTATTTAAAAACAAACAATTCTAATTCATAGATGTTTTATAGATATATAACATGCAGATTGAAGATAACTATAAAAACTAAACAGAAATATATATATCCGTTTCTTCGTTTAATCAATTTACGTCGAGTCATTACTAATCGCTTCAAATTCAATTTATATCAAATGTGTTTACATCGTTAGAGCTTACTCACTTTTGTTCATACTGACGCAATCTAATTCGGGCCCATTGCAATTTGCACTCTTCGAATCATCTTGTGACATACAGTTCAGAGATGCATCCTTTTCACCAATGGGAGAATTTAAACAAGAATTATTTTTTGATTCCTCGTTAAGAAAACCTGTAGAACAAAATAAAATATAATCTACGTTCTCAAAACATTACGTAATATTATTTTTAAGCAGTTTTTATTTAAAAACAAGCAATTCTAATTCATAGATGTTTTATAGATATATAACATGCAGATTGAAGATAACTATAAAAACTAAACAGAAATATATATATCCGTTTCTTCGTTTAATCAATTTACGTCGAGTCATTACTAATCGCTTCAAATTCAATTTATATCAAATGTGTTTGCATCGTTAGAGCTTACTCACTTTCGTTTATACTGACGCAATCTAATTCGGACCCATTGCAATTTACACTTTCCGAATCATCTTGTGACATACAGTTCAGAGATGCATCCTTCTCACCAATGGGAGAATTTAAACAAGAGTTATTTTTCGATTCCTCGTTAAGAAAACCTGTGGAACAAAATAGAATATAATCTATATTCTCAAATCATTACGTAATATTATTTTTAAGAAGTTTTTATTTAAAAACAAACAATTCTAATTCATAGATGTTTTATAGATATATAACATGCAGATTGAAGATAACTATCAGTACTAAACAGAAATATATATATCCGTTTTTTCGTTTAATCAATTTACGTCGAGTCATTACTAATCGTTTCAAATTCAATTAATATTAAATGTGTTTGCATCGTTAGAGCTTACTCACTTTCGTTCATACTGACGCAATCTAATTCGGACCCATTGCAATTTGCACTCTTCGAATCATCTTGTGAAATACAGTTCAGAGATGCATCCTTCTCACCAATGGGAGAATTTAAACAGGAGTTATTTTTCGATTCCTCGTTAAGAAAACCTGTGGAACAAAATAGAACATAATCTATATTCTCAAAACATTACGTAATATTATTTTTAAGAAGTTTTTATTTAAAAACAAACAATTCTAATTCATAGATGTTTTATGGATATATAACATGCAGATTGAAGATAACTATCAGTACTAAACAGAAATATATATATCCGTTTCTTCGTTTAATCAATTTACATCGAGTCATTACTAATCGCTTCAAATTCATATAATATTAAATGTGTTTACATCGTTAGAGCTTACTCACTTTCGTTCATACTGACGCAATCTAATTCGGGCCCATTGCAATTTGCACTCTTTGAATCATCTTGTGACATACAGTTCGGAGATGCATCCTTCTCACCAATAGGAGAATTTAAACAGGAGTTATTTTTCGATTCCTCGTTAAGAAAACCTGTGGAACAAAATAGAATATAATCTACATTCTCAAAACATTACGTAATATTATTTTTAAGCAGTTTTTATTTAAAAACAAACAATTCTAATTCATAGATGTTTTATAGATATATAACATGCAGATTGAAGATAACTATCAGAACTAAACAGAAATATATATCCGTTTCTTCGTTTAATCAATTTACGTCGAGTCATTACTAATCGCTTCAAATTTAATTTATATCAAATGTGTTTACATCGTTAGAGCTTACTCACTTTCGTTTATATTGACGCAATCTAATTTGGGCCTATTGCAATTTGCACTCTCCAAAACATCTTGTGACATACAGTTTAAAGATTCATTCTGCTCATCGGTGGACGAATTTAAACAGGAATTATTTTTTGAATCTTTGTTAAGAAAACCTGTGAAACAAAATAGAATCTTATCTACGTTCTCAGAATATTATGTATACTATTATTTTCAAGCAGTTTCTATTAAAAAACAAACTATTTAAATTCATAGATATGTTTTATATATGATGTATATGTATATTAGGGTGTGTCATTTTGGAGCAACTTTTTTTTTCATTTCACGAATAGCATAAATACTTGCAGGAAGGTAAAATAAGATACCTGTTAAAATTTTAGCCCTTAATATTAATATTAACAGGTCGCTCATCGTGATTTTTTATTTTTCATTTGGTAAGATAGAAAAAATTTTATAACTATCTAACAAACAGTAATACAGCATTGCGCCACATAGATTTTTTGTAGTAAATTTATGGCTCTACAAAAAAGATCTTTTATCATTTTTTCATAACCGTTTAAAAGATATTCAAAGTTAAAGTTTGATAAATTTTATAAAACTTGTTTTTGCTTCTTATGAATTTTGTATTATATCGACTATCAAAAATTATGAAATAATCAATACATATTTTTGTAGAAAATTTAACAATCTACAAAAAAGGTCTTATATATTTTTCATAAATATAACCATTTAGACGATATTTAGGTTTATACTTTGAACTCTAAACCTTAGTATCGTCCAAATGGTTATATTTATGAAAAAAATATAAGACCTTTTTTGTAGATTGTTAAATTTTCTACAAAAATGTGTATTGATAATTTCATAATTTTTGATAGTCAATATGATACAAAATTCATAATAAGCAAAAACAAGTTTTATAAAATTTATCAAACTTTAACTTTGAATATCTTTTGAACGGTTGAATTTATGAAAAAATGATAAGAGATCTTTTTTGTAGAGCGGTAAATTTACTACAAAAAATCTATGTGGCGCAATGCTGTATTACTGTTTGTTAGATAGTTATAAAATTTTTTCTATCTTACTAAATAAAAAATAAAAAATCGCGATAAGCGACCTGTTAATATTAATATTAAAGGCTAAAATTTTAACAGGTATCTTATTTTACCTTCCTGCAAGTATATATGCTATTCGTGAAATAAAAAAAAAAGTTGCTCCAAAATGACACCCTAAATTGTATATATATAATGCTTCAAATTGATCTTTGTAGTAGTTTTAATATTTCATAATAGGCCTGTTTTTTTCAGCTGAACTTCTGCACGGTTCATCTTTCCTCTTTTTCTTTTTATCTTAGAGAGAAAAAGAGAAAAGATGGACCGTGCACCAAGTTCAGCTAAAAAGAACAGGCCTTATGAACAATAACAATATGAATGAAGTTGTATAAAAAAATCATCGCATTATTCTAATCTGAAAAAGCATTTTCTACACTAAATTTATTTTCTACAATATTTACATTTTATTTGCATTATAGTTTTATATTACGATTAATATAAAGAGTTCTTTGTATTACGTTACGCTAAATCATAAAAGTTAACAAAAAAAGAAAAAAATTAATAAGTTTTAAAAGAACATTAAAAGATATGACACAATTAAAGAGATAAAGAATTAGCAAAACATTTTTTTACAAAACAAAAAATGGAATATGCATATCAGTAAATAAAACTTATTTCATAAAATATATCAGTAATACTACGTTTATGCGAGCGTTACTTCTGTAGTAACTTACGATAATTCTTTTGCGTAAACGAGATTTTGTAGTAACTTACGATAATTTACTCCGCGTAAACGAATGATTTATCATACTGCAGAATATATGTTACTACAGAAGTAACGCTCGCATAAACGTAGTGTAAGAGATATCCATACCCCATGAAAAAATAGGAACGTATGTTGATAAATTAATTTATGAACTTACCAAAACTACACAATATCAGTAGATCAACAAAAATATTTTCTAATAAAACACGCATTTCGAAATAAATTGGATATTTATAATGTGTGTCAAATGATAATAGCTCTCGACTATGTGGCTGTAGAAAGGTTATCCACAGTTAACGATAAGAAAACAGAATAAGTTGTGGATAATAATAAGGGGAATAATTAGTTATTACTTTTAAAAAGTTAATAAAAAAGTTTTCGCGCTGTTCCATTGCACATTATGAAGGAGATGATTTTGATTAAATATACATGTGACCGACACAACACCATTGAACGACTTTTCTGTTCGCGTCTTCATGTCTGGAGTGCGTTCAGGAATTACGCCTAAGCATACCTAGATAACTCTAAAGCCCGATCTACATTTATTCACAGTTCGCGAAACGCAAGACACACGCATAGTCCACATGTCAATCTAACCTCTGTGTATAGAGGTATATTAGAGGTATATAGAGGTATTATATTAACATGTAGACTATCCGTGTATCTTGCGTTTCGCGAACTATGAATTATATAGACCGGGCTTAATGCTATAGCATACGTGACATAAACTATAGCTTGGAGTTACCAGTTGAATTTCTGAACGAAGCTTTGCATTTACTACACTTTTGTGCACTTCTACGTAAGCATGTACACATCGCGTATGTATTACATACATATGTACTATGTACATCGAGTCAACTCAAGTCAGATCAAAAGTCCGATTTTTGCAGACATCGAGTTTCAAATCGGACTTTTGATCTGGTGATCCCAGCGAGAAATGACCCGTCTGTAGACGTTTAATTGACGTCAATTAGACGTCGATAGACGGGTCATTTCTCGCTGGGGTTGATTGTGTATCTTGAAACAAGGTAAAAATTACAAAAGTGAACAGATTTACTTAATTTCGACAAATAAAGTCATAGATACTCTAGTAAATTTTCTTATTTTAGTTATTTTCACTTTGTTTCAAGATACACAATCGACTCCCTGACTCAAGTCGACTCCGACTGCATTCAATTTATCGCTCACAACGCTCGCGTGCATCATTTTGTCCTTATTTAACATTTGATAAGCAACAAGAATGAAATAATTCCACGAGCGTTGTGAGCGATAAGTGGAACGCACCCTCGGTGTCAGGTCGAGTCCGCAAATCGAACACACTTCACTGATACTACGCGCCATATTTGTATTATTTTAAATGTAAAAGATGTAGAAGGTATAAGACGCAAATATGATTATGTAAAATATATGTGTTATTTGATAAGTTCACTAATTTATATGACAATATATTCTTTTTTAGTAATTTTTATTATATTGACCTTCATGTATTTTACTGATATCCATATTTTAATCACAAACAGTTCTATATATCTGAAATTTAACCCTTTCGATACGAACAATCACTACAGTCATCGTCCACAAAACGCTCGTAACGACCGGAGAGTGACTATAGTCGTGATCCACATAATGCTCACTTCCAAAGTTTGAGACATTCATACGACGTTCGCAGTCTAACAATGTTCGTCCACTACAGTGCAATCAATTTTTTTTCTATTCATTGTTTAGAGTAAACATATATAAAATTGAAATAAATATTTAAATTTAAAGTAGTTTTTTTGTATGTCAAAAAGTTGTAGAATGTATGAAATTTAAGTTTTTATAAAGAATTTATATTGTTAATAAACGTAATTTTTCATTTGCAATATTCTTGTTAATAAATTTTAAAAAGTTTTCTATTGTGTTTCATAAAACAATATTAATTATGTATAGGCGTAAAAACATCTTGCATGTAAAACTCTCTCGACCGTAGCGAGTGCAACGGAGGATCGCCGCCGCTGAAACCCGTTCGCCTACTGAAAGGGTCGTTTCATGTACAAACATGTATTAATGCATATACAGGATGTCGTGACATATCATTTCCTGATTCTTTTCCTTCTTTCACAAAATGATAAAGCAACTAAACCGTGCTACTAATACTATATGTGTAAGCCAAAAAAAAATGTTTATTAAAAATATTAGAAAAAAATATAAGCAATGAGTGTAAGCGTACTGACAGCATTAATACACCAGATTGCACCTAACCCAGTTAGTCAATAAACTTTAAAAACTTTATATGAAACTTATATAAATCTTTATACCGTATAAAAATTATAGTATTAAAAATGTATATATGTATGTATATATATACCTACTATTATTATATACACATTTTTAATACTATAATTTTTATAAAGATATAATATATATATATATATAAGATTTATATAATATATATATATAAGTTTACTTTTCATTTTATTATAATAAAATTACGATTACAATGTCCATAATCAGTGAATTAAATTAATTAAATAGTTACATTAAAAGTAAACTTATATGTATATAATAACAAAAGTTCTTTTTTATAATATATTTAAGTTTGTTTTCTTACCGGGGAGATTACTCTTTTTATATACGGTCTTTAGTTCCTCCTGAATATGCGAGTGCTTGATCCTGGCTCTTTTTATTTTCTTGGATTTAAATATTTCAGACTTAATTATTCGACATCTTCGTTGACTACGTGCTTCATATTTGCAAAGATCTGTAGTTTGTAATTTCATTCTAGGAATTTTACAGTTCAAATTTCTTTCTGCTGCAGAAAGATGTTCCATATTTTCTACAAATAAAAAAGAAGATTCAAGAAATATCCACATTTCTTTTTTTGCACACAATTAAAAATATTACAAAATATATTATTTTTAAGCAGTTGCTATTCAAAAACGAACTATTTAAATTCATAAATGTTTTATACATATATAACATGCAGAGCTGCGTTCCAAAATTTAACCTTGGAAACTAAAATCACGTTTATGTCACGTACGTTATAGCGTTTTAGTTATTAAGATTAAATTTTGGAACGCAGCCCAGATTGAAGATAATTTATTAATACTAAACAGAATATATCCGTTTCTTCGTTTAATCCATTTACGTCAAGTCATTACTAATTGCTTCGAATTCAATTTATATCAAATGTGTTTTTGGCTTCCCGGCCTCACGGGCCCAGCCTGCCCGAGCTAAGGTACCCCGGGCTTGCCATGCCCGTATCGGGGACGCCCCCCAGAGGCCCCGAAGGACCCCCCAAGGCCGCCCCCGACCCCTGGGGGGACGGTTGGGAGAGCAAGCTCTCCTTCACGACTCCGTCCGAGCCGGGCGGACTTTTTATAGAGGCCGCCTACCTCGCGAGTCCCGTGGGACTCCCCGGTCTCCGCCAGTCCGAAGACTGACGAAGATTACGGTGCTGCTGTGCTCGGGTACCTCGGGTTCGCAAAACCCGTATCAGGGGTGGCCCGGAAAGCCCTCAGATGGGCCCCCGAAGTCCGCCCCTGACCCCTGAGGGGACGAGAGGGAACCTAACCTAACCTTGAAGCCGTGCACTAAGACGGTGCGCGGCCAACTACTCGGCCAACCGAGGGTAGTCCTTGCACGTCTGACGCCCGAGGAAATAAGCCGAGCGGAGCGACGGACGACGCCGCAGCCGCGGCCAGTAGCGGAGGTGAGCCGGCGAAGCACGCCATCGCCGGCGGTAAGCCGACAGGTAGTTGCGCACTCCGTACAATTGGCGGGAGACGCGCGCTCATGGGGCTCTTTCGCCGAGCTCGAAGCCATTAGACGCGCTGCCGAGGCTTTCGACAGCGCGTATAGAATCGAGCTCACCCGTGTCACTGTTACGGACACGATGTCGATTACGGCTGTGCCGATGCAGCAGCCGTGGGAGCAGCCGGAGGACGAGGACGAGCCGGACTTCGCCAGCCCATCCAGCGAGGAAGGCGACGCAGCCGACGAAAGGGGGACATCCCCGGAATAATTTTAAGAGATCAAGACGCTCCGAGGACGGGATTGTACATAGTTCTTACCTTTTATAATAAAGTTATTTAGCCTATCCGTCCGGCGTGGTAATAAATAAGATATGCGACAGCGGTCGCTGGGCAGCGGCCCACTTAGTACATAAGCACTTCTTTTCAGTGATCCACAATTAGTTTCTTTTCCCTTTTTTGGCACCAAGTGCCAGGCCCGACCAGGAAGCAGTTTTTCATTTGCGTTTAATAGGTGCGTGGATCATATGGAGCACCGGCACGATGATTGGTCGAGCCACACACAATCTTCAACGCGGGATTCAGACAGCGCGCACGTCAGGCGAACGAGAGTCGAGATGCCGACTCCCGACATCCTCGCAAGAGGATCATACAAGAATTAGCGCGATCCGACCGCGCGAACCCCAAGTTTGCCGGACACGTCACCGAATGACGAACGCGGCGACGCAGCGCCAAAAGGCTTGAACTGCCGCCAGAGGAAGGCTTCACCGACCTCTGGAGACTATCGCGAACGCGATCCGCCCGCGCAAACACTTGGTTTGCCGGACAAAGTGCAACATGGCAAGCGAAGCGTCGTAGCGTCGCGGCATGAAATATGCATGTTCAGGGGTACGAACAGACCCTAGAGACCGAACGCGAACGCGATCTGACCGTGCAAACACCCGGTTTGCCGGACAAACCTAATATCGTGAACCGAGCGTCGGAGCGAACTGAGAGTCGATATGCTTGCTCGGGGAACGTCGATAAGACATACGAGTCCAACGCGAGCGAGATCTGACCGCGCAAACATCCGGTTTGCCGGACAGACCCGATATCTTGAACCGAGCGTCGGACCGGCGTGAAATTAAATATGCGTACTCGGGGAAGGTCGAGAAGACATCCGAATCAATCGCGATTGCGATCTGACCGCGCAAACACCCGGTTTGCCGGACAGATGACAAAAACTAGGAGTGCGTCACCAGGGACACCTGGTACACCCGAAGATCGAAGCGCGATCAAAATCAGGGGGTTGTCCGGACAGTCCGGACAACTAGTAGTCTCAGACGTCGGCTACAGGAAGTAGGGCCGGAATACGATCGAGCGGGACCTAAAGAGTGGGCATCTGGGTCGCCGTTATTGGCGGACGTTTTAAACGCGATCCAGACGTCTTCCTCAGGAAGTCGACGCGGAATCGTAATCAGGGACATCGAATGGACCTTGCGCACAGGTCGGCGTCGGCCAAAGGTCGATATTATAAAAGTTGATTTGTTGCTACCCGGAAATCGAGAGAGCGCGACGCATATAGTGTACTAGCGTTGGAAATTTCCATCGCGAACATCTGGCGCACACCTGGTGTGCCGAATCGCGTAAACACCTATTGTTCGAGCGCAGGCATGGAAATTTCCAGAGAGGAGAAAGCGACCGAGACCCATATGGAAGGGGAAAAACTCGGTGGTAGGGAGCCCGAGAGAGCAACGTTCTCGAGGCAGTCTCTCGTGGTCGCTCGAAGGTAGCACTCTCGCGCGTATTATACCGGCGTATCGTTGAAGAATATTCGCGAACGCGAAACGGAATACGATTATTAAGACTACCTCAGCGGCTATTAACAAACGGGAACGCCCGCCAACAGCGTTACGTGACGTCGATACGAAAGACGTACGGGTCTCGCGTACCTGAATCGCGAAATCGCACTTTGCGAGACGTGCGACCGCCATCTTATGTGGCAATCGTTAATTGTGAACCACCAACATTGTGCAACTATAGTTAACAATAAAAGCAATCGTTATTTGCAAAAATTCAGACGAAAATATCTTTACTTACCCGGAAACTTACCTGAACAAGCGGCTGTCCGGCCATCTTGGTGATAGCGTGGTCCGATCTTCAAGGTCATCACAGATTCTACTTCAGAGGAGGCCATCGATGAGGAAACCGTGGCGGAAACCTGAAAAAAGTTGATATTAGTTGTAGTTACGCGGACAGTTCTCGTACTTACCTGGTTGTCCGGCTATCTCCTAGACGCGTTGATCCTAGACATCGGTGAGCAGCGGTGATCTACGACATCGGCGATGGTGATGAAGCAGCTATCGACGAAACCTGAAAATAAAAGAGAATTAGTAGCGTCTTACTTATATTAACGTCGGGACTTAGCCGATCAAGCGGTTGTCCGGCTATCATGGTTCCACGGATGAGGTAGATGAATGGTTGATAGTGGAAACGATTGGTAGAGCATCCCAGAGGAGGCAACCGTGGCGGGAATCTGAAAAGTCAAAGGGTTAAGGAGATATTACCTGATCAAGCAGCTGTCCGGCTAACAGGCATCCCTGGCTGGCCGATTGAGGTCATACCTAGCGGTATCTAGAGCTCAGGCGATGCTTATCGAGCAGTTGTGGCGGGATTGAAAAAATAAAATTGTTTAAACAAATTATTCACATTTTGGCTGATTTTCATTACGAATACCTACCTTCTCGGTACATAAAGGTTAAACCGAGTGGCGACCGATGACTAATAGGACAAAATACCGTACCCCGTGGCCCGATTATGCATCGTTCGGTCACAACCTAACCTTGCGACCGGGCACTTCCCAACAGCCGCGTCGCTTGACAAAACAATCACCCCGGGTGATATTGCGGAGACTACCCGTTGCGGAGCCACGCGCGGCACAGGCAGAACGAGCGGTGGAAGGAGCGCAGCCGCCTCAAGGAGACCCAGCAGCGACATCTGCACCAAGGGAGACCGAACTCCCATGCATGCCGCCCACGCCGTTAATGTCGGCACTGCAGCTCCCGATAACGACTCCCGCGCCTCCTCGCCAATAGACGCGATCGCGGAATTATAGGTATGATTTCCCGATCGGCCCGGTGGAGCAGCCTTCCGACGATTTCGAGTCGCCGTCGGAAGAAAGCGAGAGCGAGGATGACGAGGCCTGGAAGCCGAAATAGGGAGAGACGGCTCGTCGATAATATATATAAATACACGTTTCGTTTTATTTGTTTTGAGTTGCATAAATCGCTTGACAGAATGGTCATTACTTTATTTTCGTTTCATTTTCATTTATGCCATATTTTATTTTGATATTACACTTACGGCGCTTCTGAGAGATATATTAAGTTGCATTGACAGCCCGTATGGCTAAGTACATTTAGTTTTGCGTATCATTAGAATATAGGCTCGGCAAGACGGTAGAGACCGCGCGTAATTTTAGTTTAGAGTTATATCCGGCCGACCGGTACAAAACCACGTTTAGTTGATAGTTTGACTTACCGCCGATCATAAAGGTCTTATATTATTTAGCGGTTGTCGATATAGTTTAAGCGATAACAATCGTACGAAGGTAAGCGCGTTTAATTCCAAACGCCGATATAGAGTTACGACGATAACCCGTATCGGGGGCACGGAGGATCATCCCTCGGACCCGGTACGCGCGTCCATAAGGTGGGCGCCAAGGAAATACTAAGTTCTGGGGAAATTTCATCTTCTCCAGGAACAACCAGGCTGAAACGTCATCCGAGGACCTGGGAAACAGCTCCAAGGGGTGCGCGCCATGACCCGGTGAAAATCCCCGGAAAACGTAATTTCTCCAGGGAAAGAGGGGTCCGACGGACTCGCCAGGACCAGAGGAACCTCTCCAGAGGGTCGGCGCCATTGTCCGACAAAGTTCGGGCGAAACGCACTTTCGCCAGGAACTTACCCATCCGACGGTCTTACCAAGACCTGGGATACCTCCCCAGGAGGTCAACGCCATTGTCCGACAAAGTCCGGGCGAAACGCACTTTCGCCAGGAACTTGCACATCCGACGGCCTTACCAGGACCTGGGACACCCTCCCAGGAGGTCGGCGCCATGATCCGGCGACAACCGGGCGAAACGCATCTTCGCCAGGAACTTATCCATCCGACGGCCTTACCAAGTCCTGGGACACCCGCCTAGGGGGTCGACGTCGAGCTCCGACAAAGATCCCCGGGATACGCATCATCTCCGGGAACAGTGGCCCGGAACGGCGATACCAGCTCCTGGGAAACCCAGCCAGAGGGTCGGCGTCAACGGCCGACGACACCGACGTCACCCGGACGTCGTCTACAGGGAGAACACACAGATTCACCTTCAGGGGCATCTCCGAGGAGGTGCGCATGGGTCGACGTCGTCCGCGTCGAACAGTTTCCGCGAGTGGATACCTGGTGCAGCGGTACCGAGGAAGGAAGGTTCTCGCACTGCGTTGCGCGTGGAAATTTCCACGGGAACCTTCTAGAACGGGCGATGCGCAAAAGGGCACGCGAGAGGGTAGTGAAAATCATCGTGTTTTCGCATGATCGCGCCAGATGTGCCGGCCGCGAACAATAGACGATCGTGAAAGTTCCGAGGAGTGGGAACGATCCGGCATAAGTGGGGAGCCCAAGCGAGAGCGACCGCTCGAGGCAGTCTCTCGGGTATAGCCGTGGCGAACACACGTATCACACTCTGTACGATCGGCATACGCGTTATACTTTACAACCGAGAACTCCCGCGTACTATCGCGTAGAAATTACTCGTCTTAACTAACAGCGAGGGGCAATTAATTGCCAAATACAATCGAGTGTTAGCAACAATACGCGAGTTGAAATTCGGATACATTGTTAATTAACGGAAGTGCAATTATCGAGTATATAACAACCACGGGCATTGGGTCACGCGGATACGGAATATTGTGCGGACATTATTAATCATTGTATTTAACCACCGAATACTCGTTCGTTAATTCAGCGCACGAACATTGTATGATAGAGTGATGGTCACGGCCGAGTGCGTGATCATAGTTTAACAATCACGAGGCACAAAGTCCTCCGATCGGAATAATTATCTGGAATAAACGCATCGTATCGACTAAACGAATAAGCCGAGATACGCAATTTGAATAATTGTGCAACTTTATTAAAATAAAGCGACATTCACACCGAGGCGAGAAACTCGCGTTGTGAGACACCTTTATGATATTGTGAAACGGCCTGTAATGTTGAAATGATGATCTGGAATTAAAGATTAATTAATTCTGAAACAAATTTCCTGATTAATTATAAAAAATTATCGATACTTACCTTCTACTTACCTTGTCCTTCGGCGATGATCCAACGTTGGCCAGCGGCAATCCGGTATGCGATGTAAAGCGAGGATCCGGGGAAGCAGAGCAGCAACATAGCAGCGATCCATCCGAGGCGGGAATCTGAAAGAAAAGAAGCGAATTAGTACGTAATTAAAACATAATTATCGGGACTTATCCTTATCTGGTATGCGAGGTAAAGCGAGGATCCAGAGACGGATAACGGCAACGGCGCTCCATCCCGGACGTCGATCTGCAACAAAACATAAAATAATTATCACATAATTATTTTATAATTACTTACCTCTATCTGGTATGCGATGTAAAGCGAGGATCCAGGGATGAGAAGCAGCAACGGTGATCCAACAGGGACATCAGTCTGAAACAAAATTCAAATAATTAGGATATAATTAATTTATCCTTACTTACCTCTATCTGGTATGCGATGTAAAGCGAGGATCCAGGGATGAGAAGCAGCAACGGTGATCCATCAGGGACATCCTTCTGAAACAAATAATTCCTATTAGCGTCTTGCGAATAATCGGGGCGTTGATGCGAACTTACCTTCTCGGTAGTCTAAGGTAAAACCGAGTGGCGACCGTTTGATAGGAATATTATCCGCCGGAATCGGGCTCAACACGTACCGTCCGGTCACAGTAGAAGAGCACCGAGGAACGCGAGGAAACACAGGCTGGCCGATAGACGTGTCGGAACCTGCAGGGTAGGAGACACCCGAGAGCTGAAGGTACCGACCACACTCCGAATAATCTCAAAAATGGCGACCGTGACAGGACACGTAAGTGTCAGCGGTGTTCTGAACCAGTGAGTGCGCGTAAGGATTACGACAGCATCACGACAACAGGAAGATTTCGCGAACGGGATAAGTGAGGCAACCGTGATAAAGTGCACACGCGTGTTGACAACGTGCGCGAAAAGTGTTGAGGTCGTGCGGCAAGTAACGCCGAGGCGGCATAACAACTCACACGAAAAGCTGTACGATCGCGTAGTGGATGAATCAATCGCGGGCCAGAAGATATCCGTATCCGAACTTCAAGAAAGAAGAAGCGCCAAGAGCGAAGAAAGAAGATCATCGAGGGAATTGAAGACGAAAGTTCCGAGACGTCATTACAACGGGCGACAACGAACACGAGGGCGTAACGCAACGTACCGCGCACGTCCTATGACAAACGTGTTGCAATCTCGCACGGACGTACAAGGAGAAACGCTGGTTCCCCGAGCATAAGTGAGCCAAAGCGGTCAGAATAGGGCCAAAGGCGAAGAGAAAAGGCAAAGCGAGCTGTATACGCTCGAGCCAAATGTCAACGGTGGGACATACACCGCCGAGAAGAGTGCTCACAAGGTCTGACGGACCGGCACTCACGGAGGAAGAAATCTTGCGCAGGCAAGAAGAAGAAAATCGACGGATTGACGAAAATCAACCGCTGATAGATACAACCGACGGGGGAGACGAAACAGAAATTGTCGACCTCAGTAAAGAAAAGATGGCTGACACCATGACCGAAAACGAACGGCAAATGATGCAACAGATACAACAGTTGACCGCGGAGTTGGAAGAAATGCGGACCATTCAACGACAGAGGCGTGATTCCGTTGTTACAAACAATACGGATCGCGGCCCGGCCGGTCGGAGTACCGCACAACAACCGGGCGAGCGAGCGTACGACGACGAGAGTACACGCGGAGGGAAGATGATAGAAATGGTACCGTTACAAGCCCGACTGCCGAGAGGTGGCTGGATTAAAAGTCCTTTTGACGATTTATCGTACAAAGGCAAAACGGACAAGCAGAACCCAATCCGGTTCTTGGAAAAGTTCGAGAAACTCGCACGTTACGAAAACGTGTCCGAAGAGGAGCAATTCTTCTACTTCGGAAAATGCTTGAAAGGTGCCGCGAGCCAATGGTACGAGTTACAGCGAGCGGATGACATCTATGAAATCAAAGAAGCATTCAAAAAACATTTCTGGGGATGCCAAGCCCAGATGAGATTTCGACAAATGGTATACTTTGGAAAATTCAAACCCGGAGAATATACCATGACCGAATACGCATTGGACATGGCCAGACAGGCCAGAACATTGATTCCGCCGATGTCGGACGAAGAAATAGTGCAAACTGTGCGCGAGCACTTTGACGGAGACATCGCGCGCGAACTACGACCGTCAGTGGTCCGAAACGTTAACGAGATGATCGACATGCTCGACACCTTGGAAAACGAAAGAGCAACCAGGAAGTTGCGCGTCGAAGCGCGCAAACCTCCGGACAAGCCCAACAATTATCGCACGGACAATCCAGGATATCGTGGCAACACGAGGACACCTTACGCCAAGGATGACACCCGATCTAACAATTTCGCCCGACGCGACGCGGCGAAAAATTCGTCGCAAACCAAGTCTGCCAGCTGGCGAAAGTCGGACGCATCCGAAGCCAAGATAGGAGATGTCGACATTGTGGAATTGCCAGACAGTGATGATAACGAGGGCAAAACAAGAACCACCAGGTATACGAGAAACAAAGATACCCCGAGGACGGGATATCGCGACAAAACACAGCCACGCCAGACCGAACGAGGAAGAAACCTCGCGGCAATCACGGCGAACGGCGAAAATCAACGCGAAGAGGAAACCGAAGAACAATCTTCGGAGGAGAGCGAGCAAGAGTGCTGTGCCATAACGCGACAGCCGGAAGAGGACGAAAAACCCAGTGTGCCGTCGAACACCGTAAGCACCGAACAAGTAATCGAGGTGCTCAAGCGGGAAGTGGAACTCGCCGAAAAGGGAATCAAAGTTCCGATGATAGAACTGCAATTCGAAAAATGCAAGGTGAGAGCACTGATAGACACAGGCTCACAGGTTACGGCGATCACAACCGACTTGCAAAAGAAGCTAAGCGAATCGGGTGAAATTATCGAAGAAGTGCCGGTGGACGAATTCAAATTGAAAGGAGCGTTCAGCAACGAGGGAGCGACGGTCAAACGTAAACTACGTATCTTATGTCGATACCACGGAGACAAATTCTCGCATGACTGCTGCGTGGTGGACGAGATGGCATTCGAGATGGTGATAGGAATCGATTTCCAAATGCGATACCGAATGTTGTTATCGTGCGACAATCAAATGGACATAAGTTTCCGTAAGAGATTTGATCCGGTCGAGCTGCGAGAACAAGTGAAGATATTCATGCGAATGATGAAGGAGTACCACGGCCCAGATTTTCTCAAACCCGATACGAGCATAAAACAAATGGTCGAACTGACCCGACAGATGGTCAACGGCATAACCCGAGACCGTAGAATCGCGGAAAAGATCCGACAAAATTCTCCGTTCGTTAAAGACGAACCGAAGAAGAAGCATAAACGATCATTACGTCGATTCGGGAAGAGAGTGAGACGAACTTTGTTTCGAGATCCACGAGATGCAGTTAAAAAGGCATTGTTTCGAGAGAATGACGGGGAGCCATGCCTCCCAAAAGTAAAAAATGACGGGGAGCCAAACGCTCCGAAACTCAACAATGACGGGGAGTCAAACATCCCGAAGACGAAAAATGACGGGGAGCAAATCACCAAGGAAGACTCAGCGAAAGCGGTGAATGCCGTGTACGTCAACACAGACGATAGTGACTATGTGCCACCGAGTCCTGAAATAGTGCCGAGAAAAATGAAGCCGCGAGTAAAACGGAACGAGGTGAGCTACCGCGAAACCGACAGTGATAACGAATCCGTGACAATCGTCGGTCCGACGAACGAAGTGACGCCGAGAAGTGACGAACGTCGCGAACGATCGAGTGAGTACACGGGAAAACGCGTGAAATTCGACGATAAAATCGCGTCGCGGGATAAATCGCGTCAAGTGAACCGGCCAGTGCGAACAGAGACAGTGACGCGAAGTACGACTGACGAGGAGTCCGAGTACGAAAGTGCAGGCAAGCGGAAGCAGAGCGGAGCGAGGAAGAGACCAAGATCGTCGAGACGAATGCAATCGCCGAGAAAAAGACGCGTGAGAAATTTTGAGAAGGCGACGAGGCACGGAAAAGAAAAGTGTATTCGATATGGTGTTACACCACACGAGCGCAAGCACAGTGTGAGTCGTGAATCCAAAAATACGAACGCGAAAAGGGATACTGCCGATCGAAAAGCGCTGAGCGAGCCGAGAAAAACGAGTACCCACACGAGGGGTCTCCGAGAAAATTTTTTTGGTGCGAATTTCGCCAAGTGGTGCGAGAGCGACAGTCGACTGCGCAGGTGCGCCGTAGTAGTGGGGACAAACTGCGCAGACGTACGAGTGAGGCAGGAGCGACGATTCGCAGTGCCCAGTAGCTCTACAACCAGCAGCGAGAGCACATCGATCGCAACATCGCAGATGGAAGGCGAAAGGAATAACCGACCAGCGACGGATACCGAAGCGGTCGAACAGTTGCCGATGGATGTCGGGGAGATGAATGATCATCGAACACCCATGATACCCGACCCACCCGTGATGACCGATGACCAGCCGACGAGGATGATGAGCAACGACGAGCGGGCACCCGCCGACGTAGAGATTGTCCAAGTGATCGAGGCTAAGGATGACAAACCCGAACCGAGGAGGGGATCAGCAGAAGCAGCCCTTCCTGAGGATGACCCACAGCAGCCGAGCGGCAGCAACCAAGGCGGAATGCCGACGGAACAACCCCAGCCTAGTACCAGTCGGGGAATAACCGCAGAGACACGAGCCAGCATGACGCAACGAGGGCAACAAGCAATAAATTATACTGAGATGGAGGAAACAGAGCTGTTGAAACACCTAGCCTGCGGTATCGCTGAGATGAAGAGACGGCGGGAGTATCAACAATATAGATACGTCACCGAACAACATGCTAGAATGGTGGACGAATATCTGGCAAATACGCCACCGGCGCCAGACATTGCGACACCCGAGCTGTGCAAGCTGCGCGATCAAGTGCGAAACGCCGCGGACGAGTTACAAAGGAGCGAGATATATCGCAGAAGACAGGTTCGCATGATCGAGGACTTCAGGGTGCCAGATCCATCGAGCGGAGGCGACCAAGCATTGGTCACGTTGTTAGCCTCAGTGGAGTGGGGATGCCCGAACGAAGCAGAACGACGGCCGTTCAAGATAATGTTGGAGTTTAGTCACGATGAGGCTCACGTCGATACATGCCCGCCCGAAAGCGACCCAGAACGAACCCAGGAACCAACGCGGAAGAACGATGGGGCGAAACGGACAACCGCGACGGGCAAAACAACGCCCGAACGAAAGATCGAGGAAGTTAGACGCGAGCCACTGACAAAACGAATGGACGACAGCGACGCCGAGGTCCAATCGATTTCGAGCGAAGCGCTAAAAACAAGGCCACCCACACCGGGAGCATCGCTCATACAATCGCACAGCCGGCCTGAGAAACGTTATCAGCCGGAAGGGGAGGACGCCAAGGAGACCACGGGCATATACGTGATCCAGTTGGACTCAGTGTCGGAGGCCGAGACGGTGATAGAACCGCCGAAAGCCACAACTTCAGCCACGTCGCAGCACCCGACGAAACCGAAGGAGCGAATCGTTATGGGGGTGAGCGAACGAAGAGCAGCAAAGACGGCTAACAAGCGCAATCGCGAGCTCCAAGAAACGGAGAAACGCGGGACAAAGCGCGAGAAGACTGACCGACAACGACGCCGTGATGACGACAAACGCCGCGCCAGAGCGAAGCGCCACAATCGCGATGACAAGGAAAGCTTGACGCGGGACGATACTTCCGACGCCAAGCTGACGGGGAGAATGCGACCGGGCACTTCCCAACAGCCGCGTCGCTTGACAAAACAATCACCCCGGGTAATATTGCGGAGACTACCCGTTGCGGAGCCACGCGCGGCACAGGCAGAACGAGCGGTGGAAGGAGCGCAGCCGCCTCAAGGAGACCCAGCAGCGACAGCTATACCAAGGGAGACCGAACTCCCATGCATGCCGCCCACGCCGTTAATGTCGGCACTGCAGCTCCCGATAACGACTCCCGCGCCTCCTTCGCCAATAGACGCGATCGCGGGATTTATAGGGTATGATTTCCCGATCGGCCCGGTGGAGCAGCCTTCCGACGATTTCGAGTCGCCGGCGGAAGAAAGCGAGAGCGAGGATGACGAGGCCTGGAAGCCGAAATAGGGAAAGACGGCTCGTCGATTAATATATACAAATACACGTTTTTTTCATTTTGTAGTTTTGAGTTGCATAAATCGCTTGACAGAATGGTCAATTACTTTATTTTCGTTTCATTTTCATTTATGCCCATTTTTTATTTTGATATTACACTTACGGCGCTTCTGAGAGATATATTAAGTTGCATTGACAGCCCGTATGGCTAAGTACATTTAGTTTTTGCGTATCATTAGAATATAGGCTCGGCAAGACGGTAGATACCGCGCGTAATTTTAGTTTAGAGTTATATCCGGCCGACCGGTACAAAACCACGTTTAGTTGATAGTTTGACTTACCGCCGATCATAAAGGTCTTATATTATTTAGCGGTTGTCGATATAGTTTAAGCGATAATAATCGTACGAAGGTAAGCGCGTTTAATTCCAAACGCCGATATAGAGTTACGACGATAACCCGTATCGGGGGCACGGAGGATCATCCCTCGGACCCGGTACGCGCGTCCATAAGGTGGGCGCCAAGGAAATACTAAGTTCTGGGGAAATTTCATCTTCTCCAGGAACAACCAGGCTGAAACGTCATCCGAGGACCTGGGAAACAGCTCCAAGGGGTGCGCGCCATGACCCGGTGAAAATCCCCGGAAAACGTAATTTCTCCAGGGAAAGAGGGGTCCGACGGACTCGCCAGGACCAGAGGAACCTCTCCAGAGGGTCGGCGCCATTGTCCGACAAAGTTCGGGCGAAACGCACTTTCGCCAGGAACTTACCCATCCGACGGTCTTACCAAGACCTGGGATACCTCCCCAGGAGGTCAACGCCATTGTCCGACAAAGTCCGGGCGAAACGCACTTTCGCCAGGAACTTGCACATCCGACGGCCTTACCAGGACCTGGGACACCCTCCCAGGAGGTCGGCGCCATGATCCGGCGACAACCGGGCGAAACGCATCTTCGCCAGGAACTTATCCATCCGACGGCCTTACCAAGTCCTGGGACACCCGCCTAGGGGGTCGACGTCGAGCTCCGACAAAGATCCCCGGGATACGCATCATCTCCGGGAACAGTGGCCCGGAACAGCGATACTAGCTCCTGGGAAACCCAGCCAGAGGGTCGGCGTCAGCGGCCGACGACACCGACGTCACCCGGACGTCGTCTACAGGGAGAACACCCAGATTCACCTTCAGGGGCATCTCCGAGGAGGTGCGCATGGGTCGACGTCGTCCGCGTCGAACAGTTTCCGCGAGTGGATACCTGGTGCAGCGGTACCGAGGAAGGAAGGTTCTCGCACTGCGTTGCGCGTGGAAATTTCCACGGGAACCTTCTAGAACGGGCGATGCGCAAAAGGGCACGCGAGAGGGTAGTGAAAATCATCATGTTTTCGCCTGATCGCGCCAGATGTGCCGGCCGCGAACAATAGACGATCGAGAAAGTTCCGGGGAGTGGGAACGATCCGGCATAAGTGGGGAGCCCAAGCGAGAGCGACCGCTCGAGGCAGTCTCTCGGGTATAGCCGTGGCGAATACACGTATCACACTCTGTACGATCGGCATACGCGTTATACTTTACAACCGAGAACTCCCGCGTACTATCGCGTAAAATTACTCGTCTTAACTAACAGCGAGGGGCAATTAATTGCCAAATACAATCGAGTGTTAGCAACAATACGCGAGTTGAAATTCGGATACATTGTTAATTAACGGAAGTGCAATTATCGAGTATATAACAACCACGGGCATTGGGTCACGCGGATACGGAATATTGTGCGGACATTATTAATCATTGTATTTAACCACCGAATACTCGTTCGTTAATTCAGCGCACGAACATTGTATGATAGAGTGATGGTCACGGCCGAGTGCGTGATCATAGTTTAACAATCACGAGGCACAAAGTCCTCCGATCGGAATAATTATCTGGAATAAAAGCATCGTATCGACTAAACGAATAAGCCGAGATACGCAATTTGAATAATTGTGCAACTTTATTAAAATAAAGCGACATTCACACCGAGGCGAGAAACTCGCGTTGTGAGACACCTTTATGATATTGTGAAACGGCCTGTAATGTTGAAATGATGATCTGGAATTAAAGATTAATTAATTCTGAAACAAATTTTCCTGATTAATTATAAAAAATTATCGATACTTACCTTCTACTTACCTTGTCCTTCGGCGATGATCCAACGTTGGCCAGCGGCAATCCGGTATGCGATGTAAAGCGAGGATCCGGGGAAGCAGAGCAGCAACAGAGCAGCGATCCATCCGAGGCGGGAACCTGAAAGAAAAGAAGCGAATTAGTACGTAATTAAACATAATTATCGGGACTTATCCTTATCTGGTATGCGAGGTAAAGCGAGGATCCAGAGACGGATAACGGCAACGGCGATCCATTCCGGCGTCGATCTGCAACAAAACATAAAATAATTATACACATAATTATTTTATAATTACTTACCTCTATCTGGTATGCGATGTAAAGCGAGGATCCAGGGATGAGAAGCAGCAACGGTGATCCAACAGGGACATCAGTCTGAAATAAAATTCAAACAATTAGGATTTAATTAATTTATCCTTACTTACCTCTATCTGGTATGCGATGTAAAGCGAGGATCCAGGGATGAGAAGCAGCAACGGTGATCCATCAGGGACATCCTTCTGAAACAAATAATTCCTATTAGCGTCTTGCGAATAATCGGGGCGTTGATGCGAACTTACCTTCTCGGTAGTCTAAGGTAAAACCGAGTGGCGACCGTTTGATAGGAATATTATCCGCCGGAATCGGGCTCAACACGTACCGTCCGGTCACAACCTAACCTTTTTTTTTTTTTTTTTGTTTCGTGGAAGAGGAAAAACGCCTCGCGCATTCTACCGGGGGCCGTCCCCCGGGATATGTGGGGCTTGCACCCACTAAAATACCTCTCCCTAACATACAGCACGCTGGACAACAGTTGCAACACGCGGGAGACTCGAGGTATTACATCACGTGCCACAACAGTCCTCACGCAGAGGCGACAAAAATACGTAAACCGGAGACGAGATCACACGGAGGATCAAACAGGGGCGCCGCGAAACCCACCGGGATGACTCACTAGTCGAAAATTTGACACAAGTGCCATCGTTCGACCGCCTCGGAGGCCCTCATGATAGTGACCGCGGGCAGTCATATCATTGAAGGACGCTCTTCATTGGCTGCGTGGCCATTCCATAGGGAATCACGGACGTCCCAAGGAAGAACGCACAGGGCCATAGGACATGCACGTACCAGACGAACAGGAACCCCTCTACCCGGAGAGAAGTTCCACACAAATCAAAAGCCACGAGTTAAACTCGTTAACATTGAGGGTTGACATATACCCACCACCGGGAAAAACATTCGGACTCAAAGTCCGCATCACTGGCCGTTTTAGCGGCTGTAGTAACGATCACGCCCGTCCCACCCCCAGGCCCCCCGGAAGGGGGGGAGAAGGGGAGGGAGGGGCGCGAAATGAGAAAAGATCCCGAGAACCCCGCCGCAGGCCGAGAAAACCCCGAAGGACGACCACCCGCACCCCGCAGCCACAACGGAGCCTCCGGCAAACCCACTGCAGAGCAGTGGGGCCGGAGCCCCGCAACACAGCACTGAGCGGCGAAACCACGGGCGACCGACCCCCAGGGAGCCCCCGACCCAGCGCAGCGGAGTCCCCAGGAGAAAGAATTAGAAAAAGTGTAAGACGCAATGAATATATATGAATCTATATCTAATTTCCTATTACGGGGCCATCCGGCCGCCCAGAGGGAAACCCGCACGCCGACCGGCCCCAACCAGCCACCCCCCAAGGATCCGGGAACGTCGCCGAAGCGACGCACCGGACCCCAGGAGAAGGAAAGCCAGAGCCGACCCGCGCCCGGGCAAACCAGGAACGGCCGGAAGACACCGTCCGCACGCAATAAATAAAACGCATCGAGAGAAACCGCACGCAATACATAAAACCGCAACAACATCGCAGAAAACGCAGTTATCCCGGGTCGAGGATCATTTGTTGTTGTCTCCTACGCTCGTCATCTTCCTTGCGCTGAAGGACGCGTTCAGCAAAAGTTGAAAATGCGTTCCATCGTTCTTTGGAATTGCAAATCCTAGCGATAATATTTCCCAGGGAAAGGTTCTGGCCAACTGCAGCAGCGAGTTCACCACGCTCTAAGGCCCAGAAGTGACACACTTCTATGGTGTGCTCTGGGGTGTCCTCTTCCACGTCGCAATACCGGCAGATCGGAGAATCCTCTTTACCAATCCTATGCAGGTAGGTGCCGAAACACCCATGACCTGTCAAGAGCTGAGTTGTTCTGTATGTTAGGAAGCCGGAACTGCGATCCAGCCAGTCATCAAAACTGGGGACAATCGCCTCTCTCGTTCTTCTTCCTAGGAGATTTGTGCGCGTAATATGGATACGCCATTGCTCACGTAATGCGTCCCATTCCTCCAAACGTACAGCGGCCGCTGATACCTCATTGTTCCAATTCCCATTCTCCTTCATTCTTCGATGTCGGAGGTATGTTTTTCTTAGGAATTTCGCATATAGATGCAGAGGCGGAACACGGGCCAGCAGCGTAGTCGCCTCATACGAAACAGTGCGGTACGCCATGATGGTTCTAAGCGCAGAGAGTCTAAGTGCGCGGCGCATCTGTCTCTGCTTGTTTTCGGAGGCCATAAGTTCCTCGCTCCAAATGGGAGCGGCATAGAGCGCAATAGAAGTTGCCACGGAGTAATATAACCGGCGCTTATTTTCGATAGGTCATCTGAGGTTTGGGAGGATTGCGCACAAGGCACGATTTACCTTAGAGATCTTTGTGGCAACATAATTCACGTGGGTGTTAAATGCCCATTTCTTGTCAATGTAAACGCCAAGATACTTCATGTTGCTGGATATCCTGATGTTCTGTCCCTCGTAGACAAAGTTCGAATTTCGGGGACAGTGTCCAAAGAATACGGCCTCTGTCTTGGGCCAGGACACAGACAGGCCGAGGTCTCTGATATTGATCATAAGTCTGTCAAGGCACTCAGACGCGAGAGCGCAAGCTAAGTCAAAATCGTCTTCAGCAACAAGGAGCAGTGTATCGTCGGCGTAACACACAACATGGGAATCGCCTGGAAGTAGAGTGCGCAGCACCTGGTCAAAACCCAAGTTCCAAAGCGGAGGACCCAGCACCGATCCCTGAGGGACCCCTCTGTTGACACGCCTAGTGCGACGGGTGCCGTCAGACGAAACGTATCTGATTACTCTATTTCTTAGGTAGTCCTCTATAATACGCCTCAAGTACCGCGGGACACGCTTGTTCCTTAGGGCAGCTCTGATCCTAGAATGTTTAATAAAATTGAACGCATTCTTAATGTCCAGCGAAACGGCCAGCACCACTCTGCCGTTCGCGCGGGCCTCAGTAATTATATTCTTGACCAGGAAAAGAGCGTCAGTTGTTGAACGCATCTTACGAAATCCAAATTGATTCGCCGAGAGATCGTATCTGGGATTCTGGTCAAGATCACGGCCAAACGGTTGGCAATAATGCGCTCGAAGACCTTCCCGGTTTCATTCAGGAGGCAAATCGGCCTTGCCTTAGGCACCTCGCCGCGCGGTGGAATATCTCCTTTAGGGATCAAAACAAGGTCCGCCAACTTCCACCTGGATGGAAAGACCCCAG
The DNA here is from genome assembly GCF_030848805.1 of Temnothorax longispinosus. Taxonomy (NCBI): domain Eukaryota; kingdom Metazoa; phylum Arthropoda; class Insecta; order Hymenoptera; family Formicidae; genus Temnothorax; species Temnothorax longispinosus. The sequence continues at coordinate 170,716 of NW_027270014.1, read as the reverse complement.
ACTGCATACATATGTTAAAATTAGCCGTCAGTCGATGTACCATAGTAGGAGGTAACTTTTTTAGGACGGTCGCTTTGAAGCCGTCAGGACCAGGCGCCGTGTTGGTAGATTTCTTGGCCGCTATTGCTTCCTCCACTTCATCCGAAGTGATGGGGGTTCTCCCCTCCTCGCAATCACCCAGATTAACCTGAGACAGTTCCCTACCAGGCGGAAACAGGTCATCCAATAGGCGATTCAGCACTTTTGGCTCAAGGGTGGTACTGAGCCCCGGAGTAGGTTTCCTAAGTTTTCCCAAAACTAACTTATAGGGAAGACCCCACGGATCATCCTTCAGCGTGTCAATAAGTTCCTGCCACGCGGCGGACTTGGCGTTCTGTATCTCGTGTTTAAGATTTTGGGTAGCGGCGATATACGCGGTCCTTTTAGCTTCTAAAACCACCGGGAGATCTCTACTCCTGCCACGAGTCCAGGCTCTCCTCGCAGCGATAGCCTCAGTTCTTAGTTGTGCAATTCGGTCATTCCACCAATGGGCCCTGTCCACTCTGGCAGCGCGCAGGCGAGGGACCGCCGCCTGACACGCATCATAAATGCAGTCGTTTATCCACTTATCCGGGCCCACTCCGATCAGATATTCCGGGTCACCAGGAGCCACCGCACGTCTCCATTCGATGGCTTCCTGGAAGAGCCCGATGTCCATCTTTCTGAAATTCCATCGACGAGGCAGCGGTGGTGATATACGCCAAGTCGATGAGTCTAAGATTTCGAAGGAAATGTAGAGGTGGTCAGACATGGATTCCAGGTCGTCACGAACCGACCAATTTCGTATTCTGCCGGATAAATCAGAAGAGATCCAGGTGAGGTTGTAGCCGGACGGAGGATCGACATTAACCACACGCCCTTGAGATCATTAATTATCACGGTCGCCACTCGATTTTAACCTAGGCCTATCGAGAAAGATACTGATGAATGACCAACCTTTCGCTGACTTTGCTAATTCCCCTCTCTACGACTCTGTTTCAGCTCCCATCTGTCTCCGGATCGACCCGCTGGACCTGTTGGACCTCTCCGCTCAAGGGACTTTCTTCGCTTCTGTGCTGGACAGCACCGCTTGGCTGGGCCTCGGCCTCTGTGCGTGTTCGTCGATGGAGGATTTCGGGCGGCCGACAGGCGAGATTACGATTTAGGATAGGTAAGTCTTTGCAGGTTGTCTTCGGATTGAATGATAGTCGTCACACGTATGTTTTCGCAACAAGAGTAAAGTTATAATTTATTTCTCTTATGTTCAGTTACGTTACATGGACTCGCTGTATAACGCCCCGTTAAGCGGGATCGTTCTCGTTCTCGCTCGCTGTTAGCGCACGCGTTGAGACCAAGTTGTCTATCTTACGCCGATGCTCCTGACTACAGGAAGCCAACACTATACGCCGGATAATTCTAAGTGAGACGAGTGCTCCGATGCGAGAACCGTTCGCATCGAGAGCCGAGAGACGAATTCCTCGATTCCTCGGCTCGGTTGGCCCACCTCGATCGAGTGGGGATCGCCCCACTTGTCGCCATCGCCGGACACCTGTGCCTACAAACGGCAGCTGTGTCAATCGCCTCGTGAATGGTCTTATTGTTTCGCGCGCAAACACCTTTTGTTCACGGCCGAACATCTGGCCAACATATGTATATGCCTCGCTACGCAGTAGCGCACATACTTCCGCATTCCGCTCGCTTTCACTTTTCGCGCAAACATGTTTTTGTTCGATGAATCGAATATTGGAACAATCCAGAAGATTCTACATGTTTCTGCTTGCCGAGCGCTATGATTCCCTATGCTACATCTTATCGCGGGTTCGACCTTGCGGTTACGCTTCGCCTCCACCTCGGGTTGCCCGTTTCGCTTCGCCGCGCTCGGAACCCATCGGTAATCGATGGATCGACTACGCGGCGTCTCCGCATTACGCTCCTATGTCGATAATCCGATCCTGCCTACGGTTGGCTATTTTCGCTGTACCGCGCTCGGATCGCATCGAAACTCGCTGGATACACTACGCGGCAATCCCGCTTCGCGCTCCCACGTCGATAATTCGATCCTGCCTACGGTCGGCCATTTCGCTTTGCCGCGCTCGGATCGCATCGGAATTCGCTGGATACATTACGCGACAATTCCGCTTCGCATAGCCAGATCGGTAATCCCGTTCTACCGTCGGTCAGCCATTTCGCTTTCCCGCGCTCGGATCACGTCGAAACCAGCTAAACGGATCATGCTGGATCTACCCGTCATGTTCCCATATCGGTGAGCCGATTTCGCCATCGGTCGGCGATTCTGCTCTATCGCGCTCGAAACTCAGCGCAACTCGCTGAGTGGAATACGCGGCGTCTATGCATCGCGCTCCTAGGTCGCTGAGCCGATCCCGTGGTCGGTTGTCTAGTTTGCACTACCGCGCTCGAAACTCAGCGCAACATGCTGCGTGGAATACGCGGCGTCTATGCATCGCGCTCCTAGTCTGCTGAGCCAGTCCCGTGGTTGGCTCGCGAGTTCGCGCTATCGCGCTCGAAACTCATCGCAACGCGCTGAGTGGAATGCGCGGCGTCTATGCATCGCGCTCCTAGTCTGCTGAGCCGGTCCCGTGGTTGGCTCGCGAGTTCGCGCTATCGCGCTCGAGACTTATCATAACCCGCTGAGTAAAATACGCGGTGTTTATGCATCGCGCTCCTAAGCTGTTAAGCCGGTCCCGTGGTTGGTTCGCAAGTTCGCACTACTGCGCTTGAAACTCATCGCAACGCGCTGAGTGAGATACGCGGCGTTTATGCATCGCGCCCCCATGCCGCTGAGCCTATCCCGTAGTCGGCGTACCAGTTCGCGCTATCGCGCTCGGTACTCATCGTAACCCGCTGAGTATAGTCCGCGGCGTTCGTGCATCATTTTCCTAAGCCACTGACCCGGTCTCGCGGTCGGTACGCCAATTCGCACTATCGCGCTCGAAACTTATCGTGTTTCGCTTAATACTAACTGAATACAGTCGCGTCTATTTTTATTGACTAAGTCATTGTGTTTTATTCATTCATTTCTTTACATATGTGACTTATTGGCCCGCTGGCCTCGAGCTTCTTCGGCGGCGCCTCCGCTCCCCGTTTCTTCTGTCGTCTGGTCGTCGGTCAGCGAAGCGCTTCGCCTTGCCCGCGTGTCATTCCTCCCGCCGCCAACCTCGTTGCATCGCCGCACTTGGATGATCGGCACCCTCGTCATCGGTAGCGAGCGCATGGCCCATTCCTGCCGCTCGCGTTTGATCATCTCCCTCACGGCCGCCGTGAGTCCCGGCATGAGTAATTGGACGATTGGCTCGGTGGCTGTTGTTCGGATGTTGGTCGGTTGGTGCAGCTCAGCGCACGGCTGCAAGGTCCACTATCGACGTCCCCTGGTGGCTCGAAAAGGTGGGGTGATCTCCCCGATTCACCAGTTTCCAGTCGAGTTGTGACGCAAGTTCTTCAAGAGCCTCGCCCCTAACATTGGAGGTGTTCGATCCCCAGGAGAGAGAGTGGGCGTTAAAATCTCCGCAGATGATGAGCCTGTTATTGTGCGATACGCAGGAGCAAATAGTGGATAGCTCCTCCAAGAAGTCTGAGAATGCCGGAAGATCAACGTTGGGAGAGATGTAACATGAAAGAATATAAATCTCTCCCAATCTGACCAGTACACAATGTCTACCACGGGCCTCCAACGTGGCAAGGTGCGCCGTGACCCTGTTGTTAACAAAGATAGCCGCGAGATGGTCGTGACTGTGGAACCACAGTTGGTATGGGCTATGCGTTCGGGCGGGTTCGGAAATCGCGCAAACGGCGGCCCCCATTTCCCTTGAGTGATAAACAAGGAGGTCCTGAGCCTCCTTGTTACCGTTAAGATTTAGTTGGAGACACAGAGTCATCTCTGTGTCGCCGCTCGACCATTAGACATAGGATCCTTGCGTCTCCCACGTACAGGCTCTACGCTCGCGCAAACATTGAGCGATCCCAGCCGATGATCGCTGGATCTTCCGGCACCCCTACATACGACGCAGCAGGGGTCCTCTCTGCAAGCGCCAATCTGGTGACCTCGCTCACCACACCTGAAGCAGGCGCCAGTCCGGTCCTCGGGGAAGCTACATGTGGTGCGGACATGTCCAAAACGCCAACATTTGTAACATTGGACGGGTCTTGTCTCGAGCAACTCGACCCGAGCAATGGTCCAACCTATTTTAAACTTATTCGTGGCCGAGATTTTGATAGCCGCAGATAGCGGGCATTTGACCCATACGGAATTAAGCCCGTTATTCATTTTACGAATATTGCCTATCTTAACGAGATATTCGTCACAATCACCGACAACTGCGTTAAGTATCTCAGTCGGGGAAATGGAGTCATCAGAGTTCCAGATGCGCAACTCGCCCATAGTGGTCGGGCGAGTAATACGTATGTTATTAATATCCAGAACTTCCTTGAGCTTTCCCACCAACGTATCAGCCTTAGAGGTGCCGTCCGCGCCGGGGATCTCAATAATGACCTCGCCGTTGATACCGCGCCTGATCTTCGAGGTCTCGATACCGAGAGTGTCCAGATTTATGCTTTCACGAGCTTTCTTCAAAATATCAGCGTAGCTGACGTCTTCTTTAAGGCTCGTGATCGAAACCGCGGCAGTTTTCGGCGGTCTGCGCGGGCGGGTAGTCGAACGAGGGCCACCTCCGACGATTCCACGTCGAGATCCATCCTTCCGTACAGTCGCCTCGTCTCGTACGACATCAAAGGTAGGTGGCGCAGAGATCTGCGGGCCTAAAACTTCCCCGTCAGAGATGCCAGAGGTCTCAGTAGTGTCATTCTTAAAGGATGTTCTTTTTATCCTTTTCTTCTTATAATTATTCGAAGATTCCTCTGGTTTTAAACCGAATTTGGTACGCAATTCCTCCATATTGGCAACAAGTTGTACGATCTGTTTGTTCATGCATTCAAGCATGTAATTTGGACCGGTGTCCTCCTCTGGATGCAAAGCACGAACAGGAGTCTGCATGGGAGGAGTCTCCCTATCAGGTTTCCTGTTCTTACCAGGAGGAGATCTCTTCTTATTCGAGGTAGGAGCCTCGATTATGTCAGTCTCTGACCCAGAAGCACTCGTAGGGTGTTTTCGTAATTTCACAGTTTTATCGCGTAATATTTTAGACGAAATAACCCTAGGCTTCCTCTGCGGAAGAGGGGGATAATCTTCCATGCTCTTTACTGTCACCCTGGTATCGACTTTACGGGTATCAGTTCCCTGAGCAGGACTGTTCTCGAAGAGTACTTTTGAAGAGGATCCTGTGTTTGTGGCGTCCCTCATACTTCTTATCTCCTTACGGAGCATCTCCACATCCCTGCGAAGGTCCTCGTTCTCTTTACGGAGCAAAGAGTACTCTTTCTTTTGGAGCTCCTGCTCACGGGTGATCTTACGTAATTGTGTTGTGAAATTTTTGTTTTGTAACTCTAAATCTGCGATATCGCCGGTAGCGCCAAGCCGCTCGCGATAGATATCTATGATTTCGAAGATATTAGCTATCCCATCTCTGAGATAGCCCGAAAAATTACCCTTAATATTCTTGCTGCTCGTTCGGATAGTCTCCATCTTCTCCAGACACTCGGTAGCGCACTTAGTCAGCTGCTCAGTGTTGTATGTGCGCAGATTGGTGGCAGTCACCGGATGGATCGTAAGTTTGTGTTTCGCAGTTGTTAGAACGGGAGTGTAGACTTCGTTTTCGGAAGTCGTATACCTTCTTTTGAAAGGTTTAGCCGTATTGTCTGGGGAATTCGACGAGAATCGCTCCATCCTCTTTTCCCTACTAGGGGTAGGTAGAGGAGGTGTATCCTCGCCATCATCGTCATCCTCAATCATTATTACATCACCAGTTGCATGTTCATCCCGGTGTATCGACTCCTCCGAGTCAGATACTCCAGGAGGGACGAACGTGGGATCAGCCTTCGTATCGTCAGGAGCTTGTGGTTCTTCAGGTGACTTATCGATGTCCGCGATAATCCTCCTCGCAAGGTCCACTCCTTTATCGTACTCTTTCCCCATATCCACCTCCTTGGTGGCTTCCTTAGTAGTCTCTTTATCAGCAGCTGCGCCTGTCCAATCAGGACGCAGTGCTATTTTTGTGTTTTCGTTTAGCCCATCGCATGATTCTGGACTTGGCTTTTTAGGGCCAAGCCCATCGACACGGGGATCGCTGGGACTGCACTCCTTCCGCGCCGGCCTCTGGGTCTCCGAACCCCCTGAGACAGTAAGTTTATTCTCTTTATTTTTACCTTTCATAGTTCGTTTCATTGTTTCAGGGGTGTTCTCCCCTTAGGACATTAAAATTCGGGTGCACCTCGCCCATGGTGCATCCTAGGACCGCTCGTCGAAGAGTTTGCAGTGTCCAGCTGCGAGTCTTGCAGTCAGATGTAGGAACTGCCAAAGTTAGTAATCCCACGCAGAAATGAGCAATACGTGGGGATTAATTTAAGAATAATCCAAGAATCATTCATTAATAGACCCTAAAGAGTCAACCTTCCATAATAGTGACTAAAGGTTTAGTCATTTCACATATATATAATGCTATCCAATATGATCGCATGTAGTCCGTATAATTGAAATTGATGTTGAGGCTATTGCCTGGTATAATATAAGTTTATTCACTTATTTGTCTTATTTATCTGATTTTATTCTAATTTATTTAGTTTGTTTGTTTTCATTATTTTGATCATAGTTAAATTACCAGACAATGTACAAAATACTATTTATAAAATATAAATCGAAAGATCAAGAAACACATGAGTCCAACAATACTATTGTAGATCTCATATCATAGAAACAGAATCTTCGAAAAGATTAACGTACATGTAAATCCGCCTTAAGGTGACAACATGTAGCGGTGAGTTACGTATCATGTGTTTCTCAAGACTCATGCCCAAAAATAATAATACGCGCGCGCGTCATATATTAACCTACCTGTCAGTGAACAAATTTGTTGTAACATATTCAGTTTTATAAATAAACAATTGAGAAGTCGGTGGGTGAATATAATATATGTATATAATGTAATGTGATAACGCATATTATGGACATAAACAAAACATTAAAACAAAGAAGTCCAAATACATTGTAATTATATCGGTATATCGGTGATAAATAAATAAATAAATAATAAAAAGAAAAATTGGTGTATGTTTTTATTTCTTCCCTCCATTCAGGTGTCCTAGAACAGACGGTTAGTCGAGAAGAGATGCATCTCAACGCGTAATCTATGAGGTTATGTTGTCTCATATTTACCTATTACTCTTTTATTGTTTTATTGTTAGCAATTATTTGTATTAATCACACGCTGAGAGTGCATAACTATGGACCTCTTTGTATATATACAAGGGACAAAAACAGGAAACAAATAAACAAAAGAAAAGACAATACATATTGCAAAGTGACAAAATCGTTCATTGCGTTCAAGTAAAATCCTCTGATAGATGATTATTGATAATTAGGTAACAGTAATTCAACATATCTGAAGCGGCCGAAGCACATTATTGCTGTATAATAGCATAAGTCGACTCGAAAATAGCAAAGCAAACGCTCGCAATAAGACCACGTGGTGTAAAGATGTGAGTCTCAGTATTCAGATTTAACAGATTTATATGTGATAAAATGTAATGCATATCAAAATATTGTGTCTATTATATGTAGCTATTGTTATTTAATGATATTAATGTAAATTTAACTTAGAAATATATCATTTTCCCATATATAACATTCAAAACCCTCGATATCAAAATGTGATCCTTAATGTATGAATTTTACTAATTTTTGTAGCAAAAATATGAAATAAATAGAAACATCAGTTAGAGTATATGTAATTGATGCTGTTTAATACTGTCAATGCATAATTATCCCAAGATATGACCGTCTTTCGATACTTGGTAGTGAGACCATTTGATATAAAAGATGTAACTTCAAATATCTAAGTATAACTAATTATATGTGTAAAAGTATATTGAGATATTGCGTCTGTTATGTATAACTATTGTTGTTTAATGATATTAATGTAAGTTTAGCCTAGAAATATATCATTTTCCCATATATAACATTCAGGCACCTTGGTATCAAAATATGACTCTTAATGCATAAATTTTAACTAATTTTGTGTATTAAAACATGAAATATATAGAAACATCAATTGGAATATATGTAATTGTTGCTGTTTAATACTGTCAATGCATAATTATCCCAAAATACGACCTTCTTTCGACACTTGGTAGTGAGACAGCTTGATATAAAAGATGTAACATAAATATCTAAGAATAACTGATTATATGTATAAAAGAATATAAAGTATGTCGAAATATTGCATCTATTATGTATAACTATTATTGTTTAATGATATTGATGTAAATTTAACACAGAAATATATCATTTTCCCATATATAGCGTTTAAGCCCCTCAGTATCAAAATGTGACTCTTAATATATGAATTTTCAGTTTTATGTAGCAAAAAACATGAAATATATAGAAACATCAATTAAAATATATGTAATTATTACTGCTTAATGCTGTCAATACATAATTATCCCAGAATATGATTGTCTTTCGACACTTGATAGTAAGACCACTTGATGTAAAAGATGTAACTTCAAATATCTAAGTATAACTAATTATATGTGTAAAAATATATTGATATATTGCGTCTGTTATGTATAACTATTGTTGTTTGATGATATTAATGTAAGTTTAGCCTAGAAATATATCATTTTCCCATATATAACATTCAGGCACCTTGGTATCAAAATATGACTCTTAATGCATGAATTTTAACTGATTTTATGTATTAAAACGTGAAATATATAGAAACATCAGTTCGAATATATGTAACTATTGGTGTTTAATACTGTCAATGCATAATTATCCCAAAATATGACCGTCTTTCGACATTTGGTAGTGAGACCACTTGATATAAAAGATGTAGCTTCAAATGTCTAAGCATAACTGTTTATATGTGTAAAAAAGTATAAAGTATGTCAAGACATTACGTCTATTATGTATAACTATTGTTGTTTAATGTTATTCATGTGAATTTAGCCTAGAAATAAACCATTTTCAAGTACTTGGTATTCAAACCAACTAATACAAAATATGACTCTTAATGTACAAAATTTTAACTAATTTTTATGTAGCAAAACATGAAATATATCGAAGCAACAATTAGGATATATGTAAAAGTAGCTATTTAACAATGTTGGTGCAAAATAACCCGAGAATATAACTAATTCAAGATGTGATAGTCAGACCGCTTGATATACAAAAGTAAACCATGAAAAATTCTGATTTCAGGTCAGGTATCCTCAGAAAGAACGTGAGATATGACAAGCTGTTGTATTTAGTATGTATAAATTGTTGTTGCAAGTCCGAATCCAACTAATATCAACCACTCAACGATGCAAAATCTGTCTGTCACCCAATATAGGTTATGTCGTATCATGTCATAGGACAGAGGGAAGGATAACCATAAATAAGTAATATATTGCACACCATTACATCGCATCTTGATTTATTTATTCATATAAGATTTGCGATCTCCAGATATGCAAATATAATAGGAAATGCATGTACTCTGCAATATGTAATTAACATAAAAACAAAGGGTATAAGTACACTCACATAGACTAAATATCTATGACAAAACACAAAAACATTCACTTAATTATATGCGGTCACCCATCGTACTGTAATATGTTACAGAATCAAACAATTGTAGTATGCAGCCCATACTGCAATCAATATAATAACGCAGTATAACGCAGATTCCTATATATATGTTCGCACGGTAATGACACGCGTTATAATAAATCAAAAACTATCATACTAAATCAATACTATATATAAAATAGAATTATTTCGCACAGAAAATTCATAATAAAGGCTTCAAGAGCATATAAATAGAATTAGAGACTAAGGTCTCGTTAATGACACGCGTTATAATATGTCAACGACCATAATACTAAATTAATACTATATATAAAATAGAGTTATCCCGCACAGAAGGATCGTAATAAATAAAGCTTCAAGAGCATATAAGTAGAATTAGAGACTAAGTCTCGCTAGTGTAGAAATATAGAAGTCCTGATCGAGCCAAGTCAGTGAGTTAACCTCTCATTGCAAAATATTATACATATGTATATATATTCGTGTAACAGGCCAGAGCGATACCAGGCCCAGTAATTGGGATGCACACACGATAAATGCACTCTCAACAGTGTCATATTGCATGTCGTAGTTCTCAAAATCTAAACGTAAACCCCGCGACAGGTAAACCGAGAGATTGACATCGGCCAGTCACCGCAGATATTGCGTAAAGTTAACCCCGCGCGGAGAAGACGCTCGCCACTATCATTGTCAATAACAAGGCCCGGTAATTTGGGATGCACACGCGATGAATGCACTCTCGGTGGTATCACGTTACGCGACGTAGCTTCCCCAGGTCTAGATGGAGACCTCGGGATGTGTAAACCGAGACACGCAAAGTCATCCCGGCGCGAGGAAGACGCCCGTCATTGTCACAGCCGCGGACGGAGCCATATCACTGTTTCGAGTCACCATAAGTATTTTGTCTCCGAATAATATCGTATCATACGCCATTACAAACGCGAAAGACGCGAGGTGTACCGGATTCGGCCATTTTGACTACTAAAACCGCCGGTATAAAACACAGGGCACACCGGAATCGGCCATATTATGAAAGATCTCAATCGCTTATGTAATAAGACACGAGGCGTGTAGAAAATCGGCCATTTTTCGCAATCGACGAACGAAAACGCCGAAAGACAACTATGTGCGGACCATGTTCGTAATGATATTCCTTCCCTTGCACCAATATAGAGACGGACGAGCAGGCAGACACACGTTTCACTCCGGAATGACAATTAACTCACCATATATACAATAAAGTGAGAATAAGATAGAATTTGAACAATCCGGGGGCATTACAACCAAGCATATGTGTCGTCCTTCCTTCCTTCATCTACCCTCCTCTCGCATATCAAAGGCGGCCATCTTGTCGTGTAGGGTGTGGCCCGAGGAATAATTTAGTTGCAAAATATGATAAATCGCGTGAAATCACGGATAATATATACAGGGTTCGATGCACAAGATCAAGATTAAGTGTATCAATGACCGATTATAAGCGATATCTTAAAGATTCGCGATATTTCTCAATTCATAGAGTCACTAATCGCCATGTGGCACACAAGTCCCTCGCAATACGCACAGCCATTCCGTATAAAAATTATAAATGTTAATATTTAATTAATCCTAATAATGTCAGTAATAATTTATATATAGATCAACTCGTAATCACAGTGCGAATCGTCACATATCAAAATTTCTCAAAAATTCTCAATATGAAAAACACTATTGTCCCACTTATACGGAGCGATGTGAAGCGCGTCCGTCCTCCTTTTTTTTTTTTTTTTTTTGGTGACGGGGGGGGAAATCCTCATAGATACCCCCGCCTCTGGGGGAGGCGGGGGTTATGCCGGACTCTTACCGGCTAAAACCCCCCCGGGTGACCCTCGCTGCGCTTTGTAGGGGAGGCCCCGGGAAACGTCATGATCCGTCCATGGGCCTCCCCGCGCTTGAACCTAACTTGCAGCGCATGAGTGCCACCGCCCTCATGCGCTACCCCACCCTCCGGGGTTGCCTTGCGGCACGGGGGCGAGGTCCCCCAACCTCGCCCCCGCCTCCGGGCGAGCAGGGGAGGAAGATGACTGCTGCGCATATATGCGCTTCGCGCAGCCGTTTCCTTCCCTGATCGCGCCCCCCACGTGAGGGGCAGGGGGAGGGTCGGGACCTTCGAAAGCTCACACCCTCGCGGCCCCGACCCCCGCCCCTAGCCGCGGCCCGGGGGGAGCGCTCGTGGTCACACCCCCTTGGGGGAGTAACCCAAGCCCCCCCGAGCCGCCGCGCCACCCTTCCTAACCATCCGGCTGGGAGCTAGGGCCCCACCTCCCGAAGAAGTCAGGCCCCCGCCCCCGGCCGAACCCGTTTTAACCGGACTTATTTGCCACCCCCCTTTTTCCCCCTCCGGGACCAGGGGAGGGAGGGGGAAGGGTATCCTCTGGCTCCACAACTAAGCAGCGGTTGCACTAAGGTGCAGCCGCGTCTAACGCTTCGGCAAGGGCACCGACGGCTCTTTGGCCCCCCTGTCTCCGCCTCCTCCGCCGCCGTCTTGCCTGCGGAGGAGGCCTCGGTGCCCCGCCTCCCTCTCTACCTCCGTTGTCGTTGTCGCTATCTGAGGAGGTGGGGGATCTACTTCCCCCCTTCTAATGCGCTCGTCCGCCTCCTTCTGCCCCATTACCGTGTTGCAGAAGGAGGCGAACGCCCTCCACTTCTCTTCTCCATCCCCCTCCACTGTGGCCCTTATGATGGCCCGGAGGGAGAGATCGTTCCCTACCACCGCCCGAAGGACACGGCGCCGCTCTTCCCACGCTGGACAATACTTCAGGGTGTGCTGCGCCGTGTCCGCCTCCTCCGGGCAGTGGTGGCAGCGCGCGGTGCGTTCCCTCCCGATACGACACAGGTATTGACCAAAGCATCCATGGCCACTAATTACCTGCGTCGTATGGAACGTGGAGCCGCGTCTCCGACGCTCCAACCACTCCTCCAGCACCGGCTGGATGGCCTGACGCACTCTCTCGCCCGGTAACCTCGGGTCCTGTAGGTATTCTTTCCATTTCAGGATGAGAGAGTGCGCCACCTCCTGCTTCAACGCCCTCTTAGCCCTCGGCGGGATTACCCCCCGCGCAGCCCTGATCGCCTTCGTGCGATCGTACATTTCTGCGTACGACGCGGCAATCAGGTGCACGGGGGGGACACCCGCGGAGATTGACGCCCCCACGTGGGAGACGGTCCTATAGGCTCTGGCGGCCCTCAGAACAATGGCCTTTTGAGCCGCCGCCATTCGCCTGTTGAGGTGGGGATTTCTCTCCACCTCTTCCCACCAAATCGGTGCTGCGTATAACAGCACCAATTGGACCGCCGCCACGTAGAGGCGTCGCACACAACCACTGGCTCCTCCGATGTTAGGGAGGAGCCTTGCTAGGGCGTTTGTCGCTCTCGTGGCCTTATCCGCCACGTTGGTCACGTGCGCGCCGAAGCTTCTTTGGCCATCCAGCCAAACTCCCAGGTGCTTAATATGAGGAGCGGCCGGGATTCTCACTCCTTCGACCAGGACGCTGAGCCCCTCCGGTGGAGGTCTCTGGCCCCGCTTATTGTAGAAAACGACGACTTCTGTTTTCTGCGGGGCCACCTCCAGGCCCAGCCTCCTGATCGATCGCACCACGCACGTGGATGCCACCTCCGCCAATCTGATCAGCTCCCGCCACCCCTCCCCGCTGACCCTCAGGTACACGTCGTCCGCGTAACCCGAGAGCCAGCAATTCAGGGGGAGGGGCGTCCTGAGGACCAGGTCATATCCAGAGTAGGGGCCCCAGGACTGACCCCTGGGGGACCCCGCACTCCATGAGCCTGATCCTCAGGACTCCGTTCCGGTCCGTGTACGTCAGGCCCCTACGCCTGAAATACTCCAGGACGATCTCGATGAGATAGGAGGGAACTCCTAGCGCCAACAGCGCCTCTCCTATCACGGGCCAGGGGAGGGAGTTAAAGGCGTTTCTAACGTCGTATGAAACGCCCATCGCTACCCTCCTTTGCTCTACCTCGGCCCCCGTGCAGGCGAGGACGCGCTTTAACGCATCCACCGTCGATCTACCCGCACGGAAGCCAAATTGGTCGTCCGAGAGACCCCCCAAGCCCTCCCTTTCCCTTTGGGAGATATGCTGGACGAGGCGTTCGGCTATGATCCTTTCTAATATCTTGCCAGCCTCGTCCAGCAGGCACACGGGCCGGAACGCGGACGGGGAATTCGCGGGTTTTCCCGCCTTCGGCAGGAGCACCAGATTGGCCTTTTTCCATCTTTCGGGGAACTGTCCAGTCTTTAGGCATGCGGTGTATACTCCGCACATCCTGCCGGACAGCTCCCCCGCAGCCAAGGTCCAAGCACAGCCCGGAATCCCATCAGGGCCAGGAGCTTTACCCCTCCTGACCCTTCTGAGAGCCCTCGCAAGCTCCTCCTCTGTGACCCTCAGTTCTTCGCTCCACTCCCACGTGGGGACCCTGGGGAACCTAACTTCCCCCCCATCCCCACGCGGGAACAGAGCGTCCACCACCTGTTCAGTGAACTGGGGGTCCAAACTCTCCGTGATAGGGGGCGCCCATGGTCTCAGTTTATCTTTGACCAACTTATATGGACGCCCCCATGGATCTTCCTCCACGCTCGCGAGGAGCTCCTTCCAGGCCTGCTCCTTGGCTGCGTATATTGCCAGGGAGAGGCTCTGGCGGGCAGCACGCCAGGCCTCTCCCGCTTCTTCCTCGGTGAGGGGCCCGCGTCTTCCCGCGCGGGCCCTTTGCCACCTCCTCTTAGCCCTGGTGGCCTCTCTCCTGAGCTCTCCTATCTCCGAGCTCCACCAGTATGCAGCCCGTCGAGGAGGGAGTCTGCGAACCCGGGGCATTGCCACGTCGCATGCCCTGGTCACAATTCTGACCAGGTTCTCAGCCCCGGTGTTCGCATCCCCCATCTCCCCGACGGCTGCTCCCTCCTGATCCCAGTTCTGGACCAGGACCGCTGCCATCAGCAGGTCCCGGTCCAGTTTTTTGAGGGCCCATCTCCGCGATTCCTCCTCTCTTTCTCGGCGGCGGGTTAGTAATTCTTTTGGGGTGGCACGGACCGCCATTTCAATGTACAGATGATCCGACGCTGTTTCGCGGTCCGTGACCACCTTCCAACCCGTTGTTCTGCGCGCGGCAGGGGGATTTGCCCACGTAAGGTCGACAATCGACCCACCCCGCCTGCGCACACAGGTGTTTTCTCGGCCCGTGTTTAAAACACACAGGCCGAGACCCGCCGCCCATACCTCCGTCGCTCTGCCCCTCCTGTCGGTGGCCGGAGAACCCCATAGCGTTGACTTCGCATTGAAGTCTCCGGCCACCATGACCGGCCCAGGTAGACATCTGCGGATGCACGCGTCTAACTCCCGCAGTGCCCTTTCGAATCTGGACTGGTCCCAACTCGGAGGGGCGTACACTCCTATCACGGAGATGAGCCCCCATTGCGCCGCCACGAAACCCTCCCCCGATTCAATGAAGTTACACGGGGGAGAGTTGGGCAGCGCCCTCCATGTTATCGCCACGGAGCCACCCGTGTCCTTGACCCAGCAAGGATGGTTTGCTGGGACACGGTAGGGCTCCGCGACGATTCCCAACCCACACCCGCGCTCCGCCATAGTATGGACGAACAAGTCCTGGGCGGCGCGGGCGTGGTTGAGATTGGCTTGCAGGATTTTAGTGGCCATTACTTAATAGAAGTCCTCTGACCAAGGCTGTGTGCCTTCGCCCTTTGGCCAGGGGTCCTTTTCTGTCCCCTCCTCCTTTGTTCCTTCCTGCTCCATCCTGCAGTTCTTATCCTCTCCTGTGGCCATCGTCTCCACTTCCATTCTCTCTGGGGCCACGATCCAGCCTATCGCCGGTGCCTTTCCTCCCGCTTTCACCATCCTAGTGCCTTTTAGGGTCTCCACGGACACTACCTTAGGGGGTTCCTTTTGGGGAGCCATCCTCCCTTTACCTTCCTGGGGTTTCTTCTCCCCCTTGGTCCTTATCTCCTTCCCGGTAAGCTCAGACTTCTTCCCGGTGGGCTCCGACTCCTTCCCCTTTCTCTTCTTTCTAGGAGGATTACTCCCTTTCTATCTTCTTTTTCCTAGACATGACTTGCCCCCCAACTTATGGTTGGCTGGCAAGCCTTTGCCCTCGCACACTACGCAGTGCACGGGTGCGACGCACTCTTTTGCTGGGTGCCCTTCTTTACCGCACCTGTAGCACGCACCCGTCCTATCCACCTCATTGGTGCAAGTGGCTCTTGTGTGTCCCACTTCCATGCATTTATAGCACTGGAGCGGACGCTTGTCTAGCAGTTCTGCTCTGACTCGCGCCCACCCCAGCGCTATTTTCCCTTTCTTAATCAGGGAGTTGGCCGCCTTGAGGGGACACTTAACCACTACCGTGTACATCCCCCTCGGCCCCCCTCTGATCTTACCTACCGTGATTGATGTTGGGAAGACTTGGCCCTGTTCGGCCACCACCTCCCTGATTTCATCCTCCGTCACGGATTCGTCGAAGCCTGTCAGCCTTACTTTCGCTGACAGGCTTGGACGGGTCACCTTCACCCCTTCCCTTCCCTGAAGGACCGCCGCCATTCTCGCTGCCAGGGCGTCTGCTTTCGCAGCGCTACCCTGGCCCGAGAGCTCCAGGTTGATGGCTCCCGTGGCGGTCCTTCTGATGTTTGGGGGGGTCTCTATCCTCAAATCCTTGAGTTTAATGCTCCTCCTAACAGCCGCCATACAGTCCGCGTACGTGTCCTTTGGACACGTCAAAGTTACCGCAGAGGTCCTGGGTTCCCTGCGTTTGGACTGCCCTGACGGCTGCTTCTGTTGTAACGGGGGGGCTGTTTTCTTCTTCTCCTCAGCCCTCTTCTTCTCTTCCTCCTTCTTTCGAGCTATCGCTCTCTCCTTCCTGCCCACCACCTCCGTCCACTTTTCGGTGGGTTGAGTGGTGGGTTGGGACGATGGTTGTGACTCCATCTCTTTTCCTGTCTTCTTTGGGGGAGCCGCCTTTCCTTCTTTCTTCTTTGGAGGCTCTCCCTTCTTCTCTTCCTTCTTCTTTTCCTGCTTCTTCTTCTTGGCTTTCTGCGCCTTTGATGCAGGAATGAGGGCTTGTGGCGTTGTCTTCCCAGCCACTGCCTTCCCGTCCTTGTCCTGATGGATCCTGCCCTCTATTTTTCCAAGCAACCTCTCTTCCATCTTTTCCACCTTCTCGTTTATTGAGTGGACTATTATTTCCGATAATCTTTTCATCATCTCTTCCGTCCCGATATTCCCTCCCTTCTTCTCTACTACAGCTTCTTTGCCGCCGTTATTGGGAGGAATACCCGGCGCTACGACCTTTTGTTCGCCTCGTAATGGCGGTCTTTTCACCGGTTCCGCGCCGTCTCTCTCTATCTCTGCTAAGATCCTCTCTCTCTTTTCTCTGGAGGCCTTCGTTTCCGCTTCCTCTTTTCTCATCGCATCTTCCTCTTCCTTCTTTCTGAAGGCCACCATGTCTACGTCTTCCTCTGCTTCCATTTCCGTACCTGTCTCTGGCAACGGAGTTTTCTCTGGACCCAGATAGACATCTTTCATCTCCTCCTCTTGAGGAATCCCTTTCTGCGTGGGTGCCTCTTCACCCTCATCCTCTGCCTCTGACGGGGGGGGGGGGAGGTGGACGAAGGAGAAGTGGACAACATCATTGTCCTTCTCCTCTTCCTCGTCACCATCTCTCGGTTCTGCTGGTTATCCTGCTGAACCTTCCTTCTCTCCCCCGTCTGTAATTCCTCTTTCATCCAATTTAGTTGGCGTTGCATCTCCACCATCGTTTGGTCGTCATCTCTTTCTTCATATTATCATTCTCCTCCGTCACTGTTTTGACTGTCTTTTCTAACTCGGCTGATCTTTGCCGAAGTCTTTCGATCTCTGCCTCTCTCTCATGAACATCTTCGTGTCCTTGTTGTCTCGCAATCAGGTGCGTCAATGCCGCCGAAATCGTCGCAGCCGCATTCTTTAGGGCGCCTTGATGCTCCCCCTTGAGGTTACTGGACTTCTCCAGTACCCTATCTAGTTTCTCCACCGCTTCTACTATGTAGCCTGGCAGCGTTTCCGTCGGCGCATTTGCCAGCTCCTTCTTCAGTTTCTTCTCCAAGGCTTTCCTGCCTTGTGATTGATTAACCTGTCCTATTCCCTCCTTCAGATTCCTCAGCTCGAGGGCCTCTGTGATAAGATGCTCCTTCGCCTCCTTTAGTCTATTAATATAGACCTCGAATGTTGTGGGAGCTCGCCCTTGCCCATCCTCTTGCCACGCCATAGAGATATTCGGACATTCCGTCCCGAGCACCTCTTGGAGTGTATCTTGTGAATGTCCCAGATACTTTCTAAGGAACCCCCTGAATTCGGAGATTAACTTCCGATCCGTGGGGTCCTCTGCGGAAACGGAGGTCGAGGGAGGCTCTTCTGAGCCCCCCTCCACCTTCATCACCTCCTCTACTTCTCCTTCCGTGTCTATCGACACTGGTGATGGGTCTCGTTCTACCTCTGCCGAAGAAGAAGTTCTGTCTGCTCCCATCCTCGTCTTGCTCTTAGACCTAGATCTTGATCTAGAGCTCTTCCTGCTCTCAGAGCTGGAGTCTCTGCTCTTGGAGCATTTTGGCCCAGGACGTCCATGACGCTCCGGATCTCCTGGATGCTTAAACATCCCCTTCCTGTCGCGAGCGATCGCTGACTCCTTCGCTGTGCTCGCCTCCTTTTTTAACATAGCGCTCGGCCCGTCGTGTGATGACGACGGAGAGAGACCGGGACGGTGCTCTTGAGAGCATCTCTCATCCGCCGGGTCCTGGGGGTCCGAATCCCCTGAGCCGGTAAACGTTACTCCTTTGGAACCCATTTCCATAGTTTTGCGTTGGTTTATTCTCGGGGTGTCCTTCCCCTAGGCTGGTTGGCATCACCCGCCTCACGAGCCCAGCCTGCCCGAGCCCTCGGGTATCCCCGGGTTCGCCATACCCGTATCGAGAGCGCCCCCCGAAGGCCCCGAAGGACCCCCAGAGACCGCCCCCGACCCCTGAGGCACCGTCCGCCGGTCGACGCCGATGAGAGAACCCCGCCACCCCCACCCGCGCGCAACGAAGGGTGGCCGGCCGAGAAACCTCGATCCCAGCCCCGGCCAAGCACGCTCAATCCCGGTCCCCGCCACGCACGAGCAGGGACACGGAGCGCCCACACCACCGCCGACCAAACAGACTCCGCACTCGTCACCGGCCCTTACGTCCGATGACTGGACCCGCTGGCCCCGACCCCGGAATATGTCCGAGCGGCCCAACGGGTCTCCCACCCAGGACGTCTGGCCCCGACCTCGAAAGATGTTCGAGCGGCCCAGGCGACCCTCCGCACTAGGGGAACCGTGGGACCACGTCCCTGGTGTGCAATCCCCTAGTACGGGCCTACCCTCCACCCAGCCCAGCACCACGTACTGGGCGGATGAAAGGCGGATATCCCCTCTCCTAGGAGAGGGGATTTTCGCAACCCCGCGGAAGGGCGATCCAGACCCGCAGCGCCAACAGCCAAGGTTTCCCTGGACTGCCGCGCTCCCGTCGAATGACGGGGTGCAGGCCTTTTGACCCCTCAACCGCGAGGATACGGCCGACTCTACCCCACCCCAAGAAGGGAGAAACCCCAGGACCATCCACCCTGCCGGAACACCGGCGTGCAATGGGTGAATGGCCCAACCCCGGGAGTGGGGTGACGTGGGACGGGAAGAACCCCGCAACCCCCCAGGCCGGACGACCGCCGGACCGGGCCATTGCCCGAGAGATCCGACGACCGCCATCAGCCCAGAGGGAGGCGAGGGATCATCCGTCCCACCTCTCTCCCCAGGGAACCAGTCTCCCCCCCGAGCCTGCCGGAGCACCGGCGTGCAATGGCCGAGGAGGAGCCCCCCAACCCCGTGGTTTTTTATCGAGGTTTTCCTTCCTCTAGGCCGGTGGGAGGAGTAGAAACTCCTCCCTCTCGGTCCCGGCCGACCGGGTGATTGCAGTCAGGGCCGCCAACCACTACCGGCCGTTGGAGTCTGGATGGCCGAAGCCTGATCCAGTCTCCTAAGCGGGGCGGCCGGGCCCCCGGTTTTCTGTCTGGGTTTTCCTTCCCATAGGACGGTCGGGGGAGCAAATGCTCTTCCCTCACGGCCCCGTCCGGCCGGACAGTTGTTTATAGAAGTAGTCTGCCTCGCGAGTCCTGAGAAGGACTCCCCGGCTCGGGGCCGTCACTAGGACTGCCCCGAGTTACGGTACTGCTGTGCTCGGGCACTCCGGGTTCGCAAAACCCGTACCACTTGGTCCCCGTCGGCCCCAGAGGGTCCGGACGAGTCCCAAATGGCCCCTGGAGGACGCGTCCGTCCTCCTTAAAGCCTCGGCTCAGACTAACCTTGAGACCGGCCACTTCCCAGCAGCCGCGTCGATTGACCAAACGATCACCCCGGGTGATTTTACAGAGATTACCAGTTGCGGAGCCACGCGCGGCACAGGCTGAACGAGCGGTGGAGGGAGAGCAGCCGCCTTAAGGGAGCTTAGCAGCGACATCTGCACCACGGGAGACCGAACTCCCATGCATGCCGCTCACGCCGTTAATGTCGGCATTACAGCTCCCGATAACGACTCCCGCGCCTCCTCCGCTAATAGACGCGATCGCGGAATTTGTAGGTTACGATTTCCCGATCGGTCCGGTGGAGCAGCCTTCCGACGATTTCGAGTCACCGTCGGAAGAAAGCGAGAGCGATGATGACGAGGCTTGGAAACCGAAGTAGGGAGAGACGGCTCGCCGAGCGAATATTAAACCTATATAAAATACACGTTTCTTTTGGTTAATTCTTATTTTCGTTGCTTGACAAAGTAGTCACATACTTTAGTTTCGTTTGAGTTTTTATTTTGCCATGATTCAGTTTAGTTTAGCATTACACTTACGACACTTCCGAAAGATACAAAATACGTTGCGTTGGATATATTTAGACTTTTGCGTACTATTAAAATACAGGCTCGATAAGACGGCGAAGACCGCGCGTAGTTTTAGGTTAAGAACAATATACCTCCGATAGGTATAAAACCCAGTTTAGTTGATACTTTGATTAACCGCCGATCATAAAGGTCTTATATTATTTAGCGGTTGTCGATATAGTTTAAGCGATAGTGATCGTATAATGATAAGCGCGTTTAAGTAATACGGCGACATAGAGTTACAGCGATAATAATATCGAGGGGCACGGAGAAACATTCCCCGTACCCAGTACGCGCGTCCATGAGGTGGGCGCCAAGGAAATACTAAGTTCTGGGAAAATTTCATATTCTCCAGGAACAACCAGGCCGAGATGTCTTCCGAAGACCTGGGACACAGCTCCAGAGGGTGCGCGCCATGACCCGGTAAAAATCCCCGGAAAACATAATTCTCCAGGAAAAGAGAGGTCCGACGGACTCGCCAGGACCAGAGGAGCCTCTCCAGGGGGTCGGCGCCATTGTCCGGCAAAATCCCGGCGAAACGCAATTTTGCCAGGAACTTATTTATCCGACGGCCTTACCAGGACCTAGGACACCCTCCCAGGGGGTCGGCGTCAAAGTCAAACGAGTTCCCCGGGAAAAGCACCTTCTCCGGGAACAAACGACGGAATCCGTCGCGAGAGGTCCTGGGACACCCGTCTAGGGGGTCGACGTCGAGCTCCGACGAAGATCCCCAGGATACGCATCATCTCCGGGAACAGTGGCCCGGAACAGCGATACCAGCTCCTGGGAAACCCAGCCAGAGGGTCGGCGTCAACGGCCGACGACACCGACGTCACCCGGACGTCATCTACGGGGAGAACACCCAGATTCACCTTCAGGGGCATCTCCGAGGAGGTGCGCATGGGTCGACGTCGTCCGCGTCGAACAGTTTCCGCGAGTGGATACCTGGTGCAGCGGTACCGAGGAAGGAAGGTTCCCGCACTGCGTTGCGCGTGGAAATTTCCACGGGAACCTTCTAGAACGGGCGATGCGCAAAAGGGCACGCAAGAAGATAGTGAAAATCATCGTGTTTTCGCATGATCGCGCCAGATGTGCCGGCCGCGAACAATAGACGATCGAGAAAGTTCCAAGGAGTGGGAACGATCCGGCATAAGTGGGGAGCCCAAGCGAGAGCGACCGCTCGAGGCAGTCTCTCGGGTATAGCCGTGGCGAACACACGTATCACACTCTGTACGATCGGCATACGCGTTATACTTTACAACCGAGAACTCCCGCGTACTATCGCGTAAAATTACTCGTCTTAACCAACAGCGAGGGGCAATTAATTGCCAAATACAATCGAGTGTTAGCAACAATACGCGAGTTGAAATTCGGATACATTGTTAATTAACGGAAGTGCAATTATCGAGTATATAACAACCACGGGCATTGGGTCACGCGGATACGGAATATTGTGCGGACATTATTAATCATTGTATTTAACCACCGAATACTCGTTCGTTAATTCAGCGCACGAACATTGTATGATAGAGTGATGGTCACGGCCGAATGCGTGATCATAGTTTAACAATCACGAGGTTCAAAGTCCTCCGATCGGAATAATTATCTGGAATAAAAGCATCGTATCGACTAAACGAATAAGCCGAGATACGCAATTTGAATAATTGTGCAACTTTATTAAAATAAAGCGACATTCACACCGAGGCGAGAAACTCGCGTTGTGAGACACCTTTATGATATTGTGAAACGGCCTGTAATGTTGAAATGATGATCTGGAATTAAAGATTAATTAATTCTGAAACAAATTTTCCTGATTAATTATAAAAAAATTATCGATACTTACCTTCTACTTACCTTGTCCTTCGGCGATGATCCAACGTTGGCCAGCGGCAATCCGGTATGCGATGTAAAGCGAGGATCCGGGGAAGCAGAGCAGCAACAAAGCGGCGATCCATCCGAGGCGGGAACCTGAAAAAAGAGAAGCGAATTAGTACGTAATTAAAACATAATTATCGGGAATTATCCTTATCTGGTATGCGAGGTAAAGCGAGGATCCAGAGACGGATAACGGCAACGGCGATCCATCCCGGACGTCGATCTGCAACAAAACATAAAATAATTATCACCTAATTATTTTATAATTACTTACCTCTATCTGGTATGCGATGTAAAGCGAGGATCCAGGGATGAGAAGCAGCAACGGTGATCCAACAGGGACATCAGTCTGAAATAAAATTCAAATAATTAGGATATAATTAATTTATCCTTATTTACCTCTATCTGGTATGCGATGTAAAGCGAGGATCCAGGGATGAGAAGCAGCAACGGTGATCCATCAGGGACATCCTTCTGAAACAAATAATTCCTATTAGCGTCTTGCGAATAATCGGGGCGTTGATGCGAACTTACCTTCTCGGTAGTCTAAAGTAAAACCGAGTGGCGACCGTTTGATAGGAATATTATCCGCCGGAATCGGGCTCAACACGTACCGTCCGGTCACAACCTAACCTTGAAGCCGTGCACTAAGACGGTGCGCGGCCAATTACTCAGCCAGCCTAGGGTTATCACCCGACTGACGCCGGAGGAGGTAAGCCGAGCGGAGCGACGAACAACGCCGCAGCCGCGGACAGTCGCAGAGGGGAGCCGGCGAAGCGCGCCATCGCCGGTGCTGAGCCGTCAGATCGTTAGGCAATCTGCGATACTGGCGGGAGACGCGCGCCTATGGGGCTCTACCGCCGAGCTAGAGGCGATCAGGCGCGCTGCCGAAGCTTTCGACAGCGCGTACCGAATCGAGCTCACCCGTGTCACCGTTACGGACACGGTGTCGATAACGGCCGTGCCGACGCAGCAGCCGTGGGAGCAGTCGGAGGACGAGGACGAGCCGGACTTCGCCAGCCCATCCAGCGAGGAAGGCGATGCGGCCGACGAAAGGGGGACATCCCCAGACTAATTTTAAGAAGTATTAAGACGTTCCGAGGACGGAGTTGTACATAGTTATTTCGTTTTATAATAAAGTTATTCAGCCTATCCGTCCGGCGTTAAGATATGCGACAGCGGTCGCTGGGCAGCGGCCCATTTAGCATCTAAGCATTGAGTTTCAGCGATCCACAACGATTTTCATTTTTCTTTTTTCGGCACCAAGTGCCAGGCCCGACCAGGAAAGCAGTTTTCCGTTTTGGTTTAATAGGTGCGTGGATCAGCTACAGCACCGGTACGATGATTGGTCGAGCCACACACAATCTTCAACGCGGGAGCGCGGTATTCAGACAACGCGCACGTCAGGCGAACGAGAACCGAGATGCCGACTCCCGGCATCCTCACGAGAGGATCATCCGAAAATTAGCGCGATCCGACCGCGCAAACATGGGGTTTGCCGGACATCCGGCGAAACACACGAAGGAGGCGCCGTGGCGCCAAACGGCTCAAACTGCCGCCAGAGGAAGGCTTCACCGACCTCTGGAGACTATCGCGAACACGATCCGATCGCGCGAACCCCAGGTTTACCGGACACGTCACCAAATGACGAACGCGGCGACGCAGCGCCAAATGGCTTGAACTGCCGCCAGAGGAAGGCTTCACTGACCTCTGGAGACTATCGAGAACGTGATCCGCCCGCGCAAACGACCGGTTTGCCAGACAAGGGGCAATATGGCGAGCGAAGCGTCGTAACGTCGCGGAATGAGATATGCGTGTTCAGGGGCACGAATTAGCCCTAGAGACTAAACGCGAATGCGATCTGACCGCGCAAACATCCGGTTTGCCGGACAGACTTAATATCGTGAACAGAGCGTCGGACCGAGTTGAGATCCGATATGCTCACTCAGGGAAGGTCGGTAAGACAGTCAACCGCGAGCGAGATCTGACCGCGCAAACATCCGGTTTGCCGGACAGACCCGATATCTTGAACCGAGCGTCGGACCGGCATGAAATTAAATATGCGTACTCGGGGAAGGTCGAGAAGACATCCGAGGCAATCGCGAGTGCGATCTGACCGCGCAAACACCAGGACACCTGGTACACCCGAAGATCGAAGCGCGATCAAAATCCGACCATCCTAACAGGGGGTTGTCCGGACAGTCCGGACAACTGGTAGTTTCGGACGTCGGCTACAGGAAGTAGGGCCGGAATACGATCGGTAAGGGCCTAAAGAGTAGGCAGATAGGTCGCCGCCATTGGCGGACGTTTTAAACGCGATCTAGACGTCTTCTCCAGGAAGTCATGATCTGGAACCTCCGAGAGACCTTGCGCACCGGTCGGCGTCGTCATAAGTTCATAATTGTAAAAGTTGAATTGTTGCTACCCGGAAGTCGAAAGAACGCAACGCATATAATGTACCAGCGTTGGAAATTTCCATCGCGAACATCTGGCGCACACCTGGTGTGCCGAAACGCGTAAACACCTATTGTTCGAGCGTAGGCATGGAAATTTCCAGAGAGGAGAAAGCGGCCGAGACCCTGTGGAAGGGGAAAAACTCAGTGGTAGGGAGCCCGAGAGAGCAACGTCTCTCGACGCAGTCTGTCGTGGTCGCTCGAAGGTAGCACTCTCGCGCGTATTATACCGGCGTATCGTAGAAGAATATTCGCGAACGCGAAACGGAATACGATTATTAAGACTATCTCAGCGGCTATTAACAAACGGGAACGCCCGCCAACAGCGTTACGTGACGTCGATACGAAAGACGTACGGGTCTCGCGTACCTGAATCGCGAAATCGCACTTTGCGAGACGTGCGACCGCCATCTTATGTGGCAATCGTTAATTGTGAACCACCAACATTGTGCAACTATAGTTAACAATAAAAGCAATCGTTATTTGCAAAAATCCAGACGAAAATATCTTTATTTACCCGGAAACTTACCTGAACAAGCGGCTGTCCGGCCATCTTGGTGATAGCGTGGTCCGATCTTCAATGTCATCACAGATTCTACTTCAGAGGAGTCCATTGATGAGGAAACCGTGGCGGAAACCTGAAAAAAGTTGATATTAGTTGTAGTTACGCGGACAGTTCTCGTACTTACCTGGTTGTCCGGCTATCTCCTAGACGCGTTGATCCTAGACATCGGTGAGCAGCGGTGATCTACGACATCGGCGATGGTGATGAAGCAGCTGTCGACGAAACCTGAAAATAAAAGAGAATTAGTAGCGTTTTACTTATCTTAACGTCGGGACTAGCCGATCAAGCAGTTGTCCGGCTATCATGGTTCCACGGATGAAGTAGATGAATGGTTGATAGTGGAAACGATTGGCAGAGCATCCCAAAGGAGGCAATCGTGGCGGGAATCTGAAAAGTCGAAGGGTTAAGGAGATATTACCTGATCAAGCAGCTGTCCGGCTAACAGGTATCCCTGGCTGGCCGATTGAGGTCATACCTAGCGGTATCCAGAGCTCAGGCGATGCTTATCGAGCAGTTGTGGCGGGATTGAAAAAATAAAATTGTTTAAACAAATTGTTCACATTTTGGTTGATTTTCATTACGAATACCTACCTTCTCGGTATATAAAGGTTAAACCGAGTGGCGACCGATGACTAATAGGACAAAATAGCGTACCCCGTGGCCCGATTATGCATCGTTCGGTCACAACCTAACCTAACCTTGCAACCGTTCGCATAGCTGAGCAGCCGAGCAACCCCGAGGGGCAGCAGCGACCAGGGGAGCAGCGGACATCGACGATTTGCGAATAGTATTACCGGATAAGCGAGTCCGAAGAGCCCATATGGCTAGCGTTTACCTGAATCCCGAAATATAGGTGACCGGGGTACGATTGACCCCGGCAGGCGAGCAGCAGATGATCGACCAAGCGAGCCAACGAGCGGGCCTTGGAAGGAGAGCCAAGCAGAGCAGATCGGGACGAGCGCGGTCGAAATAGCACGAAGGACACGCGAAATAGCGGGGTCACGAGGTTGACCCCGCGAACGAGGGTATATCGGTAATAGCCGGGAGCCGAACCCCGGAATACGTCTCAGGGGTGACCCGGAGGCCAACCACCCGATACGTGAAGCGCCGATAACGACCAACGCGGAAATAGCGGGGTCACGCGAATGACCCCCGCGCAGAGGGGCACGGCGGTCATAGCCGGAAGTCGAGCCGCGTAAATCGTTTCAGAGGCGGCCGGGAGGGCAGTCGAATCAACTCCGACGCGATAGCGCCAGCGGGCGCTAAGATCGCGGCGTCACGGGGGTGACCCCCGCGCCGAGGGGCACGGAGGTCGCAGCCAATAGCCAAACAACGGAAATCGTCTCATGGGGGTCCCGAATGACGATCCACCGGACCGCGAAGCGACAACGCCAGCGGGCGCGGAGATCGCGGGGTCACGAGAATGACCCCCGTACCGGGGGGTACGGAGGTCTTAACCGAAGGCTGAGCCGTGGAGGTCGTCTCAGGGGACGTACAAACAACGACCCACCGAACCGCGACGCGATATCACCGACGGGCGCGGAGATCGCGGGGTCACGAGAATGACCCCCGTACCGGGGGGCACGGAGGTCTTAGCCGAAGGCTGAGCCGTGGAGGTCGTCTCAGGGGACATACAAACAACGACCCACCGAACCGCGACGCGATACCACCGACGGGCGCGAAAATCGCGGGGTCATAACAATGACCCCCGCACCGAAGGGCACGGAGGTCACAACGGGCGGCCGACTCGCCAAACACGCTTCAAGGGCGACCCGAAAATAACCGATCGACTCGCGACGCGATATTGATAACGGAAGCAAGTCTAGCGGGGACATACGGTGACCCCCGGATATCGGAAACCGAGAGAGCCCGGGGAAAATCGGCGGGTGGAAAGTCATTAGAAGAGGCGCCGAAATAAATCCGGAGGGTCAGCGAGACCACTCAATCGTGAAATACCCGAACCCGGGAACCGGGGGAGCGGGGTCCAGCGGGACCCATGCCGATGCGTGCGATTAGTTATAAGACGTAGATTGAGAACCGCTGGCGCGATTAGTTATAAGGCGCAGATTGAGAACCGCAGCCGTCACCGGCGACGTAAACAGGCAAAAACTATCGAAAGAAAAGTGAAAGCGGGTAACACCTGGCACGGAAAAGTACCAGGATGTGAATAACAATCCGATGGTAGGGATAGATATCCCGAGGTGGGATAGCCGAGAGCGCTCGGCAACTCGAGGCAGTCGCTCGGATACCGCGATCGGGGTAACACGCTTTTAAGATTCGCTCAAAGTTCGGACTTAGCGCGTAGTTTAGCACCGTGGTATATCACAAGGAAGCACGCCCGCGTACTTGCGCGTTAAACATCGCTCGTATTACAATTGCGAGAGGCAATCAACAGCCATTTGTAACAACGTTCGACGAAATGTGTCAACGTGAATTTGTAAACCACAACGACGATCTGAAATAAATCAATCGTTTGTTAATATACGCAGTGTCAAGTTAATTTCGAATTACTTACCTGCGACTTACCTTGTCCTACGGCATCGATCCAGCGAAGTCCAGCGGCGTTCCAGTATGCGATACTGCGAGGATCTGGGACAGTCAGCGACAGTTGAGATCCATCCGGGGCGAGAAGATTTGCTCGGGTGAAATACCTGAAACAGAAATTGACCGATTAATTAAACGTATCCGTTATCTACTTACCTGGTACTCCGAGGGTGGTCCCACGTTGTCCATCGATGATCCAGCAGTGGGGAGGCAGCGTCGGGGCGTCGAGACATCCTGCGTCGAGAACCTGAAAATAAGAGAGAATTAATGTGATATCGTTGCAATATCGTGTCATGATTTCGTTACTCACCTTCTCGGTACATATAGGTCAAACCGAGTGGCGACCGTTTGATAGGCAAATCTGGCTGAAATCTCACATTTTTGTGTGATCCACGTTCCCGGAAAATGACGTCCGGTCACAGTGACAAAGGGACGGGACACGCAAGAACGTACCCACGGAGCATTACACGCGGACGAATCTGCGGGCCAACCTATTCACACGGCCATAGGAAGGGTCCATCGGGGAGGAGTAGGCAGCCGTGTAGCACAGCCAGGCAATCGGCACGTCGAAAACTCTCTCGAATGGCGACCGTGACAGGACGCGTATGCGTCTGTGGTGCGTTAAGTGAGCGCCAACGGCGCGAGTGGAAAAGGTAGTGCGCAAGTGCGCGAAATAAGAAAAATCGCGACCCGTAGAGGCCACAGTGCGGCGAAGTGCGGCTATCGTGCGAATACAACGTGCGTAAAAGGTGCGAGATCGTACAAGCTGCGTTCATAACAAATCGCGCTGAACGCGTACGCGTGCGAGATTGCTGAAAGGTTCCCCCGCCAGGACCGAGGGCGCAAAGAATCCGGCGATAGCCGAAGCGAAGGGCAGCAGCCTGGAGACATACCTGCGATCGGGAGATCGACACACATAAAATTCCGGCCATAGCCGAAGCGAAGGGCAACAGCCTGGAGACATACCTGCGATCGGGAGATCGAAACACATAAATAATCCGGCCATAGCCAAAGCGAAGGGCAACAGCCTGGAGACATACATACAACGGTCCGAAGACAGAGCCCAACCCAGGTGAAGACAAATCTCGGGGCCAGAGAGACTGATCCCGTACGCTAATACAACGGGCGACGATGGGACGCGAGGGGTAATGCATCGCGCGAAGGCTCCTATAACAAACGCGTCGACAAGTCGAACGAGCGTGCGCGGACGACATCGAACGAACGAGTCAGTAACCGTACGGCGGCCATCGGAGGGCCAAGCAACGCAAACAAAACAAAGAGGAGGGCAACAGCCCGAAAGGTAATTAATACGTCGAGGTAGAAACCCGACGACAAACCGCGTGACGTCAGCGACGCACGACGGCGACAACACACCGGTCCGAGGACCAAGATAAACCCAGGGGAAGTAAAATCTCGGAGCTGTCACGTCTGACGGTATAATCACCGCTATATTCCACCCGCATAATTTTTCGATTTTCTACCTTCATTGCTAGAAGTCCCCAGCATCTGAAAACAACATATAATATAACAATCATTATAACAATCATTCTTTAAAATAACTGTCACAACAATCACTCAGCTGATGCGAACACGCGTTCTTAAAGTAGTAGACATAAGCCTAGAGAACATGGCTGCCTTAAGGTACCCTTTCAAGCTTAAGCCCATTTTCATGAATCACACTATAAACTTTGGACAATTGCTTGTTAAGATTCCCCAGCATCACTAAAATTGATCGTAAATGAATATTACCAGCTTTATGAGACCCTTTATGCAATATAAATTCAGTTTGACACGCGGACCTTGCGACCGGGCACTTCCCAACAGCCGCGTCGCTTGACAAAACAGTCACCCCGGGTAGTTTTACAGAGATTACCAGTTGCGGAGCCACGCGCGGCGCAGGCCGAACGAGCGGTGGAGGGAGAGCAGCCGCCTCAAGGGAGACCCAGCAGCGACAGCTATACCAAGGGAGACCGAACTCCCATGCATGCCGCCCACGCCGTTAATGTCGGCACTGCAGCTCCCGATAACGACTCCCGCGCCTCCTTCGCCAATAGACGCGATCGCGGGATTCGTAGCATATGACTTCCCGATTGGCCCGGGGGATCAGCCTTCCGACGACTTTGAGTCGCCGTCGGAAGAGAGCGAGAGCGACGATGACGAGGCCTGGAAGCCGAAATAGGGAGAGACGGCTCGTCGATGAATATATATATAAAATACACGTTTCGTTTATTTAGTTTTGATTTGCATAAATCGCTTGACAGAATGGTCAATTATTTTGTTTTCGTTTCATTTTCATTTTATGCCATTTTATTTTGATATTACACTTACGGCGCTTCTGAGAGATATATTAAGTTGCATTGACAGCCCGTATGGCTAAGTACATTTAGTTTTGCGTATCATTAGAATATAGGCTCGGCAAGACGGTAGATACCGCGCGTAATTTTAGTTTAGAGTTATATCCGGCCGACCGGTACAAAACCACGTTTAGTTGATAGTTTGACTTACCGCCGATCATAAAGGTCTTATATTATTTAGCGGTTGTCGATATAGTTTAAGCGATAATAATCGTACGAAGGTAAGCGCGTTTAATTCCAAACGCCGATATAGAGTTACGACGATAACCCGTATCGGGGGCACGGAGGATCATCCCTCGGACCCGGTACGCGCGTCCATAAGGTGGGCGCCAAGGAAATACTAAGTTCTGGGGAAATTTCATCTTCTCCAGGAACAACCAGGCTGAAACGTCACCCGAGGACCTGGGAAACAGCTCCAAGGGGTGCGCGCCATGACCCGGTGAAAATCCCCGGAAAACGAAATTTCTCCAGGGAAAGAGGGTCCGACGGACTCGCCAGGACCAGAGGAACCTCTCCAGAAGGTCGGCGCCATTGTCCGACAAAGTTCGGGCGAAACGCACTTTCGCCAGGAACTTACCCATTCGACGGTCTTACCAAGACCTAGGATACCTCCCCAGGAGGTCAACGCCATTGTCCGACAAAGTCCGGGCGAAACGCACTTTCGCCAGGAACTTGTACATCCGACGGCCTTACCAGGACCTGGGACACCCTCCCAGGAGGTCGGCGCCATGATCCGGCGACAACCGGGCGAAACGCATCGTCGCCAAGAACTTATCCATCCGACGGCCTTACCAAGTCCTGGGACACCCGCCTAGGGGGTCGACGTCGAGCTCCGACAAAGATCCCCGGGATACGCATCATCTCCGGGAACAGTGGCCCGGAACAGCGATACTAGCTCCTGGGAAACCCAGCCAGAGGGTCGGCGTCAGCGGCCGACGACACCGACGTCACCCGGACGTCGTCTACAGGGAGAACACCCAGATTCACCTTCAGGGGCATCTCCGAGGAGGTGCGCATGGGTCGACGTCGTCCGCGTCGAACAGTTTCCGCGAGTGGATACCTGGTGCAGCGGTACCGAGGAAGGAAGGTTCTCGCACTGCGTTGCGCGTGGAAATTTCCACGGGAACCTTCTAGAACGGGCGATGCGCAAAAGGGCACGCGAGAGGGTAGTGAAAATCATCATGTTTTCGCCTGATCGCGCCAGATGTGCCGGCCGCGAACAATAGACGATCGAGAAAGTTCCGGGGAGTGGGAACGATCCGGCATAAGTGGGGAGCCCAAGCGAGAGCGACCGCTCGAGGCAGTCTCTCGGGTATAGCCGTGGCGAACACACGTATCACACTCTGTACGATCGGCATACGCGTTATACTTTACAACCGAGAACTCCCGCGTACTATCGCGTAAAATTACTCGTCTTAACTAACAGCGAGGGGCAATTAATTGCCAAATACAATCGAGTGTTAGCAACAATACGCGAGTTGAAATTCGGATACATTGTTAATTAACGGAAGTGCAATTATCGAGTATATAACAACCACGGGCATTGGGTCACGCGGATACGGAATATTGTGCGGACATTATTAATCATTGTATTTAACCACCGAATACTCGTTCGTTAATTCAGCGCACGAACATTGTATGATAGAGTGATGGTCACGGCCGAATGCGTGATCATAGTTTAACAATCACGAGGTTCAAAGTCCTCCGATCGGAATAATTATCTGGAATAAAAGCATCGTATCGACTAAACGAATAGGCCGAGATACGCAATTTGAATAATTGTGCAACTTTATTAAAATAAAGCGACATTCACACCGAGGCGAGAAACTCGCGTTGTGAGACACCTTTATGATATTGTGAAACGGCCTGTAATGTTGAAATGATGATCTGGAATTAAAGATTAATTAATTCTGAAACAAATTCTCCTGATTAATTATAAAAAATTATCGATACTTACCTTCTACTTACCTTGTCCTTCGGCGATGATCCAACGTTGGCCAGCGGCAATCCGGTATGCGATGTAAAGCGAGGATCCGGGGAAGCAGAGCAGCAACATAGCAGCGATCCATCCGAGGCGGGAATCTGAAAGAAAAGAAGCGAATTAGTACGTAATTAAAACATAATTATCGGGACTTATCCTTATCTGGTATGCGAGGTAAAGCGAGGATCCAGAGACGGATAACGGCAACGGCGATCCATTCCGGGCGTCGATCTGCAACGAAACATAAAATAATTATCACATAATTATTTTATAATTACTTACCTCTATCTGGTATGCGATGTAAAGCGAGGATCCAGGGATGAGAAGCAGCAACGGTGATCCAACAGGGACATCAGTCTGAAATAGAATTCAAATAATTAGGATATAATTAATTTATCCTTACTTACCTCTATCTGGTATGCGATGTAAAGCGGGGATCCAGGGATGAGAAGCAGCAACGGTGATCCAACAGGGACATCCTTCTGAAACAAATAATTCCTATTAGCGTCTTGCGAATAATCGGGGCGTTGATGCGAACTTACCTTCTCGGTAGTCTAAGGTAAAACCGAGTGGCGACCGTTTGATAGGAATATTATCCGCCGGAATCGGGCTCAACACGTACCGTCCGGTCACAACCTAACAAAAATAAATGCATGTTCCGTAAGAATAAACTAAGAAAATTAAAATAAAATATAAATAAATAAATTAAAAACAGATTATTCATAAAAACGTAACCTTTTGTGCCTAAAGAATATTATCATGCTAAAATAATAATTACCTCATTAGCATTTTTTCAAACATGATTGTTATAAACAATTAAATTATATTATTAACAGATCTAATTAGTATGACTACTGGAACTATCACAAAAAGTCAAACAACTTTTGATTATAAACCATTGTTGGATCTCTCAAAATAAACTAATTAACAATAAAATTGATCATAAAAATATTATTAAAGATAATGAATAAAATCACTGCAGACACTCAGCAGAGCATGTCAAATAACCTCACAAAAACCCCCACATCATATCTCTTCTTAATTCCGAGATACAATTAAAAATTA
Organism: Temnothorax longispinosus; assembly: GCF_030848805.1. Classification (NCBI taxonomy): domain Eukaryota; kingdom Metazoa; phylum Arthropoda; class Insecta; order Hymenoptera; family Formicidae; genus Temnothorax; species Temnothorax longispinosus. Next base: position 137,189 of record NW_027270014.1, on the reverse strand, counting down.
TGGAAATCCATAAAACACAAAAATTTTAAACAACCTAAAATAATGCCCTTAATTATCTGAACACAACAAAAAAAACCCCGTCTTTTTATCTCTTACCGTTCTCGAGTTATAAATTATTAAAGTTTCACGTCCGCCATTTTGAATTTTTTATCCTTTAGACTTACAAAGACCAAATCACTTTTACATTAATATTTTAGTTTTTTATACATTTTAAAACCGAAAAATTTCATTCCTGAACGAAAATTTTGACATTTAATTATTATGATAAAAATGGAATCTCTCATACTCCTAAACACCAGTAACGTTAACGCCAATTTTTTATTTAAATTAATTAAACTAATAAATAAGATTTAACGAAATTTATTAAAACTCTTCATTTGCCCTTCTTCGACGCTCCGAAAAGCTTTCTATTTTCACCAGGGCGCCGCGCCGCGGCCCTAGCGAAAAACGAAGCACGAAGAAAGCGGAAATTGAGACATTGGAGCGTTAAACTGTTTGCGAAAACCCGTACAAATTTTGACCGCGCACATAAACTCTGCATCAGTACACCTACGAAAAATGATAATAACTTTTATTTCTGCAATTGTTTATTTACGAAACATTTATAACAATAAAATAAAGTGGCTCTTAAAAAATTATTTCATTGTAGAATTAAAACCGTACGACTAAGGAGAGCTTAACAATATCAATATGTAAATTAAAAAATACCAATTTATTTAATTAATAATTTGTTATTAACAAATACATATATTAACAATAAAATTTTCCAATGCTATATTATACTTTAGTGAAAGTTCTGCAATATGTTTCCTATACACTCCCATCAAATTTCCAACCATTCGCGAGATATAAAAATAATAAAAATCTTAATATATATATATATATATATATATATATATATAAACAATTTAATTTCATTGATTTCCCGTATTAATGAGAATACTGACCACTCTTACCTGCATGATACATTATTAACATGATATTAGAATCATTATTACCACTGCTAAAATCACTTTTACCAATATTATTATTATTAACAAAATATATATATATACTTACTAAAATTAATATAAATCTCGAGCGTCAAACGCTGAAGCGCCACTCACGAACCTGAGAAAGATAGAATTGTACATGCGTAGCATAAGGAACGCGAATCCGAGCGAGATGCGAGTATTGTACGATCTGAAAGAGAAAAAGAGAGAGTCAGATATACTATAGTAACTGTTAGACGAAGAGAGCAATATCTTTTATACTTTAGACATGCTAATAATGACTTTAATTGTACTATTGAATTATTCTACCCTATGTAAAGTATGTCTAAAGAAAATTTAAATAATATTCAACATATATTTTTACATTTTAAAAATTCAAATATTAAAGATTTCTTATTTTTCTTTATAATAAAAGTCATATTGAAATTTCATAATGAAAGAAAGTATCGCTCTCAATACAAATCGCTGTTAGACTAGAGAATAAAAATAGAATTCAGACGAGTCACCTGTATGACTCATTCGAGTGAATCTAGTCTTTGCATAGACCATATATGGACATGTCGAAGCAGAGCGCAACGCATGACCATATAAGGTAATGAATTTCAAGACACCACCCTATGACTCATTGCTGGCAAGCGAGCCACACCACTAGAAGTAGACTCATATCCGCTAGACAACGTCTTATGACTCATTGTAACGAGGTGTGGTCACCTCCCACTACCGTTTCCAAAATTGTATAAAAGCGGAATTTTTCACCCTCTCGACGGAGAGTATGGAACGAGCCAGGAAAGGTCACATATCTTATACTTGTTCCATCCTCCCACATAAGCCACTTGTATCGTAAAAGTTCTACAATAAATATCATACTTTTTTTATATCAAAAGAAAGATAAAGATTATTGAATTTACCTTCGACGGATTTAAGGAGCCATAATCTACATCGCCGACCAACAGCTAATTATCCTGGGGTTTTATTTCCTTAACTGCAAGAAAAAGAACCCATCAAGAGACGTTCTGCCGGATTGAGCCACCTCGCATCACCCAGAACGTCACAGTTCCTCTTTTCGCATACCACCTCCGTATTTATATACGTATACATTATATGCTACCGAGCGCGCGAAAATGGCCGGTCGCGGGAGCGCGTAACAATGACCGGTCCCGGGAACGCGACAAACAGAGAAACGGCGAGCGAAAGCGAGAGCGCAATACGGGAGTGGGGCTCCAGCGCGAGGTGCGGTTAAAAACGCGAGCGAGCAAGCGATAACGCCAAGCGTCAGATCGAGTGCGGAAGGGAGCGGTGAAGAAAACGCGATATCGTGAAAACATTTATTTTCACTGTTAATATTTATTTGTAATACAATATTTAGCATATTATGCATAAATTTCTGTCATTTAATAAAATTTTTTTCAATATATCGTATTTCACATTTTTTTTCACATTTTTTTTACATTGGCCCAACATACGGGGAAATCGTCGTTGATGGTCACTGTTTCTTGGCTGTTCGGGTTCGGACGATCCCCCTCGTCGTCGTCGTCGTCGTCTCTCTCGCGACGACCCGCTTCTTCGTGCGAGTCCAGCCGCGCAATGTCCCTATGGATCCCACGAAGTTTCGTCACGTACAATCTGATCTGGTTGCGAGATTTTTTTGCCAAAAAAGTAATGATAGCCCTACGCAAAAAATACAATTAATAAATATAAATAAATATAAATATGAATAATAAATATAAATAATTGTAAATAATTATAAATATACATAAATATAAAATTTATCGTTTGATTATATTATAAGAAATAATTTCGCGTTTGAAAGCGATACTTACGTTTTTTCGAGCATTGCGGCGTCCTCGTCTACGTGAATGGTGAGTTGCAAAAAAGGAGGCATCTTTTCCGTTAAGCACTTCACGCGCTGCTGCAACTGCCGCACCATGTTGCAATAATTCTCAACCTCTCTCGTCAGGGCTATATGGTGTAATTTTGTAATACATCACACACGCTTTTTAAATCGTTAAGTTTCTCCATCGTCTTGAGTTCACTCAAAAAGTGCGGATAGACTACGCCCAAGTCTAGTCTCGAGTTTTTATATATGGTAAAAAAAAGGGTGTTGCCCATGGTGTTGCGATAGAAAAATACAGTGGTATTTTGTAATGTACTCACGGAAGCGTTTCCTCGCTGTTCAACGTCATGTATCGCTTATCGTCGTGCGGACTGAAAGCTAGTTTTTGCTCCGACACGGTGTAAACCTTGTGCAACGTCGAGCGTATGCACGACTGGCGCGTCTTCAGCTTGCGCGCGTTTTGCAGACACGCCACGTAATCCTCGAACGTGATTTTCTTCGCTCTGAGGCCCACGAACTCCGTCATGATCGCGCCGTTGTTCTCGTCTTTCATCAAACCGGGCACCTTCTTGTTGATGCGCGGCATACCATGCGCGTTATTCTCCGCGTAATCGCTTGTGTCGAACCTGTTTGTGTCGCGTCTCATACGCTCGTACGCGTCTTTGTACTCCAGCGAATAGATCAGACTATCGGTATCCGTCATATCCGTGTAAAGAATTTGACACCGGTCGCGATAGAGCGGCACCATGTAATAGTGAAACTCGTAGAGAGACGCGTCTTGGATATCTCGAAAATAGACATACCCACCGGATAGACCGGCTTGTTGAATTTTACCTCGAGTTTTCGCAGCTCGAACGCGACCAGATTCTCCGAGAAAACGCTTCTCCTGTGAAAGTTCGGCCTGGCGATCAACGCCTCCGCGCCGTACCTCCCGTCCCATCGCATTACGAGACGCCCGTCCACGTGATCGCGCACGTTCTCCATCGTTTTGCCGAAGATGGCATTGTTTAGTACGACATCAGTTTGACATATTCGTCGTGTTCAGCTCGATGTAGACGCGAAGCCACGGCGACTGGGCGAATCGCAGAACGCGACGAACGCGCCTCAGACGCAAACCGAGTCGCAGACATTGCTGCAGGTTTAGATAGTGCGTCACGTAGCACGATTTGTCGTAGAGAGTAGCGAGCAGTTTCTCCTACCGCTTACCGGGCGATTTATCGCGCGTCGGGCACGGCGGTAAGTCCGCGTGGGCGTCGTGCAGATCCCGTGGATACTTGAGATCCACCTTCAGAATGCAACCGATATCTCTGTCTGTCGGCACGGTCGTCACGTCAAAATTCTCAGGGTCGTCGAGCCACTGGAAATTCGCGTACGGCAGCGATTCGCTCATACCCCAGCCGTAAAGATTGTTCACGTCGTAATACATGAGATACGTAGTGGCCTGGGACGAGTCGTACGTTGTTACGTGCCTGTTGTTGGCTACCGCGTACCTGAGCAAACATTGACTGAGGCCGCCGTGTATCCGTCGTTGTCTTTGTCCAGATAGAACGCCAGAGTTTCGACACTCGCGGCTAAAAATTTGTACGAGACTATGAATCGAAGCTTCACGAATCGATTCCACATTCCGTCCGTTTGCGTCTCCTTAACGGTCTTCGGGAAAGATATGTAATTTTCCTTCGTAAGTGGCAAGAGATCGACCCCACCCTCAAAATCGTTCGCGATTTTCTCGATGATAAAGTGCGCGTTGTAACCCGACAAATTGTGGAAGAACAAGGGAATCATGTACACGTTTCTGTAATTCAGATTGCAACGGGAAAGCGCCGGACCTCTGTACTGTCCGTTTAGATGACATGATCTTGCATGCGCTTGTCCTCCGGTTGGAACGCTTTCCGACACACGTGACAATGCGTCGCGCGCTGAAATTCGAGTTTCTCGTCCTCCATAAGTTTTACCACCGATATATTGGTGGAGAATTTAATCTTAGCGTGACGTGCGAGAACGCGAAGCTCGTTCACAAACCACAAAACGCAGTCCTCGCCGCGACGATATCTGTACGTAGACACGGTATCGTCGTAGGTGCAGCACAGATAGTAGCCCAGGCTGAACGATACGTGACGCTGATAAGCGTATCTTTCCGTTCTCGCGCCACCTTCGGCATTCTCCCTCTCCCGTTGTTCGAGAAGACACTCCAGATCCGCGTACACCACGAAGGGGAGTCGCTCCTTTCTGTCGTGATTGTCGAACGACAGCCACTTATCGTCCTCGTTCGGAAGAACGATGGCGCAGTCATTTATTCGGCCGCAGTCAACGTTGTGAGCGGCCAACTTTTCGCGCGTATAGGAATAGTGTAGACATCTGCGAAGTAACGTGCGTGCGATTGCTATGCGCATATAAAATAACACCGCGTTGTTTCCTTGTCCTTTCGGGTTTTTTACTTACCGATCGCAAACGTACCCAATAAGAACAAGAAGGTATAATATACGTATATTTATGGTATTAACGTATAGTATAAACATGATATATTAAACGTATATGACGAGTATAATTTCCGTTTCTATGACCGTCTCATATACGTTTTCATATATCAATTTTTATTCGCGTATTAAACGTTATACATATACGAATTAAATTCGAATAATTATTCACCCGAAATAAAAAAAATTATTTATTTCGAAATTTTATTACTATTTTTTAACTAAATTTGTTTCTTAAGATGCAGTCCATGATTATAAATATTTTTTTGTATTTGAAAAACACACTTACCTTGGTGGGATTCGAACTCGGGACCTCTGCATCGTGAGCCAACTGCCTTACGTGGTAGACTACTTCTTAATTTGATGTAAACGTTATATATAGTCTACATATGTCATAACCAGCGCAAATATATAATTTTTCAAAAATCATCTTAAGAAACAAATTCAGTTTAAAAAGAGTAATACAATTTTGAATTGGATATATGATATAATATTTCTTAATGTCGGGTGAATGTCAGAAACCAGTGCCGGCTCATTATGAAATGTTGTGTTCGTAAATATATTTATGAAAAAAGAATATAATAACGAAAAAGAATATAATTAAAATTGAATAATCGTACCTGGATTATAATCGTATTCTCCAAATGTTTATGTTTTTCATTTCATAAATAATATTTCAACGAATTTGTAATTAGCTGCACAGGATGTGATATAAAATACGTTTATTATTTCTTAAAAATTGCCGCGGTAAAAGCATATAAATATAATATACGCTCAACCTTTTATTAACGTATTTAAAAAGTATATCATACCTGGATATTAAATCCTATTCCTAAGACGTTATTTAAAGGGATATTTTTTGCAAATTATAAACGTATTAAAAAAACGCTTATTTAAATAGAATATTATATTATTTTTATACGTATTATAAACGTAGATGAAATTCTGGTGTTACATAAACTATTTTCCAACGTATAAAGTACGTTTCGTATTAAACATACGTAGTAAAAACGAGTGTTATAAACGTATATTACACTATCGTATAAAAAACGTTAATTCTATATACGTATATGCCATATACCTATACCAGTTTTATACCATACTTACGTTTAATATACGTATATAAAACGATACTGTTCTTATTGGGTATTTCGCACACCGGCTCACGGTCAATTGCGAACTCACCAATTGCGACAGACTCTTTATTTAGGTGAAATAGCCCCTGTTGACGCCGCGTAGCGTATCGCGCAGATACAGGAGATTTACGTGTCTATCCTTCTTATAGTCGGTTAACCGCAAAGGCACGATTGCGTTGTCGTCGGCACCCCGTCTGAACTTATCTTTTTTTTTCAATTCTTTCCCGAGTTGTAAATACGTTGATCGTTCTGACGTTCGAACTTTCCGATTTGTTTCAGATCTATGGGAAATTTGATCCCGTCGAGCTGCATCGTTCCGCGTTCCGCTGAGCGGGATACAGAACTGCGACTATCGCACGCGCGAAATACGTGTCATTCTCCAACAGCACGTTGACCACCGCCTGTTTAAGTCTTATACCTCGGTATCTTCATCCAACATCCCACGCGCATGGGATTACACTTGTTCACGTTTACCACTAGGTTCAGTATTCGTGACAACGCCCATCCGCTGTCGCGTCCTGAAATTCGTCCAACGCCGCTAGAATCGCGTCGCGCACGTGCTTTTCGTACAACTCGCCCAGATCGGACCCTGGGAGGAGCTGTTCGTTCCGCGTAGCGATACTCTTCACATCGGTCTTAACGTCCGCTACGAATTTCCCATTGTTATGGCATTGACCTTCAGACATGCGTATCTGGTCAAATTATCCTGTACTTTTTCGAGCACGGTGTCCCTCGCATCCTCGAGAAATCGCACGGGTTCGATGTACGTCGAGTTCGTCACAGCGCCGGTCAGTTTGCGACTTTGAAACGCCGTATCGATCTCGATCCACGAAAATCCTCAGTTGATGTTGTTACCGCCGTCCCCACCGTCCAAACCGGCATCTACGGCGCGTTCGAATCGTCGACGCAGATCCTCTGTTTTGCATGTATTAGCTCTAGAATTACCACAGTTATCCAAGTAAATGTGGGTACAATTTAATGAACCATAACTGATTTAATGAGCCATTCGCGGTTTCACCTTAATTCGGCATGCACTGAGACATGCATGGCTTAATCTTTGAGACAAGCATATGACTACTGGCAGGATCAACCAGGGAAGATCCTCCCTCGAACCTTCCAATCGCGCTATTCGAGCCACCATAAAGATTTTCTCTTCAAGATCTTCGTAAAGAAAGGCAGTCTTTACATCAAATTGAATCATTTCTAGATCATCAACAGCAACCATAGACAGAACTGTTTTTACTGTATTGTACTTTACAACTGTATTGTACTTTACAACTGGTTCAAAAATTTCTTTATAATCTATTCCTTCTTTCTGAGAGAATCCTCTTATGACCAGGCGAGCCTTGTATTTATCTATCTCACCATCCGCAGTGTATTTTCTCTTGAATATCCAACGATTCGAAATTACATTCCGATATTCAGGCCTTTTAACAAGCTCCCATGTCTCGTTTTCTTCGAGTGAATTCAACTTTTCATGCATAGTCCTTATCCATTCAGTCGCGTCCTTAGCTTCTACAGCTTCTTTCAGAGTCTGTGGCTCACAAGTTGTAAACAAAGCTTCAGCAATTTTCAACTCAGCCAAATCTTTTTTATCTGACGTAGAAGGTATTCTTGGTCTAAGTGGATAGGCTTCCCTTGAGATAGGAGCTGTTCTTCGGGCACCGGTGGCGAAACGGCTACCGAATTAATAAGTAAAGATAACACCGCTAGTGACGTGAGCTGTGAGGACATGATAGGACATGAGTCGCCGGGCACCAGCCCTGCCCTTGCGATCGCTCAAAACATCCTGCATTCTGATTGTTTGGAACGACCTGCTTCTCCTGATCCTGAATCGGAAACAAAGCGCGGTCATGATACAGACAACGAGGAGTATATGAAGACGGGGCGTGGTCATGATGTGGACGATAAGGACTCTACGCCCATTGTTAATCGGGACAAAAATTCTTCGGTGAATAGAAATACGATAGTTATTTCCGATTCGGAAGAAGAAACTCCAATAAAAAACAAAGGAAGATCAAAAAGGAAAGCGGAGATATCTCCACATTCCCAAAATTCGGTGGAATTATTGTCTCTGGCTAAGAGTCTTAAGAAAAAGCTCAAAGCGTCTCGCATTAGAGTGAGAAACCCGGTACTTTTGACAACTTCTCTGGATGGCAGAATGAAGGTCATACCGACAGACAAGCTGAAGGACTTGGATACTGACAAACTATCTGATCTTTACGTCAGAACTCATTGACAAGATTGATGTGATTCGAGTAGAAAGTAAAAGCTTTCAGGGACCTCTAAGGCTGCGTTCGCTTTGGGCGCTTTCGTGCCGAAAGCGTCAGTCTATCTTTATTGCTCATTACATGTTGAAAAAAGATGGAGTGATGCTTTCAGCACGAAAGTGTCCAAAGCAAACGCAGCCTAAGTGACTCTATTAAGCGTAGACTAATAAACATCTCGAAAATCTTTACCATTTTCTTCGAGAGATTGGAGTCGGATGGAGATGTTTCCTCTCTGAAAGCCCAAAATTCCGAACTCTCCGCGCAGCTTCGGGTTCTCAAGCGCGAAGAGGAGAAAACCAAGAGGAAGCAATCTCTGATTAAGGAAGAAAACATTAACGTCAGGAAGGAGATTGAGGTTCTTTGTGATCGAATGTCTAGACTCGAGAACGTTGAATCGATTTTGTCCAATACTTGCAATACCCGTTTGGAAGAAGAAAACAATAAACTGAGAAAGAAGCTCGAGCCCCATCGTGGCCAATCTACTGCCTCCAATTTGCCTTCGTCTACACCGCGATCCCCTCAGAGGAGGACGGTGCCTTCTCCGCTTGTAGAATCTGAGGAGATAAATCAAGATCGGGAGCGGTCGGAGTTTTCCCCCCTTCCCCGGGTGAAAGTAAAACCAAAGATGATCAGCAATCGACTGTTGGTGGGTAACATGCGAATGCGAATACCAGTGGATCTGGCACAGACTCCCGTTCTGGGAAAGATGGTATTAAGCGACTGGTTTCCAGTGTCAGGCAGAGTAAGAAAAACAATTTTTCTGCTCAAAAAGCCGAAAAACCAGTTAGAACACGCACTGGCTCTTCTGGAGTTGTTCTTTATCCTGAAGAGGTGGAAAGCGAGGAACTCGACCAAAAAATCAGTCAGATCAACGAACAAATGACTTACTTGGCCGATCGTAAACGTCAGCTACGTGTGAGACTTGCGGCACATTTGGACGGTCTGTCTGAAGATGCAGATACGCAAGGAGTTCGGATATCTAGAAACACTTATAAGGAGGCCCCCCAAGAACTTTGATGGCGATGTGGAGCACGAAACCCGACGTGGTCCTATACCGAGGAACGCGATGACATCTGGTGGAACGGGCAGAACCCCTCGCGGGGTTCCCCGACGTAGGCCCCCCAAATCAGCGGCAATCACCATCACCAGCCTTGATCCGAAAACTTCATACGCGGATATCCTGAAAAATGCGCGAAATAACATCGAACTCGATACCCTTGGTATCAAAAATTCAGAGATACGTCGAGGAATTAACGGCGGTATAATAATTGAAATTCTTGGTGAGGATGGAGCCGATGTTCTGTCCAAAAGACTTAAGGAAGTATTGGGAGGTTCCGTTGCCCACATCAACAGGCCCACTACAACGAGTGAGATGTGAATCTGGAATATCGACGATTCCATTTCTAAGACGGACATTATCAATATTGTTGATGCGCAACGGTTTAAATTCTGTTTGAGTAAAATGCCCGCTGGCCGCTGCTATCAAAGCGAGTTCCTCTAGGAAATTAAAGATTGGATGGACGGTCGCGCGCGTAGAATTCTTAGAGGCGAGGTCCCAGCAATATTTCTGTAGTAGCAACGGTCTGGCCGCTTTATCAATAATCGAATCGCGAAGTATTCTGCGGTCTTGCTCGCCAAGGGCTGCTTTTCAGTCATAATCAAATACGGCGATATTTGCGTTGTTTCCTGTTATATGTCCCCAATACAGACTATAATGGGTACTCTAGTTTTATTGACAAGCTTACCATCCTGTGCTCAAATATATCAAATAAACATAATTTGCTAATCTGCGGGGACTTTAATGCCCATGCGGCTCGATTATCGACCTCACGTGGGCTTTCCCTAGTGTTTCGTACAAGCTCGCGCAGGAGCCTAGGCTTGAGATTTTATGAATAGATGAAACGACACATACAATTTATTCTTCGAGGGAGAGATCATATATTGTCAAATACAAATAAGTATTCCAAAGTGAATTTCATTTAAGTGGTTTGAATTAATACATATAACACAAATAGCAAGTCATAGAAGATATAATACGTCTCAAACGAATAATCTTTTGTTAATTTGCTCAATCAAATACACTTCACAATATTCAAATCATATAATAACTTTCGAAGGTTGATTTCTCAAAGAAGTAATATTCTTTTCATCTTTCTCAGGACTGGATGTAACTTCAATTAGTATTTGTAAGACTATAATATAGCTTACTTCGTATTATATTCCTGTAATTAGACCGTTTGTATGACACAGATAATACATAAAATAAAGTAAATAATCACGCAAAATAAAGAAGCATAAATACATAGAAATAAAGAACATGAAATGGATAGATTGATACGTCGTATTAAACTATGTGATGTAATTTCAGTCTATTTATAATGCTAATATCTTTGGAAGTATTCAACAAACTCAGAAGATAGTCGATAATATGCAAAATATTATACATCATCTTTTATATATATATCTATATATCTCCTTTTTGTAATGAAAGACGTATTAATCTATAGTTATTTTATCAATAACCGTTTCAACCTTGCATATTTCTAAACGAAGATAATATAATATACGCGAACATGCGCAGGAATGTAATAATATACATATAAAGCTAAATAATTATGACGAAAATAATGAATATAATAAAGCAAGTAATTTTATACAAAGTTAAAGTATTTCTCAGTCAAAATGACTACTATTTCTCGTGGACTTTAATTAATTACATGTTAAAGTAAGAAAATTATCTTATATGTATCGGTTGCAACCTTAAACTAATCAATCTAAGAATTTACTGAGCTCAGATTCGAATAGATTTTATCTTTACATGTGAAGCCAGGTTTGTCGGCAGACAATAGGCATCATTATGTGAGAACGTTAGCCTCCTTTACTTTTCACGAAATCTGTAACCAAGATCACTATGAAGAGACGGGAATATTAATCCGTCGTAACACTCGAGAATACGAGTGACTCTCGATAACCGATAAAGATCTATGGTTTTCAGAATTCTAATCGTTACCTTTAGACTGAAGAAATCTCTGTTTGTTTGATAGATTCTTAAACAAAGAATCTATTCTCCTCTTTCTGATAGACCATCATTATATCAAGTCGTTTAACAGCGGTTGTTCCTTTGTGAGATACGACGATACGGTAATGGCGGATCGTCCTTCCTTCTTTGCACGCAGTTATAAAGGCGTGGTCTGTCTCTGAGCCGGTATAATCTCGTAGCGTATGCTTCGTAAGGTCTGTTTATCGTTGAACAGAGCTGCTATCCATGTAGCAGATATCAGAAATCACGTCGTTTATACGATAATCGGTATTTATCAATGCTACGATTCTCGCTTTCGAATATTCTAACACCGGTACGTCTCAAGCACGAGCACGTTGTTACCTCGACCAACGCCCGGAAACGAATGCTCGACCGTTCGTCGCAGGATCGCACGCTTCCTCTTAACGCACGCGCGACTTTATTCAAATTACGATGCGTCCAGCGCAGATCGCGCGGGAACACACAAGACGACGCTCGTATCGCCATCTAACATGTCTCGATCTGACTAATTTATTACGAACACAATATCTCTATATGATCTCTCCTCCATTTCTATTTACATTTTAAACACCTAGTCTACTGGGAATCCGCCGCTGGGCTGTCCGCGACGACGTGCAATCCCTGTCGGACTATGTTTACATAACCTTCAGTATTTCCGATTCCTCGTTTGAGGATCTCGTACCCAGGCGGTCCCCGCGTTGGAATTATCGCAAAATGGATACAGAAATGTATCAAGCCGCAATCGAGTGGACCTGTGCGGTCACTCCTCTAAACGAAGACTATATAGTCAACGCCAAGCCGGACAAGTGGATTTATTAATCGTAGTTGAAGACGACTTCGACGCTGCATGCGCTCTTATTGTGGAATGTTTGGAAAGGATCCTTATCCGTAACATCCGTTTCCTAGGCCTTCGCGTGTCTTAGCCTAAATCAGAGGCCATGTTCTTTGGTCACGCCCCCCCTAACTCCTTTCTTGAATTTGAAGGAGTTAGAATCAAGATCATGAATTCTATGAAATATTTGAGTTTACATAGATAAACGGTGGGCCTTTAATACACACTTCACATATATTGCTGAGAAGGTCAATAAAGTTAGTAGAGCCTTGTGTGGTGTCCTCCCTAATTTGAGGGGCCCCATCGAGAACAAACGCAGGCTTTATTATAGCATAATTGTTTCGTACAAGCTCGCGCAGGAGCCTAGGCTTTAGATTTAATGAGTAGATGAAACGACACATACACTTTACTTTTCGAGGGAGAGATCATATATTTTACTTGGCAGAAATAATTACAGAATACCAACATTTGTTGCATGGATAAGGAAAACTGCCAAAAACCTTATCAGTATTCGTACAACACATAAGAAGTAATGATACAAAGAAATAAATAGCAAGTAATATAATACATAATATTTCTCAGACGAATGATCCTTTTGTCAATTTGCATAAACTAAAATACGCTTTCCAATATTCACATCATAAAATAACTTTTGTATCTTGATTTCTTTAATGAAGTAATATTCTCTTAATCTTTCTCTGGACTGTATGTAACTTCAACTATTGTTTGTAAGACTATAACTTACATCGTAATAAGTTCGTGGAATTAGACCATTCGTATGAAACAGATAATACATGAAATAAAATAACTTGTTATACAAGATAAATAAGCATAAATACATAGCAATAAAGAATATGTGATGGATAGATTGATACGTCGCATTAACTTTTGTAATGTAATTTCCTTCTAGTTCGAATGACCAATATCTTTGGAAGTAACTCATAAAATCAGAAGATAATAGAGAATGTACAATAAGTTATACACTATATTATATTTCACTGTTTTGTATATATATATATCCCAATATCTAAGAAAAGACGTATCAATCTATAATTACTTCTTATCGGTAATCGTCGTTGCATTACATCGGTCGAAATGAATACAGTATAATATACGTAAACGTGTGAAGGAATATAATTATATATATTCGAAACAATCTATGGCGTAAAGAATCTAACTACTTGTAACACAAGTAAGTAATTTTATATAAACAGAAAGTGTTTCTCAGTCAAAATGACCACTATTTCTCGTGGACTTTAATTAATTACATGTTGATGTAAGAAGATTATCTTATGTATATCGGTTGCAACCTTAAACTAATCAATCTAAGAATTTACTGAGCTCAGATTCGAATAGATATTATCTTTACATGTAAAGCCAGGTTTGTTGGCAGACAATAGGCATCGTTATGTGAGAACGTTAGCCTCCTTTACTTTTCACGAAATCTGGTACAACGATCGCTATGAAGAGACGGGAATATTAATCCGTCGTAACACTCGTGAATACGAGTGACTCTCGATAACCGAAAAGAATCTATGGTTACCGGAAATCTGAAAGTTACCTCTTTTCTGTAGAAATCGCTGCTTACTAAATAGATTCTTAATATAAGAATCCCCTTTTTCCTTTTCTGATAGGCCAACAAACATCTCAAGTCGTTCAACAGCGGTTATTCCTTTGTGAGATACGACGATACGGTAATGGCGGATCGTCCTTCCTTCTTTGCACGCAGTTATAAAGGCGTGGTCTGTCTCTGAGCCGGTATAATCTCGTAGCGTATGCTTCGTAAGGTCTGTTTATCGTTGAACAGAGCTGCTATACAGGTAGCAGATATCAGAAGTCACGTCGTTTAGACGATAATCGGTATTTGTCAATGCTACGATTCTCGCTTCTCGAATATTCTAACACCGGTACGTCTCAAGCACGAGCACGTTGTTACCTCGACCAACGCCCGGAAACGAATGCTCGACCGTTCGTCGTAGGATCGCACGCTTCTTCCTCGCGCACGCGCAATACAATACTTCATTCAAATCACGATGCGTCCAGCGCAGATCGCGTGGGAACACACAAGACGACGCACGTATCGCCATCTAACATGTCTCGATCTGACTTATTTATTACGAACACAGTCGCGCTTTATTTCCGATATATGATCTCTCCTCCTATTTTTCTTACATTTTAAACAATAATAATGTCGTGCATATGGAAGCGACAAATTACCTCGTTTGACCTATTCGATTTACCCCCCAATTTGGAAATCGCGGTACTTCGAGAAGTGACGTGAAGACTCGGACCGTGCAGGCGTGCAAATCCGTGGTCGTGAGACGAGCCACGAACATGCATGCGCAATCGGGAGTCTGACCACTCAAAGCTACTTTGAAGCTTACGACAACGTGACAACACCCACTGAGCAGATCTGTCAAGCTCTACGATAAGCGATCAATGTTCAGTTGTGCCATTACTAGCACACGCTTCCTTTTGCACGCGGCTCCAATCTGGTCCGACGAGCTCTCTAGCTCAGGTAACAAACAAAGGATTCTACAACGCGCAAATCGACTCACGGTTCAGCGCACTGTTATGGCCTACAGGACGGTTTCATATGAGGCGGTTTTTCTTTTAGCGAGGATCCCGCCGGTACATCTGTATGCGGCATACCTGAAACAAATATATTATCGTCTTTGTGAACTCAAGGATCTCGGCACGTATACTGTGGATTCACCGGCGGCGAAGCGCGCAGTGGAATGGCTGGCGCTCAGGAGAGAGTAGGCTGTCTACCTTGCGCGCGACAACCTACCTGAAAGGAGAACTAGAGATGCGATTGTGCCGAACTTGGAACCTTGGCTCGACCGACGTTCGGGGTTCCTTATCTTTCGAATAACCCAACTTTTGATTGGTCACGGCTGTTTCGGGGCTTTCCTCCATAGGATCGGGAAAGAGGAAACCTCGATCTGCAGATATTCGACGGTGCCAAGGATACCTCGGAGCACACACTCGCGGAGTGTGGTTTTTGGAGTTTGGAGCGTGGGGAGCTGACGGCGGTCCTTGGTCAGGATCTCTCTCTGGCCGCCGTCGTTGGATTGATTTGTGACTCTCGCAAGTCCTGGAACGCCTTTTCTACTTTCGCCGAGAGGGTTTTACGGCGTAAGGAGGACGACGAGAAAAGAAGACAGCAGGATCTCGTGGATGGTGTGGTTGGGGACGACGATTTCCCCCCTTAACATTTTGAACTGTCTTTTCTTTTGGAATTTGTCAACTGCGTGATTGCGTATCCTGTGGTATACTAGTTCAGGAAAAGGGGTTTTAGTGGGTGCAAGCCCCACATATCCCGGGTGGCCGGCCGCCGGTTGAATGCGCGAGGCATTTCCCCTCTTCCTATGGGAAACAAAAAAAGGAGTTTTTAGATTTCTCTTCAACGACTTTTTCAGCTCGTCAGTATACTCAGAATCACCTTGTTTCACGTCATCGACATCGTTTTTATCATTGTCGACAACTACCACATCATCTGAGAAAAGTCGTTCATCAAACACCATATCTCTTCTTACGTAACATTTTTGAAGGGCTGGATCATACACTTTATAGGCTTTATTTCCGTCACTATAGTCTATCAGCATCATCTTTGTAGAGTTCATCTCCCACTTGCTTCTTTGGTCCTTGGGAATGTGAACGTAGCATGTACTGCCGAAAATTTTCAGGTGACTAACAGAAGGTTTTTCTCCAAACTACATTTCATATGGAGTTTTGCCGTTTAGAGTATTCGTTGCAGTTCTATTTTTAACGTACACTGCAGTAGCAGTACTCTCAGCCCATAAGTATAGCGGTAGTTTTCTTGCATGTAACATACTTTTAGCTGATTCAACTACGGTTCTATTTTGTCTCTCAATATACCCGTTTTGTTCAAGACCGCGAGGTGTGGTCAGTTCGTGTTTTATCCCTTTAGACAGCAGAAACTTTTTGACATTTTTGTTACAAAATTCCTTACCACAATCAGTTCTAATTTTCATTAAATTTACATTACAATTATCAGCTCTAACATCAGCATAGAATTTTTGCAAAGCTTTTAAAACATGAGATTTTTCTTTAACAAAGTAAACGAAACAGTATTTAGAAAAATCGTCCTTTAACAAAAGAAAATAATTTGCTCCGCCAATAGAACTTTGACTCATTTTTCCGCAGAGATCAGCATGAAACAATTCTCCCGGCTTTTTCGCTCTAATAGCCTTATTTTTTGAAAAAGGATTTCTATGCTGTTTGCCTAGAACGCACCCTTTGCAAAACGGAATATCTAAATTAAAAACCTTCAAATCATTCACCGACCAATTTGAAATCATTTGTCTTAGAGTCTGAAAGTTAACATGGCCTAATTTTTCATGCCACTCCATCAGTGAACTGCTAGTACTAACATTTGCTTCATTATATTTACAAGCAGGCCAGAAATTGAGTTTATACAGTTTTTCATCTTCTCTAAAGCCATCTACAATAAACTTATTGCTTTTATAAAATATAACTCTTTTTCCGCCTTCTTCAAAAATTACTCACATCTTTTTTCGACGTACGGCCAATCGAAAGTAAATTTTTCTTTATTTCAGACACGTACCACACATCACAAATAGTATCCCGGGAAAAAAACCTCTTATTTATTCATATTAGTTTATATTAGAAGATATATGATTATATATGATCATATAAGAAATGGAAAATATAATTTTAAACAATATTATATGGCCATATATGAGAGTATATAATTATCCGAGACCGGTAAAATATCTCAAAAACAAAACATTTTAGGAAAAAACGTTTTATACAAAAGTTGTTTGGCTCAAAGGGGCACATAAGATGGTGCCATTGGTTTGATCTTAGACGGTCGTTTAAAGCTCACGTGAACGACACCTTTAATTTGTTAAATTGAAACCCCTATTTTTCAATGCATTTTCTTATAGCTAATCTCGAGAGCTTTTCAAAACACTATAATAAAGTATTTTTTTATTAAGAACTTTTGGAATTTTAAGGCTTGAAAGTTCTGTTTCATAAAGAATCCTACCACATTGTTCGATAGTCTTTCGACCCTCCGCCGAGAACATACTCAGCTATCATAAATACGAAAACAGTCTCATTATTTTGTGCATAAAAGTGTTAAGGTAACATTACCGAAAACTTAATGTTTTACAAGATATTTTGTATTTTATGTCAAAATACTAGAACTTTCAAGTCTTATAATTCCAAAAGTTCTTAATAAAAAAATACTTTATTATAGTGTTTTGAAAAGCTCTCGAGATTAGCTACAAGAATATGCATTGAAAAATAGGGGTTTTCATTTAAGAAATTAAAGGTGTCGTTTACATTGAGCTTTAAACGACCATCTAAGGTCAAACCAATGGCACCGTCTTATGTGCCCCTTCGAGCCAAACAACTTTTGTACAAAATGTTTTTTCCTAAAATGTCTTGTTTTCGAGATATTTCACCGGTCCTGGACTTTTTCCCCACCCGGTATATAGCCATATATGAGCATATTTGATTATATACTCGGGAAAAAATACCTTTTATTTGTTCATATTAGTAAATATATAATTATATATGGTCATATAAGAAATGGAAATATAATCTTGAACAACATTAAATGGCTAAACTTCTTTAAGTATAACTTTATATAGTCATATATGGGGACTTGGTTAGAGGGCGTGTAAGTGAGCGGATGTGTGGAAAGATTGTGTGGTATGATTAAGCGAACTTTGAGTAGATAGAGAATAGCGAGCGTCAGTGTAGAGTAGTAGGTAAGGAGTTTGGAAGACTCTGTATAAGGGTAAGTGGAGGCAGGTCTAGAAGTAGCTGTTTCTGTGCGTATTTCGTCCCGGAATAGCGAGCGATAGCCATTAGGTTATGGCGTCGCGTAACTCACCGAACGCGGGCGATGTCGGTAAAGCAGGTAAAGTAGGAAGAAGTAAGATCGACAGCAAAGCGGATGGTAAACAACGCAAATTTGAGATAGGTAAAACAGTGACATTTAGAGATGAAGAGATGAAGCGCAATATAGGTACAATTAGAGATGAAATAAAGGAAATGAAGGAACAGATAGCCAAGGAGGTAGGTAAAATTGAGGAGGTAAAAGAAAGTCTTGCGCAATACGTAGAGGAAAGGAAAGGTAAGGAAGGACAAAACAAAGAGAGATTAAGGATGATTGAAAGTAAATTGATTGATTTGGAAGATAGATAGACAGGCTGGCTGCAGCGATCCGAGAGAGGTGAAGATAGGGAGAACGATACAGATATTGGAAGTGAAAGCCAGAGAAGTGATAGCGAGAGCAGATTTTCTAGAAGTAGGAGTAGAAAGGGAAGTAGCTATGCGGGATCTGCGATAAGTGAGGATAAGCTAAGCGTTAGGGAGGTAGGTACGCTTAAGAGATGGATGAAAGTTAAAGAAAAAGAAGACAGAAAGAATAACGTAGTAATTAAAGAGACTAATTTAGATCAAGAAAGAGATGGAAGGTATGGGCGCAGAAATTTTTATTAGAAAAATTAGGCGTAAGGTGTAGTGTCATTAATGTGAAAAAAAGTGGCTCGGTTTCCATAGTTAAACTGGAGGATGAGGATAAGAAAGAAGTAATGAGGAATAAGTACAAGCTAAAAGGTAGAAATATCTTTGTTGAAAATGATCTAACCTGGGATGAAAGGAAGGTACAAGAAGAAATTTATAAATGGATCAAGGTACAGAAAGGGAAAGGGGAAGATGTTAAGGTAGGTTTTGCGAGAGTAAGAATAAATGGGATATGGAAACCGTGGGCGGAAGTATCGAAGAATTTTGAGGTTAGAAATAGTAGTGGGTGTAGTCAAGCGGCAGGAAATGTTGAAGAGAGAGTAAATGAAAATTTAGCGAAGTGAGCCAGAAGGTGGTAGAGATAAGAAAAAGGGATGATAAAAGGAAAGGAAGGGATGAAGGTAGGAAGAAGGGGAAGGATGGAGAAACGATGACTAGAGGTAGGAAAATTCTTTTTTGGAATGTGGCGGGAATAAATAACAAGGATATAGATTTTTGGGGTTATATTACAGAGTTTGATTTTATAAGTCTGAGTGAAACATGGATTGATTTTGATAGTTGGGAAACAATTAAAGTGAGGTTAGGATTCACATATTTGAAAGTGTAGTAATGCTACTAGGGTTAAAAAGAAAGAAAGGGCAAAGGGAGGTTTTATTTTAAGTAAAAGAAAGGGATGGGGGGAAAAAGGATCAGAGTTGATTAAGAAAGAACAGGAAGGGTTAGTTTTGTCAGAAATAATTGAGGAAGGTGGAATAACAAACATCATATCAATATATAATAGGAAAGGATGGAACAAGATGGAAGAGACTCTAGATAGTTGGATTGAAAAGTTAGACAGAGAGCTCGTGATTATAGGAGATTTTAACATTAGAACAGAAGAATTAGGTGGCGGGGAGGAAGAGGAGGGAGGGTTGGAAAGGAAAAGTAAAGATACATTAATACCCACACAGCACACTGTATCCTGAGGATATCCCAAATTGACCAAGATTTCCAAATACGATCCCACGGATATCACAGCAGGTGATCCCGGGATATTCCAATAAGATATCGTGAGATATCCTATTATGATCTCAGGATATCTAAATATTCTGCCATATCCGTTGGCTTTGCATAAAGATATCTTACGAGATCTTCTGAAGGATATCCTTTAGGATATCTTATGCTTTGCATAAGATATCTTAAAACTATAAAAAGATTAATTGCACGTCATTTATTATTATACAATCATATATTTTTGAATTAACTTCATAATTACATAATTAATTCTATAATTGAAAAATGTAAAACACTATTTTTTGGAAAGTATTGTATTATGTAATATATTTATATTTAATCCATATTATAGTTACGAAAATCGTAAAAACATTTAAAATATAAAATGTCTTTACTTATTTTATATATCTTAATTCATTAATTTTTATAGACAGAGAGGGAGAGAGAGAGAAAAAGGGGGAGAGAGAAAAAGGAGGAAGTACAAAGAAAATATTATTAATTCAAATTACAAAGATATTATTTCTATTTGTTTAATACCATATAAAAAATAACGTTTTTATCATACGGAACATTATAAAAGTTATTATTACACAATGTTGATACACATTTTAAAAAAGTTTCAACAATAAGTTTCAATACTTAACAAAATAAAAGTTATTATCAAATTAATCACTGTCATTGTGTAATAATGGAAGGACAACATATTTGTCATCTCTATACGGAATTATAAAAAATTTTCGGTTTACCTTAAACAATGGCCATATTGTGTTTTCTGATAACGCTAATTTTGAAACAACGTAAGTATCTAGCAAACTTGATTCGCAAGGAGTAGTATAAAAATTTTGTTTTCTTAGAAATCGTTTTCCTATTATTATGTAATCATTCAGCTGTACATGCCATGCTATTTGCTGAACGATTACAATGCTACCATCTTCTAAACCGCAACAATTATTAGCATCTTCTTTAATTGATAATGTAAAATTACTGCATACTGCTTTACTGTATAAAGGATTTTTACATCCATCTGGTACGACGTCGTTGTAAGCAGAAGATTGTACAGGTACTAATTTATCTAAATTAGTTATATTATGCTTATCATTTTTATAACGTTTATAAATTTCATTGTAACGGTTAAAAAGCTGTTGTAGTGGTGTCTCGCTTTTACGAATCAATGTTTTGATAAAGTGCATAAAATTTTCGAACCGAAATGCACTAAAATTTTCTATACTTCCTAAATGTCTAACATCCTCCGTAATATGTATAAGGCCATGAACATTATGTGATACTAAATAATTGTTATAAAGAAGACTAAATGACTCTACAAAATGTTCCAGAAGAAGCTGAGCATAATTTAAATGTTCATGAAGATCGCTGCACGATAAAATTCTAACTGCAACATGCAATTGTACAAAATGCTGATATAAATCTTCACGCAATACATATCGGAGAACTACCAATCCTGTGTAAAACAACAATTGGCGATATTCGGTCGCTTTCCATTGTTTTAAAAATATCAATGAACGTGGTTTGCGTTGAAACTCACTTGGGACATACAATTTTATCTTTAGTAGAACATCTGACATATGTTGAATTTGATTTGCGCTAAGTTGCCATTTTCTTTTCTTACCATCATTGTGCACCCACAAATACATTAATTTACGCATCACACCTAAACAGATCAAATGCATATAATCGAGAGGGATACATTTAATCAGATCAATGTCTAATAAAATTTCTAATTCACTCCTATCCAAATGATAATTTAAATCCGCGTGCAATCTAAATTCTTCATTAGTTCTTTTCTGTGCATTTTTTTTCAAAAAATATACACGTCTATGGTCACTGAGACCCTTAACATGACATTTCGTACAACTGTTGTAACCTGTGTGCCCTTTCACATTCAGAACATATGATTTTGCTGGTGCATCCATGACAAAGTATTTGATAGAAAATGGAACTTTTATGCCATCTATTTCAATTCCGTTTTCATACAAAAATAATGCCTCATGTACAAAATTTCTCAAAAAAAGATTGCTACTTTTAGGTTTAAAATTTCCATGATAAGCTCCAATGATAAAGACAGATCCATTAGGAAGTACAGAACCTAAAATTGGCCAAAATGTACTAGATGATGATTTGCAAAGGGGTAGACCGTCAATACCTACAGCTATTTGTACACCTTGCAATTTACATTTTTGTCTTTTCAAATCATCATTTAATATTGTGTCCATTATACCATTAGCTATGCCGAAATGACAATATTTACCGGGTTCTATATCTATAGTATTACATTTTCGCGGAGTATGTAACAATGTTCTGGCATCTTTTGGAAGAGTAGAAAAGTACGGATATTTTTTTAAATGCGACAGAAGGTCTGTAACAGCAATATTCTTGATTAAATGTTTTACAGTCCAATTCCTTAAGAAATTCTCTACTTCTGACGTTGCCTCATCTTGATCGCTGTCTTCACTCTCTTCCAATGATGAATGTAATGTAGCCAAACATCTACGTTCATTTTCTTCATATCCACACATTCCATGATTTAACAATTCATTATCACTGTCAGATGGATTGTCAGTATGCAAATCATTGCAAAGTATAGGCAAATTGCTTGCAGTATCTTCTTCACGTACCTGTAAAAATTTATTTACATTAATATTAATATGCTTTTGTACTGTTTTAGAAAGAACTGCTTGAATTGAGTATTGTGCTAAAAGAATACTTATAATGAATACTTACTGTATCACTTGTAGCATTTGATGAGACAGAATTTAATGGGACATTATTGTTATTCTGATTACTTATACCTGTAAATTAAAACGTAAAGCAGGAATCATGCATTATTATCATATAGCGTTTTAAAACTAAAGAATATAGTTGCAAATTAACAATTCTAATTCAATAAAAACATTAGGTGCTTTCCAGTTAACGACACAAGTTGACGCAAGCGTCATTCTCTTTGTTGTTCATGCACTATATAATAAATGGAAAATTACTTACTCTCATAAGTAGCCCTGTTTTCAATCTTGTCTATTATCTCCATCACAGTATTGTGAACACGCCGACGAAATTGTCGACTTGAAATTTCAGACACATGTTTTAATTTTTTTTTATTCATTTTTGAATAAATGCTTCAATTTCCTGTAAAAATAAATGAGAGTTAATTTAAGGCTATGTTTGTATCTTTATACAACTATAGAAAAAACAAAAAGTACTGTTTACACATTTTGTATAACATAACATTTTCTGCTTATATTAGATTCAGATTAGATTAACAATAATCCATACTTGGAAAAAAGAAATTAAATATTCTATATGTATATTTTTTAATTTAGCTAATTGCGCATGATAAATACTCACTTTTTGCAAATAAAGAAATGACAATGCTGTGCACCAATTGTGTTAATATACGGTGTAGTACTTATTATTTCACTGTGTGGTGTAAAAGTTAAGTCTGCAATTTATTAATATAAAAAATAAATATATTATATAATTAAGCGTAATAAGCGTACCAAACGTAAGGCGTAAAACCCGAAGATTTATGTACACCGGTATAATAGCACACAAACAAACGTATTAAGCATTAAAAAACCATACCTTGGATATATTCGATGTATATATCTTATTTTTATATCTATACAAGAGAGAGCTGTATGCACTAGACGGTATTAATACGTGAAGCAACGTGATGTATCAATGTTATACACCATCGATCCTTTGTGCAACAGATCTTGCCTGAATAGGTTAGGCCAGTGCGAAAGTTAGCTTTCGTTTCTTTTTCCTTTAACGCTAATATACGGTATTGCACTGTAGAAGTTAAATCATTACAGATAATTCAATAATATATAGAAAATAAACGTATAAATATAATAAGCGTAGACCGAACGTAAGACGCGATACCGCGGAGATAACGTGTACCGAGGTACTGACCGGCATAATCAAAACGTAAGCAGTAAGAGTGGCGTCCCATGGCATTTTCCGCATAACCAATCAAAAGCTTAACAGAAAATGCGTAACGCTTCTGATTGGTTAGTCTGCGTTCGGAAACGTCACCCGAGTGCACACGAGTATACTTCAGTATACTCCCTTCTCTTTCTATCTCAGCGAGTAGTCGCGGTACGCGGGAAATACATCATTGGGGCACGTGGCACGTTATCTCCAGGTATCGCGTTTTACGTTCAGTCTACGCTTATTATATTTATACGTTTATTTTCTATATTATTGAATTGCCTGCAATGATTTAACTTCTACAGTGCAATACCGTATATTAGCGTTGAAGGGAAAAGGAACGAAAGCTAACTTGCGCATTGATCTAACCTGTTCAGGCAAGATCTGTTGCACGAAGTTGCACGAAGGATCGATGGTGTATAACATTGATATACATCACGTTGCTTCACGTATTAATACCGTTTAGTGCATACAGGCTCTCTCTTGTGTAGATATAAGAAGATATACATCGAATATATCCAAGGTATGGTCTTTTAATGCTTACGTTTGTTAATTTGTGTGCTATTATATGCCGGTGCACGTAATCTCCGGGTCTCGCGCCGTTCGGTATTACGTACTTATTATATCTGTAGTTTATTTTTTATATTACTGAATTGCCTGAAATGATTTAACTTTTACAGTGCAATAATACCGTATATTAGCGTTGAAGGGAAAAGGAATGAAAGCTAACTTGCGCACTGATCTAACCTGTTCAGGCAAAATCTATTGCACGAAGGATCGATGGTGTATAACTTTGATATACATCACGTTGTTTCACGTATTAATACCGTTTAGTGCATACAGGCTCTCTCTTGTGTAGATATAAGAAGATATACATCGAATATATCCAAGGTATGGTCTTTTAATGCTTACGTTTGTTAATTTGTGTGCTATTATATACCGGTGCACGTGATCTCCGGGTCTCGCACCGTTCGGTATTACGTACTTATTATATCTATAGTTTATTTTTTATATTACTGAATTGCCTGCAATGATTTAACTTTTACAGTGCAATACCGTATATTAGCGTTGAAGGGAAAAAGAACGAAAGCTAACTTGCGCACTGATCTAACTTGTTCAGGCAAAATCTATTGCACGAAGGATCGATGGTGTATAATATTGACATACACATCACCTTGCTTCACGTACAAATATCGTCTAGTGTATACAGCTTCTCTCTTGTATAGATATCAGAAGATATACAACGAATATATCCAAGGTATGGTCTTTTAATGGTTCAGATTTAAGTATTATAAAAAATATCTTCATTCTCTCGAATAGCAGTGTACCAATTATTAATTATTATTTGTATTAATACCAACATTAATCAAATATAATGAACAGTAATATTATTTATTTATAATATTATTCAAAAAAGAAATAATATCTACAAAATTACCTTTTCGGAAATGATAATAAATGACGCCAAATGCACGCGCCCTTCATTATGTTAAACATTTGTACAAAAGATTTGATATGAAAAACTGACATCAACTTATAGTTGGTGTCAATGAAATCTAATATTACATTTTATACTTTTGCACACTAAATGTGAATAGATCCTTTTATCATGTGTATAAAACAATTGATAAAAAAACTGATGTCAATTAGCATCTGTAAAATTTAAATTACTGTATTTTAATATAAAAATTATTATATCATAAAAAAAAATCTTTCAAGAATTTTATAAAATTAAAACCTGACACCTGCAATTTATAGTTTTTATAAAATTTATTTTTGTTTTTTAGTTAGTCGCTCATATTCTGCCTAATTCGTTTAATTAATATTCAAAAAAAGCGTTAATGATACCACCGACCGACGAATATGATAAAAATATTTTCCGTGTAAAACACTCATCCCTTTTGACAAGGATTTTTCTTCGTAAACTCTATCGCTGTAGTCTCTGTTCTCCGCGGAACGTTTTAATTCTTAACGCGTTTAAACACAGGGAAGTTTTAGTTGTGAGTTCATTTCGCGATCAACTCTTTTGTCTTTGATCATCAATTGCGTGATTCACGACGCGAGTTAAAACATTAATGTCCATTTCCACCAATGCAGATTAACTTTAATCTAGGTTTAAATTATTTTTCATTTTTTTCTAATTCTTAGAAAAAAATAAAAAATTAGAAATTTGCACATGGCTTCCTCATAGAGGAAGTTTTAACTTCCGCAAATTTGGAGATATCGATCTATTACTAATTTTATTATATTTTTTAGTCTTTTCTACCCCTATTTCATATATAATTCTTTTAAATTCGGTTAATTAGACTTAGCTTTATATACGATCAAAATTATGGACCTTTGATCGCGTATAAAGCTGGGTCTAATCAAATAAATCTTAAAAAAATTATATATGAAATAGGGGTAAAAAAGACTAAAAAATATAATAAAATTAGAAATAGATCGATATCTCAAAATTTGCGGAAGTTACAGCAACCACGGACATTTCTTAAAAAATTATACTAATTAGCAATTTTTATTTATCGTGTTTGGAAATATCTATTACTATATACGCATATGTTGAAATATCCTGTCGTTTTTTATAAAACTCCCGTGACCGGTATTACTGGAGATTGCGAGTACGTTTGTATACCTAATTTTTTTTGTTGCAGCTGTTAATATTAAATATATAACAACATGAAGAAGCAGGACTCAACATGTTTAAGCAAAGTCAATAAGTATAACGCACAGGTAATACTTTATCTTTACAAATACCTATATAAACCTAAATAATATTTTACATGTACCTTTAGGGTACATTACCCTACATGAAATATTATACATTGATATGTTTCAACACTCTTATATAAAAATAATTTATATATTATTTATAATCATAAATAATATATTAGCTGTGTACATGTCAAACAGATATCGTATTGTAATATAAATACATATAATTTATTTTATCGATGTTATTTCACAATTAAGGAATGTAATTACTACATCGTGGACTTTGAAGATGGTTTGCAAGTCATTCCACACAATTGGTTGATTGACAATAACAGAAAAGCATTCTGGCCTCCATTTGCTGATTGGAAAACTTATTATAATTCTGTGAAAAAGATGCAAAAGCCCCTTAAAAATTGGAAAACATTTACTATTGATAAAATAATTGGTTCTGCAAGTAAGACATACTTATTATAATATATATTGTAATATGAAACTTGTGTTTTAGTTGCGATCAGCATATATTAATTGTTTGTAACATTTTAATGTAACTTGGAACTATATAATTAAATAATGTCATTTCTGATTAGGCAGATTATGAGCAACTTACAAATGTTGCAGGTACATTTGATAGAGCTATGGATAAATTACAAATGGCAGAGAAAACGTCAGATGTTTCTACGGATACTGATAGCGATGCAGCAAAGATAAAACGTCGCAAACATGCCCGAAAAGAATTTAGTAATGAGGAAGAAAATAGTGAAAGTGATGGGTCTACGAATAAATATTTACCTCGTCCCAACCCCTCACAAGCAAGATGTGGCAAAAAATCTGCATCGAATATTAACTCCTCTTCAAAGACACGTACGACACAACCAGACATTGATTTCCAGGAAAATATCGACGTATCTTCTAACCCTAGTAAGCGACCACCTCCTCTTCCCGTGCCACCACAACCAAGACATGGCAAAAAATCTGCGTCAAATATTGGTGCCTCTTCAGAGACACGTGCGACACAACCAGACATTGATGAACAGGAAAATATCGACACATCTTCTGACTCTAATAAGCGATTATCTCCTCTTCATATGTCACCACAAGCAAGATATGGCAAAAAATCTGATTCAAATATTGGTTCCTCTTCAAAGACACGTGTGACACAGCCAGATATTGATGTACGAAATAAGCAAAAAGATATCAATAAATCTGACGCTTATAAGCGTCAGATTTATGAATTGGACATGGCGATTGGTGAAACCAATTGCAACTCGTGCAAAGGTAAAAGAATTAATTTAGAATATTATTTACATATTAATATTGTACATCATTAATCTCACCCCATTATACTATTTGATATTTTATGTTATACCAATAACTGTTGCAGTTATGCTAAGCTTTCAACAAGACATATTAAAACAGATCGTCGAAAATAATTTAAGAGGACAAAGATGCGAAAAAATGCTAGAGAACGTAGTGGAAAAAATAAATCGGAATTCTGCAACGTCAATATCTGACCTTGTAAATAATGATACTGATTTCCATCCCGAGTACCTTCCTGCACAGACGCTTGAAGATTTTCATGCGGCCGAAGATAAATGGAAAATGGACAAAGAGTACAGAGAAAATGTGGTGAGTGTAATATTTAATTTTTTTATATTTGTTACGTTGATTTTAGCTATATAAAATTAGTGTCAAATAAAAGCTACATTACTATTGTGTAAAGATTTTAAGTATTTTGGCGAACTTATTTATTCTAAACATAAAAAAGACACTTGCTCATATCTGTCATTTTTAAGTAATTTTATTAATAATGTCATTTTTTATTGCAGTTACGACTATTTGCAAAATGTAAAGGTACTAATGTAAAAAACACAACATATACTCTTATGGGAATTTTGATGTCGGACAATGTAGCTATGCAATATAGTTGGACCGGAGCAAAACAAAATAAAGAGAAATTTTCCAAGTCACGGTTTCACACAGTTCTGCAAAGTATGACATATATAGTTAGAAAACAAATATTATCCACTGCTCACTTAAATACTTATAAAACAGTGATTATATATATATATACTTTAATTTTTCAGCAACTATAATGCAGATGCATAACGATGCAACGCTACAAGGAATCAAGAAGTGTATAACTGACTGGTTAAGACATGCTAAAGAAAGACATACAAGACAACATTTAAAAGACAATGAGTCAACAGCAGGAGTAAATGACACGGTCGATTAAATGACAAACGAGGTAGAAAAAAATGTATACCAATTGCACGCTTGAAATACCAATGCTATGTATGTGTTACCGCAATGTCCTTTTATTTTTATTTTTTTATTTTTTATTATATTGTGCTCGGCGTCAGCGCAACGTTTATCGCATAATAGTGCGGGAAAACTTTTTTCTAAAGTTTAAAAGTACTTTTATATATGTACCTCTATTTTTGTACCTGGGGTCGAAAGCTTTATCAGACTCGTACGTGTGATATGTATTTTATTTCTACTAATTGTATTTTTTTAATTAGAGGTACTTTGTTTAAAAACTATATATATTTTTTTAATAAATAAAGATTTAATATGCAATGTACAATATACTTATTTTTTCATGCATGTACATCGTGGATAGAAAGATTGATTTTTTTGTAATACGTTTTGGAATGTGTTTGTTGAATTTTACAATTTATTTTCCAATGGAAGAATTCTTTTATTAAACAACACGAATGCACATTCCGAAATTTATTACAAAAGAGAAACAATATTTCTGTCCACGATTGTATACGATTATCCCCTTTCTGGTTAAACCATAATTTCATTGTATATAAAATATCCAAACGATATCGCGAGTGCTATAATTATCGAGTGCTATAAGATATCTTGCGATATCTTTCGACCTCCCTCGGATATCCTGTGAAGATGTCTGCAAGATCTAAATAGCCGGACATTTGTGCATCCTCTGGATATCCACCGGATATCTGAGACCATTTTGGGATGTCCCGCGGTTATTGCGATATCCCAAAATGATGTCTGTAGGACGTCCCTCAGATAAAGTGTGCTGTGTGGGATATGTAAAGAGAGTACACTCTCTTTAAATCTAGCGCGCTTAGTAGGCTCCACGCGCGTTTCTATGACACCCGCTGGATGTCCCGTCGAGCACTAAAGGAACAGCTGAGCAGAGAGAAGAAATATAAGAGAGAACACGTGTGAGAATAAAAAGGTTACATAAAGAGAATCAATTGCTATAAACGATAGAGGTGATTAAAGAAGAGTTGTGAAAGAGAGACGAATAATTAACCTTAATTGTCGTTTCTCTTATTTACAGGTAACTGGTAACTTGTGTATATATTGTAAATAGTAACATCGATTATAAGATAAAATCTCTTATTTACAGAGAAACAAATTTGATTCATTTATTCGGATAAAACCTAAACCTCATAGATAGAAAGATATTATATATATATATATATATATATATATATATATATATATATCAGGTTATTCGACGTAAATAAATATATAAAATATGGTATTTATATAAATATTTGTTAATGAAAAATATCTCATACGTATATATGGAAAAAATTGAATATTTCCAAGATATTAATTAACTTAAAAGTATAACAGTCATTGACAAATACAATTTCTTACAAATATTACACTCGGAAATATTAATTGTAGGCCAAATAAAAAAATACGCGTTTTCTCTTCTACGGAATTTTTTTCAGAAAGAAATTGTCAAAATAATAGGAGTATAGGTCAAAGCATGAAAATTTCTGCAAGAGTGATCAACATAATTTTTTACTACAATTTTTATATGTTTATTACAATAATTATTTTTACATCTCTACATTATTCCAAAGATCGCTCTTTGATTATCGTGCAACGGCAACTCAGATTCACGCCGAGATACCGAGAAAGCATTTCCAGCGTAAAAACATCTATCGCGCAAGCTAAGTGAGAGAGCGACAAGGAGAGAGTAATATTCTCCCTCTCGCTCGGCACTGCCGAGCGCTACCGACACACCGATAGACCGAGCGTCGCTCTGTTTGCGTAGTGGAGGAAGCGCGCATGCGCGAAAAACCGAGCCGGATTCACATCACTGAACTAGGAACGAGCAAACTAAGGATAGAATAAGGAATTAGGGCTATTAAGTTTGCGGATAAGGTTAGGGAAGCAATTGAAGAGAGGTGGATTAAAAAGTGTTGGTTAGATAAAGAAAGCAATGAATGGAATGATAGATATGGAAAGGAAAGGGAGAAATATTTTAATAGGAATGATTGGAGTGTTGTGGTTGTGGAAGCCTTGAGAAGGGAGGGGAGGAATCTAGGTAAAGAAATGAGGAATATGTTCAGAGGCAGTTAGAGGAAAATAGAATTTTAGAATCAAGGTATAATAAGAAATACCAGGAGTTGAGCAAGGATTTGGAAGGTCCCAGCTATTTAAAGATGGATAATTTAGACAGGCAAGATCTTGGGGGATAGTATCAGAGCTCTGTTAAATTAAAGATGTGGTAACTTAGAATCAGGTAATAGGTATTGGTTAGAGAAGGAGAAGCGGATGTGTATTTTTTGCAACGAAGGTAAGGATAGCATGAAACACTACGTAGAGGATTGTATTGAGACAAAGGAATGGTTTACTGTATCAGGAAAAGATAGTAAGGAAAGGTTGGAAAAACTTTGGAACAATAAATTGGACACCACCAAAGCGGAGGTATTGTTGAAAGTTGTTAGGGAAAGAAATGTTAAAGAAAAAGAAGATAAATATAAAATGTCAATAAGCTGTGAGATAGGCTGTGAGGTTAGGAGATAGTGCAATAAGAAGCAATGATCAAAGAATATTGTGAAATAAGTTAAATAAATAGGTTAAATTAATCAAATTAATCTAAATATTTATAATTATATAATTTATAATAGGTTATTAGGATAGTTGTGTGTGCGAGGATGGAATGCAGGTATGAGTGAATAAGGATTTATTGTAAACCAAGTCCACTTTCTGGCTGTTTTGCTAAAGTTAATAAACATATATATAGTCATACATGGTCTTATATACTAGTATATTATCATATGTGATCATGTAAAAGTATATTTATAAGGTTAAAGGTAATCATATAGGAATATACTTTATAATAGATCTATCCATATAAATTTCTAACTGTTATAAATATTCTTCTAGTATATTATTTTACTTGACAATATCAAATTAATATGAAATATATTATTTCTAGTTTCAGTTTACATAATTGCGTTTTAAGTCCGACAAAGTCCATATTGGCACGCGGTGCCAATTTAAAAAACTGAAACATGTAATTAATAATAATTGATTGTGAAATATTATTAAGCATCAAGATCCGCTTCGACCAAAAACGGCACTTCTCATTGCTTATGTTATTTTAAGATTTTTTTTTCTAATTTTGCATAAGATACTTAATTTTTTTAATTGACATATTAATTTTTATTAAATATTTTCGTAAACAGTGAAATTACCAGTAATAATTCATGAAAAAAACTGTTATATAATATATATTATAGTTTTTATAAACAAATATATTAATCCTATTATTTTGCAAACATACCTTATAATTTAAACTGAAAATAATATAATCGTATATGAAATAATATAGTCATATAAGATTATATATGATCAGATCAGAATATTACATCTCAAAGTATCCGATAGATGGCATTCGATGTGATCTGTTTCTCGTATTTAAAATTTTACAAACAGTGTTATAAGAACGGCATCAAAAAGACACGACACTGTCTCGCGCTATTTTCGCGCGACGCTGTCTCGGAGCGACACAATTTTTGTATCAGTTATATCGTGAAGTCCACTCTTATAATAAAGTAGCACGCTTAAAAAATAACATTTGAAAATATATAACAATTTTCTAAAACTTATTTAAATATATATGTCCTTATATATAATCTTATATAATCATATATGACCATATAAACTCTTATCAGGCTAAAATTCATATATGATAAGATAGCTTCTTATATAAGCATATAACACACTATAAGGGATATTTTTTATATGTCCTTATATAATCTTATATAATCATATATGACCATATAAGAGGTTATGCGGCCAAAATTTTTATATGAGCATATAAGACCGCTTCTTATATGAACATATAAGACATTATAAGGGTTTTTTTCCCGGGATGTGTATTAAATGTACCATCGAAACGCTTAACTTTAACATCAATGTCACCTACACCTACAGCAGCAACAAGGTTACCATTACCAACGCGAACTTTATGCTCATGGTTTTGAAACAAATTTAATTTCTTAAACCAATCTCGCCTCATACACAAATGTTCCGTCGCAGCCGAATCCGCGTACTACATGTCACGTGCATTTAATTCATTTACAGTTAAACATTCGATATTAAACAGTTCAACATTGTCGCTTTTATCTTTATGTACTTTTTAACTAACATGAGAGTAATTTTTGTCTTTACCCTTTTTCTCTAAATGCTTTCTTTTTTCAAAACAATCACGAGCCCAATGACCCGGTTTTTTACAGAAATGACAACTTCCACGCCTTGCATCATTCGCAGAACT
The DNA here is from genome assembly GCF_030848805.1 of Temnothorax longispinosus. NCBI lineage: Eukaryota > Metazoa > Arthropoda > Insecta > Hymenoptera > Formicidae > Temnothorax > Temnothorax longispinosus. The sequence goes on along the minus strand of NW_027270014.1, from coordinate 103,877 downwards.
CATGCCAGACGACTTTCTATTTACATTGCTCCGTTTGCCGCGCGCAGAATACACTTCTTGTTCATTGCTCGTGTTTACATCTCGACTACGCATATTTAACAGTGACTCTTCGTTTATCAAATAATCGGTTAACTTATCTAATTTTTTATCGTTACGCGGAACCGCATACCACGCCGTGCGAACATTATCATATTTTTCGGACAAATTAAAAATAATTTTTGCAATGACGACCGCCTCTTTTTGCTCCATATCTATGTCCTTTAGACGTTGAGCAAGCGAAACAATTTTCTCGATGTAATCCGCCATCCTTTCATCCGGATCCATCTTCGCGTTTATAAATTGATTTAACAATACTTGAACCGACTGGTCACTCTTCTCTGCATGGATAGTTTTGAGACGTCCCTATATTTCAGCAGTTGTACTGCAGTCCGTCAGATAACGGAGTTGATCCAGCTCAAGGCCACGAATGAGGAAGGCCTGCGCCTCTGCATCCTTCTGTTCCCATGCGGTGATGTCCGTGGTGGTTGTCGGCCGCGGCGTCGATCCATCAATATACTTTCGAAGTTTGTTCTCCCGCATGTATATCTCCATTTGACGTTTCCAGAGTTAATAATTCTGTCCATTGAAGCGGTGAATGTGATACAGCTTGGTCTCAGCCAAATTTCAGCACCAGCGTGACGTTCACTAGCAGCTTACACAGAGTCTTCACTCGCAGTTTTCGCTTTCACTACCTCTCACCTTTTTCTCTCTCTTCTCTATAGCCTTCTACATGCGTCGTCAGGGTCTGGGCCCATAACCTGTTGTTATTTATGAATAACCGACGATACAGGCAGGATAGTGATGAGACAAGCAGTAGGTAGATAACTCGTGACTTTATTCAGGTGAATTCAGGTAAAGCGAACGTTTCGTCAAAGAGCGTTACAGAGACTGAGGCAGAAGGCCCCCCCTTCCCCAAAAGCATACCCATCTCGACGCGCTAAGCAGTTATAGAGCACGAGACGAATACGTGCGGTGTGGCGATACTCGAGACCTCGAATAGCACATGAGTCTAACAAACGTGAAATATCCCTTATGAAAAAACCTATTGAGATCCAATAGTAACTGTTCAGAAAAACTATTGGCAAATTTCTAGTAGTTTTTTGGCGGACTACTGAGAACCTATTTGGGACTAAAGCTCTGTGTCCACGATACAAGAAATTGAACCAAGTCGTGGAACCAAGTTTTTGGAACTAGAAATTGAATCGTGTACACTAGTTTTTTTATATCAAGAAATTGGACAAAGTCCTATTATGATAGTGTCCACGATACACGAACTGTTGCGTGAAACTGTAACCAAGTCCTTGATATCGCGAGTTTGACTGAAAAGTTGCACGCAAGTAACCAAAAAGTGAAATGCGACATGTTGCATTTTATACATTGAAAAACGCTAATTTATGAGGTAAGAACGCTTTAAATTTATAAGTTAGCTCGAGTAATAATAAACTAAAAGTTATTCAACTTTTAAAGCTTGTACAAATGACGGCAAATAAAGAAAACGTTGTGAGAGGTTATGATCGCACTCAATCTGAAAAGTCAGGTAAATATTAATTTTATCATATTTTGATTCTATAGAAGTTAAATTATTTGTATAGTTACTAGTAGGTCTATTTATTTTATCCAAATATTTTGTTATATATTATATTTGTATTATCTTATTTTTGTTATATATATATATATATATATATATATATATATATATTTATTATATTATATTATTATATTTATATTATACATATATTGTAATAATTTCAGGATCTGTGGACTTAACAAAAGAGCGGAGATTATCATAATCGAGATAAAAGATTGAAAGCTCTGCAAACAATAGCTGAGCAGCTTCTCGAACTGAGTGGTTGTGTGGTTACCGTAGATGTAATAAAGAAAAAAATTGCTAATTTAAGAACACAATACTTGGAGCAAATTAATAAAATTCAAAAATCTAAATCGAGCGGAGCTGGTGCAGACGACGTATATAAACCAACTTGGTGGCTATTTGAAGAATTAAGTTTTTTGGCACCTCATGTAGCATCCAGAAAAGGCGAATCCTCTGTATCAAAAAATATTGTCGCAAAATCATATGTTGATACATCTACATCCTCTCAAGAATGCGAAAACGATGAGAATATAGATGACTTATTTTTCACGGATGTACAACAAGTATTGAGATCAAATAACAGCCATAATATATCAAGAAAAGGTAAAATTAAATCCATTATTTATTTGAATATGTATCAAAAATTACTGGTATAACATAAATTTACGCACTAATCTATTTTATTTTGCAACAAGCCATGACTATAAAGTCTTACTTTACAGATTTTTGTAATTCAACCCCTATCAAGACTACAAATTCTTCAGCAACGACGTCTATTCCACATAATAAAACAGAAGAAATGATCGAAACACAGAGTGTGCATTCTGAAACTTCCAGTGCGTCAAGTTCGCAGCTCACATCGGGTAAAGGAAGCAAAAGGAAAAAAGTAGAACCAAACGAAAATACTAGCGAAGCATTTTGGACAAACATCAACGCTGCGTTGAAAGACATAAAGAAAGATGATCAGAAACAGGAAGGAAAGGAAGAAGACGCTGGTCTTCATCATTGGCTATTATTTTTGAAGTCAGAAATGCAGTGCATAAAAGACAGACGACGTTTACGGAGACTACAAGTTAATATTTTAAATCTTGTTCAAGAAGCGCAGGATATAGACAGTGCTGTGCAATGAAAATGATTAACAATAACTTCAAACTATATCGATTACATTTATTTATTTTTATTTTTACATACATGTTCAAATTTTAATGTTTCTTCGTTTTTTTCCTCACAATGCCGCTCACTTATGCTGAACAAAGTTTTTTGTAAAAAATGGTATTAAAAAATAAAAAGTATAACTATATTGGAGCTATATGTCTACAATTATTCTGACGACCTAATTATTGTTTCAATATACCTGAGCTAATTCTCATTACTTATATCTCTTACATCTCATTAGTTAATTACTTATATCCTTATTATTTATTACTTATTACTGATACACTTACTATTATATAATATACTAGTTATACTTATTTTTATACTTAATATACTTATTATTATTATATACTTATATTACTTATTATATATATTTATATAATTATACTAAAATATATACTATATATTTATACGCGGGCGTATATGCGTTTCTTCAAGTTTGTGGAGCCTTTTCATTATATATATAGATTACTTATATCTCATTACTCATATTATTGTACCATATTTTCTTGCCAAGAAACCGAACCGACTGTATTAAAATATTGTTTAAACGTTGAACGTACATGAAGAGAATTTCGATTTGGACGAACATTAGTTACATGTAGACTTTGTAACTGATTATTATATATTGATGAGTCAAAATTGATGTCTTTGACATTTGTTATTTCATTAAATGCTGCTTTACCTATAAAATTATGCAATGCACAGCAAGCTAAAGTTACATTTTGTACTGTCTCAACCGGTAAGTAAATTACAGTTTGCAGTACACGAAATCGGTTTGCCAAAATTCCAAAAGCATTTTCTACAACTCTACGACCCCTAGAAAGTTTATAATTGAAAATGCGTTCACTATGCGTCATGTTTCGGAATGGATACGGCTTTAAAATATTGTTGCGAAGAGGAAAAGCAGCATCCGCTAGAATAACATATGGCATTGGTTCAGTCATTCCAAAGAGTGGTTTATTTGATGGAATATTCAGTGGATTTGCAGGACTCTTTAGTAATCGAGATAAATCACTGTCTCGAAAAACTCCACCATCACCACTCGCCCATTTACTCCGACATTTACGTACAGAAACAGGTAATTCGCATCTACTAGTGCCAGAAGAACTATACTGTCAGTTCCTTTATAATTACGGTACAACGATCCTTGGCTCAGAGGAACTTTAAACTGAATATGTTTGCCGTCTAATGCACCGATGCAGTTTGGCACATCCCATTGTGTCATATAGTCTTCAGCAACACGATTCCACTCATCTTCTGTATCTGGAATCTATAATATTATGTGTTTTACGTTAAGTATTCTTGATGTATTTTGTACTAGAAAATAAAAATTATCGTTTAAATATTTACCTTCAAATACTCATCTCTTAGTACCTCGTAGATTACTCTGACCGTTTCAGGTATGATACGTGATAAGGTACAAGTAGGTATCCTTGTTGTGAATTCTAGACTCCGATATGATTCCCCAGTTGCCAAGTATCGTAGAGTTATAGATAATCTTTGACTCGGCGGAATGCATTGTCGCATAATTGTGTCTTGTTTTTGAATAAATGGAGATACTTTATCCAATAAAATGTTAAATAAACGCGGATCCATCCTGAAAAATGAATGAAAAGACTCAACATCTTCATGGAGAAGTTCACTGTGTTCTAAATGAAGCGATCCTCTTAATTGACGTTGTCTTCGTAGAATCCATTCTCTTGTCCACCATCTCCGTGTTCATCGTCGCTTTTGTTTTTCTCGTTCTTTTTGCTGCTTTTCATGATGTTCTACAGCCATAGCAATAGTTGCAAGAGTTAACAACCTTTTTAATTTGTTCATTGTCGTTGAGCTATTCATTCTTCAAAATCGTCACAAGCATCTGAAACTGTATATACGTTATTTTCCAGGACTATAAAACGTATAAGCAAGCAATCCAGTTCGTATTCAAGTTTCACGTATTTAATACTCACTGTGTATCGTTATTTACGTTTGCGCTATGTTCTTACGGTGTACGCCAGGCTCTATGGCAAGTAGCACGTGATGGGTTACAATCTGAATCAAGCGTTGATACGTTGTCCAGGCGTGGAGCATTAGCAATCGTGGAACTACATAAAATACCAGTCCCTGTTACCAATTGCCACGAAACTCATGAAGATGTTGAATCGTTTCGTTATTGAACATGCGAATTGCGTGGTATAAGAACACCAATCGGAGATGTAACGATTTGCAGGCAATGATGAACGCGATTCTTGTGCAGCATCACCTTCTTCACTCGGAGATGTAGGAAGTGTCCCATGTGGAACATTTCTATATATGTATATACATTTCTATATATGTATATACAAAGATATGTTAGAAATCTGATCAAAATACATAACAGATGACGTTATTATGAAAATGTTGCAATAACATTTTTTTGCATAAATAATTAAAGTAACCTAATTAAAGTAACCTACACATCGTTTCGTGCATCATCTTGATCCTTCCTTCTTTTTTGAGGTTACTGGCACCGGGCGGTTAATAGAGGCTGCGGTCCACTTGACGCTACAAATGCTTTCAATGAAGAAAGAAGGAGAAGAAAAATGCTCCGAAGTATTTGTAGCGTCAAGTGGACCGCAGCCAGAATTGATTATTTCCATCACAGTTTTCTATCGCAGCGCCATCTGTTTCTATACAAGACATTGCTTCTTGCGCAAAGAACTTGGTTCAATTTCTTTGTCCAATTTCTTGTATCGTGGACACAGAGCTTAAGTATTTTCCAATAGTAACTATTCACGAAAACTATTGACGAATGGCTTCTTATGGAAAAATACTATTGCGATTCAATAGTAACGATAGACAGCCACTAAATAAAAAAGTAAAATTTTTATTTATTACCTTTTTTATTGTTCTTAAGAAGTGAATGCCAATACTTTTTCTATTACTGAAAATCTTAGAATCACAATACAATTTAAATTATACCTGAAAAATTCATTTATACTTTAGTGCGGCGCTCCTGGTGGGATTTAAACCTGAGACTCCTGGCTTATGAGTCGCTCATCTTACGTACTGCACCACTGCTACGATTGATAAATATATTTTTTTTGTCTATATATGTTATGACCAATCACATATGAATTATTAGCTAGCAACTACTCAGTGACGAGTTAGAAAACTTAATTTAATCAATAATATCTAGCTTAGGTCTTGAATTAGATCGACTAGGTTAATTTCTACTCGGGTATTCGCAAAACTATTGACTGCAGTTACTATTCAAATGTGAATAGTTACTATTGAACAATTATGGGCTTGAAGTATAGCCCCAATAATAACTATTTGCCAGGCTGTCGACGAACAGTTGCCATTGAGTTCAGAATTATTCAGCAATTACACATTTTTACAACAATGTTTTTTACAAATAAATAATTGTGAATAGGTACCATTCATAAGTAGTAACCCTATCAGTAATCAGAGTTTATAAAACTATTGGGCCAATAGTATATTATTTGTCAGTAGTAAGTCCATGAATAGTTACAGTTTATGAAACTATTGGATCAATAGTATACTATTCGTCGTATAGCAACGCCACTAAAAGTGTACTCTTCGTCAGTAGTAAACTGTTAAAAGTTACTATTAACGTATTATTCAAATCTAATAGTTACTATTGAAAGTCCAGTAGTTACTATTGGTTCTCAATAATTTTTTTTCATAAGAGATGAATTGCTTATTATAACAAAACCAATCATGTGACAAAAACTTTATCATGTATTTTGATTTAAAGTGGATTATGATTTACTTTTAAAAGGTCTGTTGACAATACTTAAAAATTTCTAATAAAAAGATATATATAATTAACTAAATAAAATTTTTTTATTATTATATGACTTATTCGGCTACATCGTGTTCAAAATAAAACGTTATAAATTTTTATCTCGGAAACACGTTATTTTTGAGAAAAATTGTTTAAATAATAGTTATCTAATTTTAAGGGGTTAGACCACTGTGACAGGCGTTTTTTCAGGGTAATTTTCGAGGAATCGCCAATCAGTAAGTGGCCGGGAGTTAGAGCATCGTAGGACGATAAGTCAAGGGGGCGATAGGACAAGAGTTCAGACATGCTTCAACGTTGCATAGAAGAGTCGTAAATTATTCAATGGTAGGAGTGGAATTTTGAAGGATTCGCTTTAAATAATACTTCACGCTTTTAATTCCCGCCTTCCATAAGCCACCAAAATGTGGGGCAGCAGGAGGTATGAATCTCCAGGTAACTTGATTTGGTGTCACGTCTAAATATCCCGGACATAACATCCCGCGACAAAATATCCCGGTCTTATTATCCCAGCGACAGAACATCCCGCGACAATATATCCCATGGCAAAATATCCCCTGGCAAAATATCCCATGACAAAATATCCCCTGGCAAAATATCTCACGACAAAATATCCCAAAAATGCAGGATTATATTCAAAATTGAACATGTGCACAACAACTATTGTGCGCGCCGTATCTTAGGTAGAGCGCCGAACGCCTCGATATCCCTATCCCGTCATTCGGTTATAAACAGTAATAAGGAACGTATACTGGTAAATATATGTCTGGATGTTACTATCGAAACGGTTGTCAGTCAGTTACATCTGTTAGAAGTGTGCGGTCAGGTGTGCGATGCCTTTGAAATTTGTCAGTAGTCAGAAGGGGAAGCGACAATTAGTGCTTCATGGTTTTATTTATGGTGTGCATCGCGAAAATACTGATGCTGTTGTCTGGCGATGCATTAAGTATAAGGAGAGTTGTCGCAGTCGAGTATACACATCTTTGATGACACAGAGTGGTAGGTGGATTTGCTTCTCGTTACTGTTTCGTGTGTAATGGTTTTATTTTCAGGAACAGTTCTGAAAATGACCGATCACAATTGTAACGGCCTGACTTTATCGAACGCGGACTGTCGTGCGGGATCAGGAGTCCGATGACAGGCCCAGAGACAATAATCAATTTAGTGAGACATGCAGTAGTTTATTCACAGTTTAATATATACACGACGTGGTATTTTATATATAGCGCAGGGACGGGTGGAACGCGATATATACAACGCAGGGGCAGTGCGGGTGCACTCGATAACGGACGCGGTCGCACGCGATGCGACGGACTTGGTAGTACTTGCTATAGCGCAGGGACGGACAGAACGCGGTATTTACAACGAAGAAGTAGCTGCGGGCGCACTTGCTAACGAACGCGGTATCGTTATTCGACGGGCTCGGTATATTACATTGACGTATTACAGTACATAGGCGGACGCGGTATATGACAGGTAGTGCATGTGCACTCGGCAACGACGCGGTATTTACAGTACATGGGCGGACGCGGTATATTACAGGTAGTGCATGTGCACTCGATAACGACGCGGTATTTAATAGCGAGGTATATTACGTAGACGTATGACAGTACATGGGCGGACGCGGTATATTACAGGTAGTGCATGTGCACTCGATAACGACGCGGTATTTAATAACGAGGTATATTACATCGTCTCTGTACGCTCGCGGATGCCGCGGTAATATGCGTGCGGGGACGCGTCACGTGGGATGGAAGATTTCCGGAGCCCCGGGGGCGGCGGCAGCGAGAGCCCTCGTTGCGAGGCCGAGCGCGCTCGACCTCGCGTAACCGTGCCTTCGGGGTTTAAGGTGAAGGAGGGCGAGAACACCTGAGAGCTCTCAGTCGAGGCTCGGAGCACCGGACCTCGTTTGGCGTGTTCCCTAGGAATCGGGAATAGGTTTCGTCTTGGAAGCGGATTTCTAGACGAAGTCTCTTTTTCTCGGAACGGCGGTTTATATACCCGCCCGGTGCGGCGGGTTTGCTAGGAGCGCCGATCGTCGCGCTGTGGTGGGAAGGCGCGGCGCCGCGCTTGTCTTCGGGGCGGCTCGGCTCCCGTCGTCGCTCGTCGGGAGGCACCGGTGCCGCGCTTGGCCCGCGCACACGGTGCGTTTTGAAAGGCGTTTAAAATGTGGGCGCACCGCGCCCTGGTCTTCGCCCGACTGGTCGTCGGTCGGGCGGCATCCGGCGGTCGTTTGCCGGGAACGATGCTTAGCGCACGGGGTGCATCGTTACACCATCATGGTCCAAATGCTGGATTTGTTGAGTCGCGACTGGCTATAGCAAAAATTAAGAAACGAGCTAAAAAGTCCTCAGAGAGCACAGGTGCGATTGTGTCCGCTGGAATTTCAAACATAACCGAAGCGGCTGCTGCTGAATTACCAAGTGTTTCGTCCCTGCATCGAACGGTACAACGGACGAGGACACGCGCAAATCCTCAATTACCGACCCCAAGCAATGTAGAAGATCTTGAAATACCGGAACATTTCAAAGTAACAAATAAAGGAGAAAGTTTTTTTTTTGCGTTTATCGGCATGTACAGTCTGCTGGTTTGCAAAATCGGTATGGTAGCGATAGCGAATTTGCGTCTGCCATAAAAATGTTGATTGTTATTGCGTATGTACCTATTCCTGATGTAACTAAAGCGTTCGAAGTACTTAAAAATTCTGAATATTTCACTGACAATCGGGATGACCTGCGCGAAGTTGTTGATTATTACGAACATACCTGGGTTGGTCTACCTCGTCGTAATAAACGCTGGAAGACTCTGTTTGATATTGAAATGTGGAATAGCTACGATGCAGTTGTTAACGAAATACCGAGAACAAATAACGTTGTAGAAGGATGGCACAGGTCATTTAATGAGCGAGTTACCGCGAATCATGCTCAGTTAGGTAAATTCATAGAATGTTTAAAGGCAGAGCAAGATTTAACCGAATTATTAGTCGAACAACGAAATGCAGGCCGAAACGTTCGAACGAGAAGACGCAAACGTTATGTTGATTATGATCTGCGGTTGAGAAATGTTGTGATGCGCTATGATCGCTCTAAGTTACTCGAGTATTTACACGATATTGGTCAGAACGTTGTAGTGTGAGGCGATATAAATTTGTATTTCTATGATTAATGTTTATGTATTTAATTATAAATTAAACTATAAGTTGCTGTGAATATGTTCACATTCCTGCATCTTAGGGATATTTTGTCGTGAGATATTTTGCCAGGAGATATTTTGTCATGGGATATTTTGCCAGGGGATATTTTGCCACGGGATATATTGTCGCGGGATGTTCTGTCGCTGGGATAATAAGACCGGGATATTTTGTCGCGGGATGTTATGTCCGGGATATTTAGACATGTAACCACTTGATCTGACGCAAGAATATTACGAAAGTCTACCTTTTTAAATATCTGATCAAATGCCTTGCGCAGTTCCTTCTCGGCCCCTTGGAATGCAGTACCGTTGTCGGAATACATCACACTTGGAAACCCTCTGTGAGCGGAGAAGCGCTGAAAGGCGGCTAAAAAGGCGGGAGTGCTATAGTCGTGGACAAGTTCGAGATGAATGGCTTTTGTGACCAAACAAATGAACAATGCAATATACGTTTTATGACTGGCTCGCCCTCGTCCGGCCGCGTTTCGCACAAGAAATGGACCCGCGTAATCGACTTCGCAATGTGAAAACGGGCGCGATCGGACGATCCGATCCTTAGGTAGGCTTGCCATTAATTAGGTACGAGTCTTAGCTCGTTCGCGAGTGCATCGGACACAATTGTGTAGGTTAGGTTGTAACCGGACGGTACTACAGAGTGGTGCGATTCGCATGGGTGTTCCATAAATCAACGATCGCCACTCGGTTTGACCTTGAATAACCGAGAAGGTAAGTATCTCTGATTTCTCGAATCGTCAATCTAATTAATAATCCTTATTTTCAGGCTCCCGCCACGGATGGATCATCGCCGCCGCTGACCAGTATCGCCGCTGCCACCGCCGATCATGATCAACGAGGGACTTCGATGGATCAACGCCGATGGACTAGGTAAGTGTAAGGTAAGTAGAATTGAGAATTTTTGAAATATTTTTTGCTATGATTCAACAATTTATTCAATAATCTTGATTCACACAGTTGGTTGTTAACAAATCTTCGAATTGTACAAGTTGCTGTTCACAGGTATTTCAGAGGCTAAGTGCCTGTTCGCTTTGCGGCGCACAATATAATTTCGGCAATCATATGCCATTCGCTTTTGTAAAAGCGACGGTTAACGCGTTTCGCGGGCGTTCCCGGTTGTTACGGATGTCGCGAGATGTTAAACAACGCACTCGATTTACGATCGCGGGACTTAGCGCGACGACGAAAGATAAAGCGTGTTATATGTCTTACTCGTTAGACGATCCCCGAAAGACTGTGGCTCCCCACCTTCGGGCTCTTCCCCCACCATGGTTCCACGGCCGCTTTCTCTTTCGGTAATTTTTCATGCTACGCACTTACAATAGGTGTTTACCGCTCGCAAACGCGCCAGATGTTCCCGGCGGAAATTTCCATGCGCGTCGCCTTGCGGACGACGCACTTTCTCGAGGTCCGGGTGGTGGTTTTCCACCTCCTTGAATTTGCTTTTTCCTACGGCGCCGACCTGCGCGCACGCTGCCTCCTGGGCTCTTATACCCGTTTCCGGACCGACTTCCCGGAGATGTCCGGGTAGACCTGGTAGTGTCCGCCGTTTACCGCGACCCTGCCTGACCCTATTCGGTGACCCTGCGTGCCCGTTGCCGAACTCGGTTCTCGGCGATAACGCCCGGTTTCGGAGAACGCGGACGGTTCCGCAACTTCGTTTCCGGGGCTCGGACCTTGACGCCAACCCTGCATGCACGCGTACCAAGTCCCTGTGAGTGGTCATGGCCACTTTACTCTCGGCGATGACGCTCGGTTACGGGGATCGCGGACGGTCGCGTATCTTCGATTCTAAGGCCCGGACCTTGACGCCGACCTCACATACTCGCGCACCAGGTCTCGTGAGTGGTCATGGCCATTTTACTCTCGGCGATGACGCTCGGTTCCGGAGATCGCTGACGGTCGCGTATCTCCGGCTCTAAGGGTCGGGTCTTGACGCCGACCCTGCCTGACCTTCGACCGGGTCATGACCACGCGTCAGGGATGGTTTGTTTTCGTGGCTGGCCCACGGTTCGCCAACTCCCGGACGCGATCTCCCACTCGCACGCGGACCCATCCTGACCAATTGTCTGGTCACCGTGATGAGTCATCGGGGTTTGTTGATCACGCTCCGCGCTTGGTTCGCAATTTTGTGTACCGTTGGTCCGTTCGCCATCGTTCCTAGCCCTGATCGCGTCTCGCACCCTTCTCACGTGTTAGGAATGGTTTCCCTCTTGGTTACGCTCGCGGTTTTTCAGGTCGCGGACCTGTCGTCCGCCGTCTTAACTTTATTCGCGTCCGCGCTCGTTGTTACTTAAAGCTACTTCCGCATCGTCCGTGTCCGCTTGTCCACCTACCGGGTAAAGACAATTCGACTTGTGTCCTTTATTAGATTCGTGATTACCCCCAGACCTAGAATTCTGCCCGGATTCCCTTCCCCTCTCGGGGACGCAGTGTCCTCACTAGGGTGCGTTCGTGGAGTTCGCTACCGCGCTACCAACGCAAACGCTATTAACTCCGTTCATGGAGTCATGATAGCGCTAGCGAATGCGAGCTCCATGAACAGCAGTAGTGTACTATAGCGTAGCGTTTCGTAGACCCCTGCGCCACCAAATTTGAAAACCTGAGTTAATAAATGCTGCTGTATCAATTACTTCTTTAATATTTTCGAGAGTAGTATGTGTGTAAATGAATACGATTCGTATTCGTAGTAAAGAAACTATTTTACAAAATATAAAAAAGCGATTTCCAATTCATGAAACTCATATGTTCGCGGAGCATTTCTGGATCCGACTCTTCAAAGTGTTAGAGGTACATTGCTGAATATCTCGCAGACAAGCAGCAATCTCCTAAGGAATTTTTAATATATATGATCCACAAAATGATGATTCCTCTGAATATAAAAAATGAGCAGATTCGATTATTTTTGACATTGTTTTTATTAGGTTGGCAACTAAGTTCCCGCCGTTTTTTTAAATGTTACTAGAAACTACAGACGCGCGCTTCGCACGCGCTATTTAACTTTAACATTACACACATATACAATGACAGCTGCTCATGAGGTAAGCACAGCGAGAGAACCAATCGGCATCGCAGAAAAGAGGGAACAATAAACGCGATATATTCGAGTACCGACTTTGCACGCCTTTTTTTAGAGAGAAACATTCCGCATGTCATTAAATGTTTTTGGCATAATGTTTTAAATTATTCGAGGTTCAGAAATGTGGAGCATGGGTCCCGCATGCTTTAAGTGACAACAACAAAAATCAACGAGCCACAATCTCCGCTGGTTTGCTTGCTCGTCACCGCTCAACTCATGGACACAAGCAACGATTTCTTTACCGAATCGTTACTAGCGACGAAAAATGGTGCCTGTACATTAATATGAAGCAGCGCAAGCCATTGCTTAGCCCCGGTAAACAAGCGACACCGCGCGTGAAACAAGATCTTCATCCGCGTAAAACGATGTTGTCCGTATATGGTGGGACTGGGAAAGGATTATCCATTACGAATTGCTTGAACGGAACCAAACGGTCAACGCGGAACTCTATGTTCAACAAATGGAACGACTCAACACGGCTATTCAAGAGAAAAGACCTAATCGGCAGCATGGAGTTCTTTTGCTGCACGACAACGCCCGCCCTCATATCGCCAATATGACCAAGGAAGCCATTCAAACGCATGGTGCCGATTAGGTCTTTTCTCTTGAATAGCCGTGTTGAGTCGTTCCATTTGTTGAACATAGAGTTCCGCGTTGACCGTTTGGTTCCGTTCAAGCAATTCGTAATGGATAATCTCTTCCCAGTCCCACCATATGCACAACATCGTTTTACGCGGATGAAGATCTTGTTTCACGCGCGGTGTCGCTTGTTTACCGGGGCTAAGCCATTGCTTGTCCTGCTTCATATTAATGTACAGGCACCATTTTTCGTCGCTAGTAACGATCCGGTAAAGAAATCGTTGCTTGTGTCCATGAGTTGAGCGGTGACGAGCAAGCAAACCAGCGGAGATTGTGGCTCGTTAATTTTTGTTGTTGTCACTTAAAGCATGCAAAACCCATGCTCCACACTTCTGAACCTCGAATAATTTAAAACATTATGCCAAAAACATTTAATGACATGCGAAATGTTAAAATTAAAAAAAACGGCGGGAACTTAGTTGCCAACCTAATATATAAAATAAGAAGTATAATTAAATATATTTTTTAATAATATATCCATATTTGGTTCCATTTGATTATATGCTATATAGAATTAATTTATACTTTTAATACAATTAAAAAATTAGTGTATATGAATTTTGTCCATTAAGCTATATATAACTTTTATTATAGTTTTTGTAAACTATATATTGAGACAGGATTTTTATTCGCCAAACCCTTTCACCCGACGCGGCTTGGGTCAGAGCTGTCGGGACTCAAAATGCAATTAATATGTCTAATATGTTGGGCGCCAGTTAGTTTTATGAGAACTAACAAACTCTGATTTATTCAATAAAATGGTTCGATTGGGTGACTCAGGAAACAGGAGATACCAAGAAGTGAAAATAATTGACGGAACTGAAGATTACTACTTACGTTTTGATAAGAATTAGTTTCCTTTATTGTTTTACCTGGCAATCACAACTCTCAGAGATTGACTCTCCGTGCGATCTTTCGACAACTTTCAACGGCGCTTTACAAAATTGACCCTCCGTGCGATCGCTTCTTGACAAATTGACGATGTCTTACAATACGATTTGACGACGTCTTAACAGGTTAGATTTAGACCTTCTCGCACGATGCTCACACAGAGAGTATTCGGTCGTGCTTTTCCGGGAGCCTCCTGTAGTGCGGCCGGTTCGGGAGAGGGAAAAATCGCCACCGGCGCGGCAAGGCCGACGCTCATTGGCCGCCGGACGATACATCGCTACCGACACAGCCGTCGAGGTCTGTTCGGCATTTCGGCTGCACCGAGCAACCCTATTGGACCTAGCGCTAAGTTTAATTCTAATGTTAGTTAAATATCGTCTTATTCTAACGCAAATCCCCGAGAGTTTAAATTGCGAAACGTTGAGTTCGGAATTTCCTGTCACAATATCTAAGCAATACCTTAGTCTAGGTAATTTACAGTATTTAGATTTACAAAATCTAGGCTTAATATTGTAATTAAACCTAGTATATATAAGTCTTACATAGTTCATATTGCTTCCTCATAGAGGAAGCTTTGTTTTCGTAAATTCGTATATGAACCTTCGATTGCGTATAAAGTTGGCTCTAATCAACCAAATTTAAAAGAATTATATATAAAATAGGAGTAAAAGAAACCAAAGAAAAGATTGTTTTTTGAGTTTTTAATGTCAATATGTTCAGTGTTTTAAAACGTCGAAATGTTTGCAACAGCTTCTATATTAATCACCAAATATAAGATTATTATTTTTATGATATATATAAGTTAAATTCTTATGTTTAGTTTTACTTTTTCATAATAGCAGATTATTTTAATAAGTCATGTGAGCTTCTTGAAGTTAAAAAATTACGATTGGAGTTGGCTGCGAAACATACAATAAGCATTATTCCTCCTGAAGATCCTATTCTTGTCGAAGTTATCAAAAGTTAAAAAGTATTTACATATGTCAGAATCTATTATCGAAGATCCTCTACAATGGTGGAATAAATTAAATGAAGTTGTCACTGCCGAATTTGTACAAATTGGTATGCTGCATTTATGCCATACCGCGATTACAAGTTCAGCATCTGAATGCGCCGTTTCTTCTGCAGGTTTGCTTATCACAGCAAAACGTTTTTCGTTAAAACCATCAAAATCTAATAAAATATTATTTATTTACGGTAATTTCAAAAATTAATAAAAGATATGTATTTAAAGTCAGTAAAATAAGTTTTACATTAAGTATATTATTCATATTATTTATACAACTAATGTGAAGAAATATTTAATAAGTAAAAGAGAAAGAAGTTTGATATCTGATGATTATATACAGTAAATTACATTTTATTTTTGTTACGTATGATGGTCAGGAATAACATTTTAAGATAAATTTTATTTTCTTTTGTGAAAGAAAAGATATTAGTAATGCTAATGAAATGATCGTATTTTGAAAACAAGTGCTGAGTATTTATTGTTTGCTATTTTTGTTCATTATTACGATAAATTATCACTCGCCAATTCCGCCGCCGCTGAAAAAGAATTATTATATAAATATATTATATATATATATATCTGTTCCTATATATATAATTCATATTTGTAACTTCGTAATTAATACGATATTTACAATACGTGTGCACACGCAAAGCTTTTTCTTCAAATAAACAATCACAACAATTCACTACCATTCACTATTGCGCTGTTCATAGAGCCTGTAAACGCTAACGCTATTAATGCACTACCTCGGAAGGAAGAACGAGTTGGTAGCGAGCAGTTATGACGTATAACACTACCAGTAATGACGTCACGACAGCGTTTGGTAGCGCTATCATAGAGCTCCGCGAACAGCCAGTAGCGCTAGATAGCGCTAATAACGTCTCCCCGAACGCACCCTACATCTACTTCCCGTATTCCCCGCCTGATTGCTGCCACTGCGGCTCCCCGGCTGCCTCCTCCGGTCACGCCTCCCGTATCTGCAATGCGCGCCACCCGCCAATGACGCATGCGGCTGCAAGGTTAGGTTGTGACCGTACGGAGGTGTGTTGCCTCTTTCCTATCAATTTTAATGTCACCGACACGGTCGCCACTCGATTTTCACCCGAGAAACCGAGAAAGGATTATGCAAATTACGGTAAGAATTTAAGAATTCCCAATCTTTCGACGCCCTTGCTGATTCCCCTTTCCTTTTTCTGTTTCAGGTTGCCTCTTTGCCGCCGGATCTAGGATCGCCGCTGGACCAAGCAATTCGGACCTCCTCTGGACTGCAGCTGTGCACCGCTGACTGTGTCTCCGTGGACCTTCGCTGGACCGCTCCAGGATCTCCCCGAACGGATGTGGGATCGCCAACAGGTAAGTATCAGGATCAGGTAGATATATCGATTTGGTAAGTTGACCGCACACGAGTGAATTTAAATGAATGTGATTCTTTTTTAAATAGTAAAGTATCATTTACTTTATTCTATTTCCAAACAATACAAGATTTCAATACTCGAGGGTCTTAAGTTTTAACGCGTCTACCGCAGGATCATCTACGTAGAGTATAAGTATAAGTATTTGCTACCAAGTGCTCTAGGAGCTCAAAGACGAATCGACCGTACTACTCGGAGCCTCGACGCAGAATCCTCGAACGGTGGGGTCCACTCCGGCTCCCGACTTCGGAGCTGGTTCCCCACTCCTATGTGGATACGCCTCTTTTGGCACACCTGTCGCATGATAGTCACGCGCCCGCATGTGGTGTCCGTCGCTTCCGCGTTCCTCATCTATTGTTTGCCGCGCCAGATGCTGCCGCGAACAAAAGGCTCATTGTCTCGCTCGACTTGTTATTCACATTTGTCTCAATATACAGCTTTCAAATATACATTTGCGCAGCATTCCATTTTCCAGAATCCTTAATTCATTCTCAATTAATTTATAACATTATTGTAGGATCCCTCGAAAAAAGTGAACTCCGCGCGTACATTATTTGCTTACATTAAATAATCTATGCGACGTGGTTCGCTCACCCGGGTCGCTCACGGCTTTTACGTGGTACCACAAAATACCATTTCTTGTAATTTTATATCTTAAAATATATCTTGGCTCGATTTGTCGGATGCTCCTAATTAGCCTCGCACTTTGTTTTTTTCTTTAAATATTGTGATTCACGAGTTTTGCGGTCCCTGCCTCCGTATGCGGTGAACTACCCGGTATATGCGCTCCCCGGTATACCCCGAGACCCAAATCACGCGTATCTTTCGTGGATCGCGATTTCGCGATTTCGCGATTCTCGCGTTTGGCTCGCCGCCCGCTGTTCGATTATAGTTATTTGTAGCGCCCTCAACGTGTTTTTGCCCCCGGTCCGCCACTCGGCCCGCTAGTTGGCCTAAGTCCCTGACCGCGCCTCCGTGGCATCGCTATCTCGGCTTCCACGCGTCCCACCCGCCGTTTATCAATGGTTTCGCGTTGGCCGCGATAACTCCAACGCGTTCGCATCGGCAACTTGTCGATCGGGTGATCGGTTCGCCCAAGTCGCTTACCATGCCCCATGGTATCGCCATTTCGGGGTTTACGCCTCCAACATGCCGACCGTTGGTGGTTTGGTCTTGGCCGCGATACCTGCAACGCTTTAACATCTATAGTTCGCCGATCGTACAGGTAGTTAACCTAAATCAATGACCACGCCCGATGGTAACGTCATTTCGGACGGGGTTTGATTCGCGCGCGCGCTCGTGGTAGATTTCACACCTGCCCACGCAACTACTTCCTATTCGTACGATAAAGTATGTACGCAACAGCCGAATCCCATTTTTCACTGTCCATTTCGGTGATTGTGGTTGTGCCTTTACCTTGGTACGCGTGTCTTCGCCCGACACTGTCCTGGTATCCGTCTTACATGATCGCGGTTCCCTTTGGAACATCGTGAAGCTAACTTCGCGTTACTTTAATCAACAATTGATTTCTACTGAGTACCGTAACCTTTTAATCGCTCGGAACTTTTCCGTTAAACCAAATTAACTTTAAGACTTGTTTTGGACGTAAACGTCGGTCGAATAGAAATAACAAAAAAAATGTATCTATGTGGCCAAATAAAGTAATAGATTTCTTCAGCGAGTAACTGGGTTATCTTTTCCGTTAATCAAACTTAAAACAAACATGTGAATCATTTGAAGATTGAAACCGCTTATTCGTCACATTTGACCCGTATGTAAGTCAAATAAGAAAATAAACTGCTTTATGTACCTGGGACCGGGTCCTCCTTTTCCCGTTACTCTCTATCCAAAACCAAAAGAATCTTTTATTTGCTGTGATTACTCAGTAGCCCTTTTCGCATGGTTCATATTTATTTCAGTCATATTGACTTTTAAACTTAAATTTTGACTTTTCGTCTTTCACTCGGGATATTGGAATAGGAACTAAAGACGCTGACACTTTTTACATATATCTATATCTAAACGCACGCACTTAATGTCTACTCAAACGTTTTTATTTATCATATGACTTGACACTTTTGTCGCGTCTTGAATTGCCGCATATATCATCCGCTGCTGGCGTAGATCAATCGGACCGGATTTGCCGGTTGTTACCTCCGTCCGTGCCTCGGTCTGCTTCTCCCTCGGTTTTCGCAGCTTGATAAGTGACTGCGGCAGGATTTGGTGCTCGACGATCGTTGGTCCCTGCTTCCTCTCCGCTGGCGTCTTAGGAGGCGCAGCCGTCGGCTGCAAGGTTAGGTTGTGACCGAACGATACATAATCGGGCCACGGGGTACGCTATTTTGTCCTCTGAGTCATCGGTCACCACTCGGTTTAACCTTTGAGTACCGAGAAGGTAGGTATTCGTAATGAAAACAGACCAAAATGTGAACAATTTGTTTAAACAATTTTATTTTTTAATCCCGCTACAACTGCCTAGTAAGCATCGCCTGTGCTCTGGATACCGCTAGGTATGACCTCGATCGGCCAGCCAGGGATGCCTGTCATCCGGACAGCTGCTTGATCAGGTCTATTTATACGTATATCTCCTTAACTTTTTCACTTTTCAAATTCCCGCCACGGTTGCCTCCTCTGGGGTGCGTTCGAAAACACTTCACGTTCACGTTGTGTGGTGGATGTGGGGGACGGGCTCAGTGGAGCTGGTGGGCCTGCTACCGACGGGAGTTATCGAACGACCAATGTGTGTTGCTGTAATGTTTACAAACAAAAATGGCTGATTCAAATGCAGTTGTTCATAAAAAAAAACGCATATTAGCACTGGCTTTAGTCGCTTCCGACCAATTATTACAAAGTATTATGTTGGACAGCAGTAGTAGTGAAAGTGATGAGGAATTTGATTTGGCATCATGTGAAATGCGATTGAGAGTGCGAGGTTGTAGAAAGACACCAGCACGGTGTCAAGGTTATATATCGGATACGATTCCAAGAATGACCAATAAAGCATTTCGCGAGCATTTTCGGATGACTCCGAACATTTTTGAGAATCTCGAAACGCGTTTGGGCCCGGCGTTATTTATTACAAATGATACAGGCCGACCTATGATACCTGTAAGAAACCAACTATTGTCGGTTTTGTGGCTGCTTGCTACTCCAGATTCGTACAAGTAAGGAAAATATGTTGTTAACTATTTATTGTTACAATGTTATAGAAATTACTGAAGTAACTAATTATTATTTCTTTGTCTAGATCTGTAGCCGACCGCTTTGGTATGGGCAAGTCATCGTTGAGTAACTGCTTCATGCGTGTTATCAAAGCTCTCAACGATATTGCTGGTGATATAATTGTTTGGCCAACAGGTGACAACCTTTTGACTGTAAAAAATAAATTTAAAGAAAATGGTGGTTTACCTGATGTCATCGGTGCAATCGATGGTACTGATATTGAAGTAATAGGTCCTAAGGTAAGTAGAATAATATAGTATGTACTATTAAAAGAGTAATTTTTTGTCGGTTGAATAAATTATTTTATGTGCCTTTGTAGGAAAATGGTCAATTCTACATCAACAGAAAAAAGCGGTTCAGCATCACTCTTCAAGCTGTTTGTAATTCTCAGCTTAGCTTTACAGACTGCTTTGCTGGTTTTGCAGGCTCTGTTGGTGATATACGAGTCTTCAGAAACTCTGATTTATGGCATGCAGTTCGAGAAAATAAACGGGCCTTTTTCCCTGATCAAGAATATATTATTGGGGACAAAGCATATCCAGTCTTAACATGGTGCATTCCGCCTTTCCGTAACTTTGGAAACTTGACACGAGCACAGCAAAAATTCAATCAAGCTCTCTCTAAAATGAGACAAGTGATTGAACGAGCTTTTGCTCTGCTAAAGGGAAGATGGAGGCGGTTAAAATACCTAGATATGAATAGAGATGATGTGATTCCGTTTACCATAATAGCATGTTGTGTGCTTCACAATATATGTCTCGACGGTGTACATGATATCATTGAAGACTTTATTGTTGAAGGATATGATGACGCCCCTAATAATGAAATTTTTGAGGAAGTTATAGCAAACGATGCAGAGGGTGAAATAAAGCGTAATTACTTAGTTACACTTGTACCTTAAAATTTTATTATAAATTGTATCTATCAGTAAGTTGTAATGTAATTATGGGTTTTAAATGTAAAATGTTTCGATATTTGTATGTGTCAATAAAATAAAATTTACGTAAAAGTTGTTTATTAAAGTCTTACAAAAGGTATTTTTATATATGAGGTAATTATAAACTCGACTTCAATTGACATATTTTATCCAGTTCCGTACTTACACAAATAACAGTAAACTTAAGTAGACAAGTCATAATATTGTATGAACTAAGAACATGACTTATTCTTTGGCACAAGGATTGGTAAAAAATATTATACGATAACTGAAAGTAAAAAAGAACATTATACTGTTCCTTAATCTATAGAAAATCAGTCATCCATTGTACAAGTTTTTGTAGTACAAAATATGGTATAAGAAACACGGTAGGTGTTTCTTCGAATTTACAACTACGATGCATCTTCTGTCGCTAGGAGATTATTAATTGTATAAAGTGGCAACAAATCCTCATTATTTTTCGTTATATATTTTTTTAAACCGCTTAGCGACGCACATAATCGCGTATCGCGCAGATTAACAAATATAAATGTGCATTAGAAAATATTTTTCGGTGCTCTGCCGTTGTCTTGTCGTTGCAAAAAGCATTAATTAAAATGCTGCAATTTTAAACTATGGTATCACGCATTTAACTCGGTTACGAATGCGATACAAGCTTGTTAACAAACACATTTTGTGTGCAAGCAAGTACTCGGTAAAATCGTTATCACACATGACGTTTTGACGTGTCGGAATTTTGCCGATTATACTGTACCTTAATAAAATTAAAAATCACATTTTTACTAAAAGTAGAACTAATAGTGATAGTACAGTTTTTTTAACAGAATCTAATTATACTTTAACACAAATAAAAATTACTTTCTTAAAATAATATAACTAATAGTACTATGTATCTTCTACAGAATTTACTATTAATTATGCAGATTGTAGCTTTAATATTACATAAATAAAACTAAACTTATCCAAAAAATTTCTTGCAAAGCTACAACAAATATTGCTAGTAGATATCATATTTAAGGTCTAGCAGTACAGAAGGTACATCATATCACATATAGCATTTCAATTATTAACGTACTTAATACTATTAGGTTCGCACAGCCACTTAGTGCAGTAGAAACATTTCAACATTAATATTTAGAGTTTATCAAGAAGTTTGGTCATAAAACTTTCATAAGCTTTAATGGCCCTTTCCTTTTTCTCCATACTTTCCTGGTGTCGTTTCTCTCGTGCTTCTTCCCTCTTTAGTGCTTCAGCTTGATTAGCCAATGACCATGCCTCCAGTTGACGTTCCATTCTCGTTCTTTTTTTAATATTTTTTTCTTTTTTTTCTACTTTGATTTCCTGGGCTGCGTTCGTAAACGTTACCCCCAGAGTAAAAATGCCTCTAAACCCGTTCAGAAAGTCACCGGGGGAAAAACTACCTTTACCTACTAGCGTTCAGAAAGCCTTGAGGAATTACCCAGGCCATTCCTCAACGTACCCTGCTCGCGACTGAGGTAGAGTTTACCTGTCATGCGCAGAAACGCACTTTTGCGTATTACACGTGTATTACACGAGGTCACGAGAAAGAATATAAGAAGTTCGAAAACATGTCGGCGATAAAATGTGGATCACAATCCCAAACTTTGTACGAAGTTGTAGAAGGCGCCGGTGGAGTTCCAATTTTTGATCCAGAGATGTCAAAAGTATTATTACGCGACAAAATAAGTAAGTTAACAAAATATATATTAGAGGTTTGGTGTATCTACATTGCCCTTTGTCGTGTCTCAATAGACATGGGCTAGACGAATTCTGTTTTCAAACACGCTTTTTTATGCTTAATATCTACTTCCTTGCTTTATGGAAATTCGAAGTTAATTGTTAAAATGTTTACAATTAATACAACAAGTAATATCTCTTAAACGATACTTTTACAGCAGGTAAAATTGATTTTGTCTCTTTGACTGAGAACATCATTGAAACTTGTCTGCAACCGTATGGATATGAAATTATGTTACCCGAAAAAGATATTGATGTCGCGATAACAAGTTCATCACGAGATGACAATAAGTCCGAAGGTATGACAAATATTACTAGTTTATAAATGTGTTTAATTAAGAATCTGTTTTTATATGTATTATAAGTTACATTGCTATTTTACAGTCACACATACAAATCTCAGTGATGCAGCCAATTCGTCTCGCTGTACGACATTCACTTCTAACTTACAATTAGAGAAAACTGATGAGAATACGAAACCGAGAGTCTTAGAAGAAAGTAATGGAAGAACTCCGGATAAAGGAATGAAAAGCTTGTGGACGGATAAAAGTAGAGCAATGCTCCTATACTTGTACAAGAAATACAAAGATGATTTTAATTCCAATTGCTTAAAAAAGGACGATATCTGGGCTAAAATTGCCTGCGATATGAAACACGAAGGCTATAATTTCGTCGCAGCACAATGCAAAGAAAAAATGAAATATATGAAGAAAAAATACTTTAAAAAAATAGACAATATGGGTCCCAAAAGTACTGGTGCAGTACCAGTAAAATGTGAAAACTTCGAGGAACTTGACGAACTGTTTGGAAATAAGCCCAATGTTACTCCTGTTGCTATAGCAAGCTCATCACGAGATGACAATAAATCCGAAGGTATGACAAATATTACTTATTTATAAATGTGTTTATATGTTAAGAATCTGTTTTTATTTATTATGAGTTACATTGCTATTTTACAGTCACACAGATAAATCTTAGTGATGCGGAAGATAATAAAAAAAAGGGCGAAAAAAAGCGAATGCAATGACTCTGAGCGACCTGAAAGTGATGCTTGAAGAAAGAGAAGAAACAAAGAAGGCTAGGCATGAAGAAAAAAAGAAAATTCTTCAATCAAGTATTGATTCTTATGAAAGCATGATGGACAAATTGCTCAAAAAGCTGTAAAGCTGTGAGATATTGTTTAATTTTGTTTTGTCCGGTTTGTTTATTTTATAAAATATAATTTACATAATTATACATTAATTATATCAGTCAATATAGATTATAAGAAGATTATTAGAGTACGCATCCAAGAAAAACATATTGAGTGTTAGTGATTTAAGCAATATTTGATTTAATCATTTGTCGTTTTTCTTGGATGGGGAAGAAAAGCCGTCAGATTTTATTTTTTTTATCTGTGCCAAAGATGCGGTAGACTGCGTTAATCCTAAAAATCGCCCGGGTGATCGAAATTAAAACTATATTATGTTAGCCCGGTATATATTATTTTTAATCGTATAATCCTATTTTCTTATATGTATTAATAGTGCATTATATATTTCTAAATATTATTTGTCGTACCCAAAGAATTCGCAATATTTAACAAAAATCAAATTAATAAAACAAGGATATTATAATCGATTATCGTTACGGTTTAATTCCTCACACAGTGCATCCCGACGTTCATTTCCAACTCGTTTTTTATTTTCACTCTCGTATATAATCTGTTCCTGTTGATTTTTCACTATTGCGTCCATACCTTCTTGTACGTATTCGCGCATTAAATCATCACCAAAATCTAGGCATATATTATGCAAAACGCAGCACGCAAGTATTGTTCCGGGTATTAAATCAATTCTGTTCATATCCAAATATTTTAGGCGTCTAAATCGGCCAAATAAGAGAGCAAATGCTCTTTCAATTGTTTGCCTTGTCCGCGAATGTAGTGTATTAAATTTCTCCTGCTGTTTTCTTAAATTTCCTCGATTCATATATGGAGTAATACACCACTTCAAAGTAGGATATGCTTTATCTGCTAAAATAAATTCATCATGTGGAAAATACTTTTCTGGATTTTGACGTATCGAATGATAAATATCAGAATTTCTAAAAATCCTAGCGTCGTGTACTGAACTAGGGTATCCCGTATAACAATCTGTGAATTTTAAATTGGCATCGCATATTGCTTGCAGCGTTATGGCGTATTGCATTTTACGATTTATGTACGTTTCGGCATCTTTTGATGGCGCTTTAATTGGCACATATGTCCCATCGAGAGCACCTATGACACCATCAATTCCAGCCATAGCTTTAAATTGTTCTTTTATCAATGGAAGCTCCTGTTCTGTTGGCCAATGAATCATTTGAGGTGCCATGACATTTAAAGCTGTCGTAATTCGAACAAAGCAAGAAAACAATGTAGATTTGCTTAAATCAAATCTTTCTCCGATCGATCTATTGTCATATAAAAGAACATTAATTTTAAATTAATTTCAACTTAATAAATAAAAGTAATAGCTTAAATAAATAAATAAATAAATAAATAAATAAATTAATTAATTAAATTAATAAGTAAATAAATAAATAAATAATATACAGTATACACTCTTATAATCAAAGAATTACTCGCTTTTGTTGTGCAGAAAGAGCGAAAATTCATATATTATGTATAAATAAAAAACAATATATATTTTAGCATACCTATAAGAATCTGGCGTCGCTAATAGCCATATTATTGCTAATAATTGTTTCTCAGCTGGAACCATTGGTCTCCCAGTTTCACTAGTATTTTCTACTTTCGGACCGATAATAGTGAGTAAACATTCAAAAGTTTCACGCGTTATTCTAAAGTTTGACTGAAATTGTTTGTTAGTAAAATAATGAATGGTTTGTTCAACGTAGTCTTGGATGCGTCTGGCCTTCTTTTTCTTTTTCTTTGAGCAAAGTGCCAACAAAATTTCAGTTTCACTGTCAGATGATAAATCAGAATCAAGTAATTCGTAATTGGACAAAAGGTTCCTTCCCATTGATATTGCCATGACAATGATTGCTTTTTTAGCAATCTTCTCTCTGTCGTTACTCATGTCTTTTTTCGTGCCGTGTATAACAGTTTGCTAAAAAACATTAAAATATTATATTTTTTGTAACATATTCTACATATTCTTGCTTTAGTTGAAACTACGTACGTTTTAAGTCCATAAGTATAAGGCCCTAAGCAGAATGGCTGTCTTGGAAGTGTTTTATGCCTTAAGTCTTTGTCTTATGTAACGCACAATATACTGTACAGTATTGTGCGTTACATAAGACACTACCAAGACAGCCATTCTGCTTAGGCCCTTACCCATACAGCACAGAAGCTTGCAGTCACATTGCAGGAACGTTAAAACAACGTTTCTGCAATGTGACTGCAAGCTCTGTACTGTATGAGACTGACGCGTTGGTTTGCTACGACGAAGAATTGTACATACGTTAAATTCAATCGAATAATATTATTAGGCAACCAAGATCCAATCTTAACCGTTTAACGGCGTTTTTCCTTAGTTAAAATATTTTACAAAACATGGTGTTTATTTAGATTGACCCAATTGGCAAATAAATAGACAGCCGTGACAGAACGTTATATACCTACTGATTATACTCTTGCAAATTGTGTCGAACTAAATAAACACCATTTTTGTTGAATAATATTGGCGGATAAAACTCTTATTTTTTATTTAAAATATTTTATTTTATTTTTTTAAAAAAATCTTATATCTTAAAAAAATATATATATATAATGTAAACAAGACTGATGCAACTATTAAAATTATATTAACGTACATACAAGTTTTTCGCAAATGTTTTCCAGTCGTAAATTTTACATTAAATAAAAAAAATTATTATAACAATTTTTAATAATATATAAATATAATTACAAATAATCACATTTTTTATTTAGTCGCACAATTTGTATTTTATAAATAACTGTCTAAGATAATGATTCAGATAATATGACGATAATTACCTTTAACAAATTTATATTATGCGATAAAATTTTACTCCAGGATCGTTCATAAACTTTGAGGTGTTCTCTGACGTAAATATGTCTCTACACGGTCACGTGATTATTCCCCGTGAAGTTTACCTTACCCCGCAGGGTAAGGTTTACGAACGCAGCCCTGATCAACACTTTCGCTGCTGTCATATGCTTCTGTAGAGGTTTCTCCTGATTGTGGAGTTGAACAATCACTTTGAAGAGCAGAGGAACGTCTCTTCAGACTAGATGCAATAGCAACAGGTTTAACGTTTGGTTTCATACCCAATACTTCTTCCATTTCATTATAAAATTTGCATGTTTTGGGTTGTACACCTGTCTGCGAGTTGTGATCCTTTGTTGCCATGTAATGTCTTCTAAGATCTTTAAACTTATTTTCACACTGTATAGCACTAAAAATCCAGTTAGGGTTTATTTTTCGCAAACCTTCAAAAATCAACCGCCACACTTCTGCATTTTTCATAGTAGAACTTTTAAACAGCGACTCATGATTCTGCCACTGTTTGATTAAGAGCTTAACAGCATTTTCGTCCTTCCATTTCACAGCTGTCTCTTGTGATTTTGATTTTATAGGCACCTCTACAAGTTTTACAGGTACCGTGGGGTTATCACCTTCTTGTACAGATAAAGGTTTTTCCGGTACATCTGTAGATTCTGTAAATGTTCATAGAAAAATCATAAAATATACTGATAAAAAATTCTAACCCTTACATTAAGTACAAATAGTATGTTACTTTCAACAAAACAGCAACTTGTAACATAACAGTAATGTATTAATTAAAAGTCTTTACCAGAAGAAGGCGTTGAAGGATGTTCATCTAAAGGTATATTTAAAAAATTTCGCGAATCTTCACAGTCCGTGGCCATACACAACTGGTTATCTGTAACATAAATATGCGTCACAATTTCAATACAATACAAAATGACAAATATATTAAGAGAATTCTAACCTAACCAAGTGCTAAGAAAATTACCTATAATGTCCAGTATATAGAAATTTTCCTTTCCATCTTTTTGGACTTTTCCTTCATCATCCGTACACAAAATATGACGGCCTGGGATTAAGGTTAGCATTTTGCCATTCACTGTGTACCTGTGCGTTGTGCGTCCTGCGAGCGAAACAGTACAAACGATATTGGTTATGTTTATGTATAAGTCCGTTAAACTTTTTTTCACATCAAATTCCGCGCTCCCCCACAATTTCCACCGAGTCCCACCGCCAAAAAGGGAGTGGAGAAAAATCACACTAATGTTCTACAGTGTAGGGTTTTAGAACGACCACGAGTGTATGCTCAAGTGTGCCCACTAGGTGTTTTCGAACGCATTAAGTGTGACATAATACACACAGGTGCTGTTTTCGAACGCACCCCTGGGATGCTCTGCCAGTCACCTCCACTATCGATCGACATTCATCTACCTCATCCGTGGAACCATGATAGCCGGACAACCGCTTCATCGGCTAAGTCCCGACATTAATCTAAGTAAAACGCTATTAATTCTCTTTTATTTTCAAGTTTCGTCGACGGATTCCTCATCACCATCGCCGATGTCGTGGATCACCGCTGCTCACCGATGTCCAGGATCAACGCGTCTGGGAGATAGCCGGACAACCAGGTAAGTATGAGAACTGTCCGCGTAACTACAACTAATATCGCTTTTTTGCAGGTTTCCGCCACGGTTTCCTCATCAATGGCCTCCTCTGAAGTAGAATCTGTGATGACCTTGAAGATCGGTCCACGCTATCACCAAGATGGCCGGACAGCCGCTTGTTCAGGTAAGTTATGGGTAAGTTATTGATATTTTCGTATGTATTTTTGCAAATAATTATTGCTTTTATTGTTAACTCTTGTTACACAATGATGGTGGTTCACATTTACTTATTGCCACACAAGATGGCGGTCGCACGTCTCGCAAAGTGCGATTTCACGATTCAGGTACGCGAAAACCCGTACGCCTTTCGTATCGGCGTCACGTAACGCTATTAGCGGGCGTTCCCGTTTGTTTCGGACACTGCGGTAGGCTTATTTATTCGTATTCCGTTTCGCGTTCGCGAATATTAACTACGATACGCCGGGATAATACGCGCGAGATTGCTACCGTTCGAGCGCCCACGAGAGACTGCCTCGAGAA